>NC_060144.1:418619552-418930029 GCF_021461385.2 Schistocerca piceifrons | reverse complement strand
TGCTTATCAAAACAGCATTTACATAAATAAATATGAAATCCAAATCCAGCTACAGTTATTACTAAGAGCAAGAATGTAAAGAGGGACAAAAAATATTGCCACTGTCTCTCTATCATCGCTTTCGAATCAATTCCACAGGCAAGAACTCCAGTCTTAAAGCAATTTTCAAGAGACTAAACAACGAAGGTGGTGTTTTAATTTCGTTTTTCCTAATTGGAGTATTAAATGTTAGAGCTATGATAGCAGACTAAACGAGAGACTTAGAGGTTGCTTATCAAATTTATATTTACGTAAGTGAAGCTGAATTCTATATCCAGCTACAATTACTAAATACACGAATATTGTACTGGAGAGAAATCTAATATTTTGATAAATGTTGCATTCTTGTATACAATAAATTTCGTAAGTTTCTGATCTCGAGAATAAAGATGATGAGGGAATTTGAGTTACACCTAATGCATTTTCAACTTTGAACGGCAAATGTGTGTTAATATTCATAGTTTTTGTATCAGATAGCCACCAATGGAGATCTGCACTAACATTCAGAAGAAGAAGTCAAACAATTGTTATAAACTCTCTGGCAGGTCAAACCTTGAACTATACATGCACAACTTGGGGACAGAGGCTCACGACCCAGACTCAGAACTGTGTTTTGGATAGTAAATCAAACGTAAATAAAAAGATAGTGCAAACGCCACTGTTTCATTAAAGATGTGCGGAAAGATTTCCACATGCTGAATATATAAAACTCCTTTATTTCATTGGAGCACACCCAGTTTTGACGATATTGTCAAGAATCAAGACAGTCTCAACTCATTTTACCACAGTGAAGCAAGGGAATTTTATGTGCGGTTTTTTTCCCAGACTGTCCAGTTTCGTAGAAACTGCTGTCATGAAACACTCAACTCCGTCTGTGAAAACAAATACATGATTTCTAAAAACAGCTTCGTCAATAATCTGGTTTCCCACATCTTGGATGTACACGCACACGTAATTCGACAGAAAAAACGAGGGTTATGGAAGATGGGGTAGTTGGAGATGGAGAATAACTGTCTAGGTTCGTCGAATTCCTACCTATACCAAACTGTGCTGACAACCATGGGATTTCTTCAAACTTCCCATTTTTAACTAGCTAATGATACTAGAAGGTGTTTCTGTTCAGTGTCCATTCCCTACACACCAACATATAAAGTCATCCACATCTAGCTGTATTGTGATGCCATTTTTCTCTCACAGGTGAAGATGTGGCTAACATTCAACGAGCCTTACGAGATTATGAAAGGCTACGCCACCACCGGCGGCCAAGCTCCATCGCAGAACGCTCCGGGCATCGGTGACTACCTGGCGGCGCACACCGTCATCAGGGCGCACGCCATGGTCTACCGGCTCTACGACGAGCAGTACCGCTCCACGCAGAACGGTGAGTTTGCACTTCCTTTCTCGACTGTTCCCGAAAAGAAATCACCTGTTCTCAAAACCAGGTGTCAAAATTCCATTCACAGTAAGCAAGTTTTAACGTCATTTACTTTGGAACAAGATGAGGACTTCAGTGACCATTGCTTCAATAACCAACTGCACTATCTGATCAAAAGTATTCAGACACATACTAATGGACATTAATGTGGGCTGTGTCCTCCCTTCGCCTTTATGATGGCTTGAACTCTGCCTGGGATGCGTCCAATTAGATGTCTGAATGTCTGGCAGCCCATTCTTTCTCAAGAGCCGAAATCAGAGAAGGCAATGGACGCTAGTGTCTGGGGCGATGTCGACGTTTGACGCATACCGTAGGTGTTTTCTTGGGTTAAGGTGGGGATTCTGGTCAGAACAGTCCACAGACTGTTGTTCGAAAGAAGCCGCTTTACACTCTACAGCACCCAGCAGCAGTCTCCTAATCAGCATGAAACCAACGTGCCTCGTACCGCCGACACACCTAGCGAAGATTCTTCGGGGGCAGGCTGATATGAAATTACAATATATGCCCTTACATCTCATCCCACTATCGTATTTATCTGTGTACTGTGCGGGATGCCATTTTAATTCATCACGTTTTTACCATTACATCAAAACACGTCACTGGTCTAAGATGAAACTGTATAGCTTGTAATTTTATACTAACTTCCATCCGATATTTGGATTTTTTTAAAAATTTTCAGACATTTGCATTTTCCAGCATTTAGCATTTTATTCAATAATGGAGTAAGAGTCCAAATCTAGAATGTACACAGGGAATATACAGATATATACGCTCAAGTGTCAGTGTATTCCTTCAAGAAATTCCTAAAATGAATTAACAATCCCATGATCGCGATCTGAACCCAACAGAACACATTTGGGATGAGTTGAAACTTAGAACTCGCTCAAGACGCATCACAGCCTTCTCCGAATTCCGCTGTTGATGAAGAATGGACTGCCAGACATTCTGACACCTCAAAGTAAGTGTCCTAAACAGAGTTAAAACCGTCATAAAGGCGAAGGGTTGACCCACCCTAGATTAACGTTCATTAATATGTGTTCGGAAACTACTGATCGGTTGGTGTGCTTTAATATATTTATTGACACAGTTTTCAGAAATTATGGACTGATGAGGAACTCCGTCCCAATTATCCTGGTAGCATTCATTAGGCGCCACATTCCTGCTCTGACATTATGCAGACGCTCGTGCTACAACCAACAAGTGTTTTCAGAACTCCGCCTTCTAATGTTCTCCAAGTTCACTTAGCCCAACAAGGGAAGAAAGGCTTTATTAGAAAGAATGGCACATTTGAGGATCAAACTCTCCATTATCATCAGACTAAAATTGCTAGTTGTAGTACTTACGACCAGCAACATTTCTTGAATTTATCAGAGGGCGCGATACTGCTATTTTGTACGATGAAGTTACGTAAGTCTTGGTATGGAGACATGGCCGTATACAGATGGCAACAGTAGCCCTTACATAATGTACAAAAGTGCAGTGCGTGCCACGCGGGATTAGCCGAGTGGTCTGGGCGCTGCAGTAATGGACTGTGCGGCTGGTCCCGGCGGAGGTTCGAGTCCTCCCTCGGGCATGGATGTGTGTTTGTCTTTAGGATAATTTAGGTTAAGTAGTGTGTAAGCTTAGGGACTGATGACCTTAGCAGTTAAGTCCCGTAAGATTTCTCACATATTAGAACATTTTTTTGCAGTGCATTGGTCAAGATGTCATTTGTACGCACGTGTTTCATGTGAAATGTTGCCTGATGTGATTTTGGCCGCACGACGGGCGTTAACGGACACTGAAACGTATAATGGTAGTTGGAAGTAGACGGGTGAGACATTCCATTTTAGAAGTCGTTAGGAAATTCAATATTCGTAGATCGGCCACAACTGCCGGCTGAGTCATCCTGTAATTGCTGAATAACACACCATAGGTATCTTCGGATATTGTATCCATCGCATCACTACACCTTCAGCGGTAAATGCACGAACCGATCACGTCGTTTATCAAATATCTGCAAACACCGGTTATCTTATTTTTGATCCTACAGTGAGCACATGCAAATGAATTTTCCCCATCTATTTCTGTCGCATGGTCTCATAGAGAAGTAATGTAGCTTCGAAACTGGTAGCATATTAAAGAGTTCAGAATGTACAGTTACATATGTACTGCCGTTTACTTAAAACTGACCAGCCGATATCGTTTTATTCGTTGTATAACTAAAATTGTGTAACTATTTTATGGGCACAGAAGATGTTTTGCAATTGCAAAAGGAAGCAGCAGAAGACAGAGAAAAACAGAGAGCTAAAACAGCTGTTATACTCTTTTCTTGGCTGCATCGTTGTATACATTTCTTTACAAATGCTTGCTGGTGTAACGCAATGTCCTTATCAGTTATCTTCCAGCAGCATAATGATTACGCAGTACACTTATAAAACAGCAAGCTTTCCTGACGTTAAATGTTCCACTTTGCCATAAAACCGTCGAATATATCACAGTTGAAGTCTTGCTTTAATTAACAGTAAAACGCTTTCGAATATAGTCTGACCGCTGATCATAGATGATGGCTTGCCTCGACACTGCGTAATCCTCATAAAAATATGTTATATACATAATCGTCATCATTGTAAATTATGGTCAGCGTAGTCGACGCAACCTTAGGAATGTGTGATGGACATTTTTATGGCAGGTTGTTTCCAATACGCTTCAGAAGTTCCGCTGGGGGACCTTTAAACATCCTCCATAAAGTTTCGATATATCCCCAAATGATTTTCACATTTTTGAGCAGCGACGAAAGACATTCCTGACCCTCGATCTTATTCGGACGTAGAGGAGCACACCTGAATACAGTCATGGTTCTTATAGGCAACTGCAAACATTTTTCCATGAAGGCACTGACCACTTTGTCTCTCTGTAGGAAAGAAGTATTAAGAATCATGGTCATTACTTCTCATATAATAGTATACTTACTTTTTTCCATTTGTCTCCTTTTTATTTGACTGGCCCTTGTACTTTGCGGGGAAAGAGACTGGCAGAAGGTCGTATGCTGTAAAATATCTGGTCGCATTTGATACCAAAACGAAGAAACACGAAATTTGTTGAACACTTTCGTGTTTATCCACGCTACACTGTTACATTCCGCAGTATCGTGGGTTATCGATGCTGCCAGAGCGGGTGCCTCGAAGGTTTCTGCGGGCGCCGTGAGAGCCTCTTTGAACATCGCCGCCAATGAAGAACCTCCAGACCGCCGTCCAACGCAGACCGCGTCAGGACAGTGCTATAAGCGTGACCACCTCGACATCACTCTTCTACCTGTACTTGCAGTTCCGTGATTGTAGTGAGAGTCCCAGGTTGCTACTTGGTAGCAACATTAATCCAAGCGGTTGATAGTTAGCTCTACCGGCAAACATCCAGTGTACACAGACTCATGCCTGTGTCAGGCTTCTGCTTATTATTAGCCACGGCTGATCTGGCCAGCTTCGACCCATTTCTCATTAGCAACGAGCACACAACGGTTGCCGACCCTCAACACAAAACATTACGGGCAGGGCTAATAACCCTAATTATGCCACTGATGTTTCAGATGCGAAGCTGTCACCCATCTTCCAAGTATGCTAAAAACTCTGTGATATTAATTTAATTATGTAATAGGATGCCAGTCCGTTTCTGATAAAGTTTAACATTCATGCACTGTAAAGCTAGTCTACTCTCGATGCATTCATACGACCATTGTTTTTCCTTTTTCTGACACAAAAAAAGCATTAAATGTAGTGCATTGGCCTTTATTGGTAATTATCGTCCTTTTTTTCAGGTAAAGTCGGTATCACACTAAACTGTGACTGGTTCGAACCATACGATGACCTGGAGGAATCCCTGGAGGCTCAGGAACGAGTGTTTCAGTTCCAGGTAGGAGAACCGCACCATAAAATGTTTGATCTCAAACACTGTCTTGTCAACACGATTATCCGTTTAACAGGAATGGGTGATACTGCATAATCTGACATTTACAATGGTATGAGATATTACCAATTTTAAGTAGATGTTATACAAACTTTTGTAGTTGGGAAATTCGTTTTGAGGTTTTATTTCTCTCTACGTGAGATTATGACTGAAAGATGATATTTTTTGACAGATTGTGTAGTAAATATGACTGACTGGTGATATTTTTCAGGAGATTGTGTAGTAAGTAAACTTTACTCATTTTGTCGACGTAGTAAATGCTGTTAGGTTCATGGTTATGCCAACGAGATAAGGGATTGTAGCCACTCATTAAGGAAAGGCGAGTAACAATTAGTAAATTGACGCTCTTTGTCTACAGAGCGTAACAGGCCGTTATCAATCGGAAAAAACTTTTGACGAGGAATTAAACCACATTTTTACCGAGAAATTAAATCACATTTTTGTATGTATCATTTATCCATTCCGTGCAAAAAAGAAATTATACGTAATTTAGCTGCCGTAATGTTATTTTCAGTAGAAGCACGTTTATTTCACAGAAACTAGTACTCATAATCTTATGAACTCTGTTCAAATTACGAACCAGGTTTCTCTAAGATATCTGAACAGCAGTGTCTCATAACAAAGTGACAGCTGATATCTCTCTTTGACCCTTCCCTGTCATGAGTAGTTATTACATTATCCAACTCATTTCTTAAAAATTAAGAGTAGTATCGAACTTCCGCGGCACAAAGTAGTGGCTAAGTCGTTCAGCTGTAGTGTCATCTTCCGTAGGTGACATGATAAAACTACCAGTAAAGTGCCTCTTCAACTCTGACTGCCATCGTGACATTAAGTAGAGTAACTCTATGTACCACTACAAGCACTTTGATAGTTTTCTGGGATTCAACAGCTAAGCGCCATTTTCCCTGTAGCAAGAAGAACCGACGGGGGTTCAAATGGCTCTGAGCACTATGGGACTTAACAGATGTGGTCATCAGTCCCCTAGAACTTAGAACTACTTAAACCTAACTAACCTAAGGACATCACACACATCCATGCCCGAGGCCGGATTCGAACCTGCGACCGTAGCAGTCACACGGTTCCGGAAAGAAGAACCGACATAGTGATCGATCAACACCTCAGCAGAAATGACAATAGGTGCTGATGACTCATAGCATTTTTAGAGATGCCTTAGTACAAGGTAAAATCAAAAGATAATGCCAGGGCGTTGTAGATGTCAAAAATCAATAAAAATAAAAATTCCATTGTTGTATCCGTCTCTGTAGTCATTGTCTAAGCAGTGAGAGCCCATGCAAGAGGAGATCCGTTTTGAAAGAAAACATCGTGATCACCGGAGAAGTTGTTCCCCAATCCTGATAGTTCCTGTAGTCATTACATGGGTAAATATTCCAGAATGAGATTTTCACTCTGTAGCGGAGGGTGCGCTGATATGAAACTTCTTGACAGATTAAAACTGTGTGTCGGACCGAGACTCGAACTCGGTAACTTTGACTTTTTCGGGCAAGTGCTCTACCATCTGAGCTACCCAAGCACAACTCACGACCCGCCCTCACACCTTTGATTTCACCAGTGCCTCGTCTCCTACCTTCCAAGCTTTACAGAAGCTCTCCTGTGAGAAGCGAAAATCTAAGAAATTCATCTCGAGATCCAGTGTAGCTGTGTAGAAACTGCAGATTGACAGGGCATGTGAACTAATTTGGAATACTTTAAACAAGTGGTGTGCTGTGGTTAGAACGTAGCGTAATTGTTTGGATAGGTGTCATTGTTTTCACTGTGTACTGCTTTTTTTCACACACAACCAAATATTTCAAAAATAAATGCTAGTTAGCTTCAAACTCTCCAAAAAGTAAGTACTGTACTAAGCGTTTGTTCGGAAGTGAATTTTATGTCGAAAGGTGTATGACCAAATAAACAAGAAAATTAGCTTATGAAAAGAATTATATTATTTTTTAAGGTCATATTTATGTAAGTTTTAGGTCGTAAATGCCTGCATATTTCACAGTTTTAATGTCATTAAAATCCGGGACCTAGACACCACATACTATTTTCGTCCCACTTCAGCGGCGGCTGCGAGGAACTGGCGAGCTCACAGCTAGAAGAGTGTACTCTGGTGCACCACAGGCTCTCCGACTCTCGAGTGCGAGGAGGGCGTCCTACTTTATGTAGGAGACAAGCTGGCGACGAAACATTGCCCGTACCATGTGCTCCTGTAGACGAGGGCTGGTCAGACCTCATTACGTCCTATATGTGTGTATAGTGAAATGGGAAATTTGAAAGTGATCCTATATTCAAAACTTATTTTTCAGACAGTACATTTTCGAACACGGGTTAATCATCAAGGCTTTATCCACAAAGCCCCTTTACAGCCCTTATAAGCCTGTAATAGGACCTTTGAATCACCTTGTATACAGACAACTCTCAATTGAAATCATTTAAACAATGATTGAAGACTATTTTGGGTCCACATAGGCATAATAAAAGTAAAGATCTTGACATGACATCAGTTGTGGACAGAGCTAAAAATATAAAACAGTTCAACAGAGATTTTGGAGACCCCATCTAGGGATAAATTTGCTTATGCAAGTACAAATAGTGAACAAAATTTCATATCCTCGTGTTACTATCTCGTACAAAATAATAAAGGGTTTTAGTATATTTAAAGTGGGCAGCATTTGTTGTTTGACAGACATCGGAAAGGTACTCCACTCTCGTCACATGTTCGTAATCATGACAGGTTTTATGTTCTCTGCTAATACGTAGAGCCATTGTCTGAAATCTAGCATAACCCCAGTTCTGTATGCTGAGTCCTTGATATACCCTCATGCATTAATGCATTATAATCCAGCAGAGTCAGATTGGGAAACGCCTAATATGGAAATGTGGTAACATCCCCATGATCATGGGTGGGTGGTTGGGGGTTGGGTGGGGAGGAGAGGGGGGGTGGGCGCAACGTCCTACTGGAAAATGACATCGGGAAGCATAAGTGGAACTGCATAGTTCGCCAGCATGTCGAGATAGGTGTTCTCTGTCATTGGTGCACATGCGCTATGCTACTTAGCGCTGTTCAGGAAAGAGTGAGAATCACATCTTTGAGAGTGTCTCTATCTATTTCATATTTGCCCAGCAGCATTAAATGTCCTTTCGTTATAAGGATTAGTTTTTGTGTGTACTTGTAGCCAAGACACCTTGTTTCCGTGCCCCACTTTGACATTTTCTTTGTTAAGATTCTCTGGTTTGGCTTCAAGCACTTGCTGCATTATGATCACCTTGCAGCTGGGCCTGTTCGCGAACCCTATCTACATCGACGGCGACTACCCGGCCGTGGTGCGGGAACGTGTGGACAACAACAGCAGAGCCGAGGGTCGACCCAGGTCACGCCTGCCCAGCTTTACTGAGGAGGAGAAGCAGATGATCAATGGCTAGTACAACAGTACCAGATGATGTAGAAATCTTGCGACTTCTCATATGTTTCTTTTTGCATGTTTGTTTCTGCTCCTATGCAGCTTCCATCTCTTTTTTTAGATAGTCTCTACGCCTTCATGCAATTGCTTTCGCTGATGTATCATACTTCAATTACAAATTCTGCCATTCATTTTCTGTTGAGATCGGGCCATTGGTGTTTTTATATTTTCCTACCTATATTTATTGGGCACTCCCAGACTCCTCTGTGCAACCATTAAAATGTTCTCTTCTCTCGTACACTACAGAAAACGTGGAAGAATGTTTGTTGAATAAATAACACTTATGAGGATGTAGGATTTTCTCAGCAGTTTAATTAATACAGAAATTAATTAATATAAAATTTATAGTATTTAATTGCTCCAATCTATCCCATTTGGCACAGATTTATTCTCTATACTGTTGACTCATAACTCTAATGTCCTTGTTTTAAGATTATATGACTGTTTCCTTAGTTTCTGTGTATTACCTAAACTCCTGTTACAATCAGTCTTAGTCACTTTCTGATTCATGTTGTTCTTGATGATTTCAGTTCTGTACAACTCTTTCCCTGTCCCATGTAATACTAACGCAAATATTAGATTTGAGTAATATTAACTAGGCAGGCCTCCTCTAACGTTTGGAATCTATATATCTATCTCTATCAATCCTACTAGAGGGCTTCATTTTCCTCAGAGCATTTGTTAAAGTCTCCTTCGTAGATGGTTCATTAAGCTTTCGGAAATATGAGTGCCAAATACTAGAAAGTTTTGTTTGCCAGGATGTTGTTGGCCTTTTGTGGAACACACGAGTCGTGAGAGTTGTGTACGACTTTGTACACAATGGTAAGGAGGGGTGGGTTACAGAGTGCCATCGAAGGGCATCATAACAGTAGCAGAAATGATTAGTGAACAAGTTAACACAACAAACAGAAGATATAGTTATCTAGTATTTCTCCAAGCGAATGAAGAGTGATTACAAATAATCCAGCAAGAAACAGGTTCCAGCTATCACAACGTCAACAATGATGAGGCTCCCTGAAGTAAGCACAAGCAAATGGAGTTGGAGCTGTGACTGTGCTGCTTCTGCGCAGTGACTCATATCAAAAAGGTGGAGCTAAAGTAGGATATGTGGCTGCCGCCGGCCCTCCTGTATTGCTGCAGCAGAGGGTTTTCATGGTACAGAGCCAGAGGCATGGCTCAGTGGGCGTTCTCCATTGGGTCTACTGGATCCCACATTCCCACATGACCCTATCAGCGCTGAACGAAAATTTGCAATTCCAATGTCTACTGTGGTACGCCAGTAGACTGGTGTTGTTGTATGACACTACATTCTCCATAGTCATGGTTCGTTCCACAAAACGCCAAAATATGAAATGACCTTATGGACGGTCATGGTAAGCTTGTACAACATATCCAAAACCAGCTCTTCTAATTCTTTGGTATGGTAAACTTCATGTTGAAAACGTTGTTGAGCCCTTTGTTTTCCGATCTCTTCTATCCGCAGCAATGAACTGCATTTATTAAACATTTACAAATTTCTTCCTTCATTTCTATTACATTCGTTCTCTGCTTAAATCACAACTTACTCTTTGGTAATACATCGTCTGCGTCACATATATTGTCAATACATTTATACAACACAAACGTTCGTGTGTTTATTGTGGCAGAAAGACTGTGTCGAACAATGTCATAAAATAGCCTCACGATTCTTGTATTGGGAATGCAGGTCACCTTGTGTCGTGTTATATCCTTACTGGTTCCCTTTATAAGTATATTTTCTCAAATACGGTCTCACAGCAGCATTCGATTGATATACTATCGATGTTACTGACACGTGTGTCGATGATAAGATATTTAAGTTGTACGAGATGCAGTGAATTTATCACAGATGTTATAAACATCTGTGGCATGAAAATTAGCCAGCAAATTTTAGGAAGAGACTGCTCAGAAGCTTTGACTTTGCTCTATGGGCACATAAAGAACGACAAATTACAGGACAGCAGTTTACTTACTTTTTGCTGCTCATTCAACTCCTCATACTGCCTCGTATTCAATTCCATCCGTTGGCTTCTTACATCAGAATTATCAATTTGCGAACTCCTGCTCGTACAAGGCACCTGATGTGTCGAGAGTATACAACAGAGTAATTCGGGACATTGTATTCACATCGCGTGTGATATTCCATCTGGAGTGCAAATATTTGAGTCATACAGAGACCTCTTCAGATTGGTACATATTTTAAATAAAGATTAGCTCAAATTTTGTACATGGCTGGAGCTGTAACTTAGAATGAAATCTTGTTTTCAAAATAGCAAACAGCCAATCAGTTGCAAATTGGAAGGTTTATTAAAATCCCTTTCCCATGGTTTCAATGTTTATAAAAACGTCTTCTTCAGAAGGAAATACAGACAGCTGAATTTCATGTTGCGGCAGAGGTACATTAAAATACAAAAACAGCCGAAAAGCATCAGTAATATGTACCGAGTGATGAGAAGTAATGGTCAATAATTCAAACATGGGAAGTACAGTCCAAACATAGCTAAAAAGCTCCAATAAACATGGGTCCGCAAATCAATCGTTGCCGGACTATCGCATTAATTGGAGTTGGGAACCAACTGTAAACGCCTCTGGATACCGCGGTATTTTCGTTGTTCTCTCAAGGTTTGGGATCGGTCACCTGTTCCTTATCGCATGCGCAACTACTTCCCTTTCGCCCTCCGTGCACTGTTCCTTACCGGCCTCACAATCAATTACAATTGTGAAGGCACCATGGACACAGGTTACACCAATGAAGAATAGGCTGACATGCACATGATGTATGGTAAAGCGAATGCCAGCGCCCTTGAAGCTGCACGAGTGTGTGAAGAAGATTTTTCTCTCTGCAGGCAGCCCCACAGCCGTACGTTTAGCCGGTTACATCAGCGCGTTAGAGAAACGGGGAGTTTGCCTCACAACGTACAAGAAAGTCGACCCAGACAAATAACACCCGATGGTGAGGAAAGCGTCTTACACGAAGGTCTGAGTACTTCGACAAGGAGTTTTGGTACCCAAGAGCGTGTCCTGAGTCGTAGCAGTGTGTGGCGGATTTTACGTCGGCAGTTCATATCATCTCTAGCGAGTGCAAGCAGCCAACAATGCAGACTTCCCTCCTAGAGAAATTTCTGCCAATGTGTGCAACAACGGTGTATACTGTATTCCCTGTTTGTAAGTAGTATTCTGACTGCCCGGTTTGCTGTGCGGTCTGACGCACGGCTTTCCGGACTGGGAAGGAGCGCCTGGTCCCTGGCACGAAGCCGCCTGGCGGACTTGGTGGGCCGGCCAGTCTGTGGATGGTTTCTAGGCGGTTTTCCAACTGCCTCGGCGAATGCGGGCTGGTTCCTCTTATTATACCTCAGCTACTCTATGTACTTATTTACGTACGCGTTCACCACCATTACTCTACCACTCAAACATAGGGGTGTGAGACGTTCCCGGTGGGGGAGGGGAGTGTGGGGAATCCACCGGGGGCCGAACCACACAATAACCCTGAAAGATTGGTTCGGTGTGGAGCGGCGGAGGGATGAAGTGGACTCCGTCGTTTCTAAGCCCCCGGTTTACAATACAGCGCAATACAATACAAACGGTATTCTGTTCACTGATGAGGCTGGATTTACCGGTGACGGTATTTTTATCTACCATAGCTGTAACGTTTTGGCCGACGTCAATCGTAATCCAATGCACGTATCACGACATTAGCAGCGTTATTCGTTGAACGTCTGGGCAGATCTGCTCGGAGAATGCATAATTGGGCCACACTTCCTACCAGAGAAAATAATTGGACAGCAGTACATGCTGATTTTTAGGGCTGTTCCTCCAGATGTACATGATGTTATCCGACTGAACCAACGCCTGAACTTGTGTTTTCATTTACGAATGCGCTGGCTTCTAACTAGGACTTAATGGTCAAAATGGGTAGGTAGAGGAGGGCTTTGCCATGGCCTACAAGGTTACCGGATTTAAGTCCCATGGATTTCTGTGTACGAGGTCATGTCGAAAGCCTAGTCTACGCTACCGAGGTCAGTTCCCTGAGGAATTACGCTTGTGGACTGCAGCAGCCTTCCAGAATTTACAGATTTCCTCAGGACTGGCTTAGTGGATTAGCAATTCATTTCAGAGACGAGTTTAATGTTGCATTCACACGCGTGGACAACATTTCGAACACGTACTTTAGCGTTAGAGATGTCAGTGTTCCTAGACAATGATAAACTGCTACAGAAAATGTGTATCAAAAACGGTTGTTTTGTGGACCCACTCTTATACTGATGCCTTTCCAGTTGTCTATATTTTTTCCTGAAGAATACGTTTTTATAAACGTTGAAATCATGATAAAGAGGTTTCAATAAACCTATTTCGCAACAGATTGGCTGCTTACTATTTCTACAAGAAAACAAATACTAGCTCATATATATACATGTCTCTGAAGAGTAAATCGTATATCCTGATATATTATTTACAGGTTCTTCTGATTTCTTTGGACTGAATTCATACACAACAAGTCTCGTAAAGTCTGCAGTCGTGGGTGGCTCACCATCATTGGAACGCGACAGTGGTGTTCAGCGAATAATCAACTTCACTTGGCCTGGCAGCAGCTTAATATGGCTCAGGGTGAGTTTCGCTGTCAACTGGTTCAAATGGCTCTGAGCACTATGGCACTCAACATCTGAGGTCATCAGTCCCCTAGAACTTAGAACTACTTAAACCTAACTAACCTAAGGACACCACACACATCCATGCCCGAGGCAGGATTCGAACCTGCGACCGTAGCAGTTACGCGGTTCCAGTCTGAAGTGCCTAGAACCGCACGGCCACCACGGCCGGCTCGCTATCAACTGAGCGGACGAAAATTTACTAAGGTCAATCAGAGCTGAAAGTGGTGCAACAGGACTGGGACTCGTCGTAAACAGGAAGGTAGATCAAGGATAAGTGCCATCAGAATCGATGCACTTGTAATTCCACGTGTTGCCTATGCTCAAACTAAGAATTGAATTAGTTGTTCACCCCGGTTTTTGGGAAACTGTATTCTTCTGTTTATTCGGCACAGCAGCCTATCAGAGAGAAACGGTGCAGGGATGCAAGCGTCCGACCTTCGTCAGAGCCATAAACGTGTAGCTTTAGAGGGTCTTCTGGGCCATTGCAAGCCCCACCCTCACCCTTCAACTGACATGGGGCAGGCCATGTTAACGTAATGGGATGCAATACTCTCAGTTGCTAGAAAGCCCTCGTGCAAAGGAGCGATCGCTACATGGAGAAAAACCTTCTTTAAGGAAAGCGGATGTTGGAAGTTTTCCGTGGCATCTGCAAAACACAGCGTTTCAACGGCTGCTATGAAGCGTGGCTACAAAGACTTTTGGCTCTTACCCATGCCCCCACCGACATAATAAACAAAAAGTCTAGCTCTTGCTGGCGCTCTATCGATATCTCACTGTGGCAGTGGTCGCAGTCTCGGCAAAACTTCGACAGAGTTATGTTCTATCTGCTAATGTGCTATTTAAACACTGGCGCACCACCAATTTCCAGCCACTACTATTGATGAATTTTGGCGTGGAGGCAGCATGGAATGATAACCTGTCATGAGACCACTCTTTGACTCGATGCCCAGCTACGTTAGAGAAGCTGTTACTGCCAGTGGTGCAAATACTTCGTATTAAATTTCCCATACTCTACACCCTCAAAACACCTAAAAGTTTGATCATTGCTCTTATAACGGATAGTCAAATGAAAACGAAACAGATTGGAAAAAAATAGATAACCTATTATTTTAAAAGCAATCGCCACAGCTGTTAGTGAATTTATACCACTGTGAGACAATACGGTAAGTACCTTCGTGCAAAAATGTTTTCGGTTGCCTACGAAACTACGATCTTACCCATGTGTCCTCTTCTCAGTCCGAAGCAAATCAGTGGCCATGAATGTCTTTCTTCATTACCCCAAAAGTACTAAAATCGCATGTGTGAGAGATTGGGACTTAATGGCTTAATGGAGTATGTTGGGGCTTCCCTGCGGAACTTCTACTCCGTAGTCGAAACAAACTTCTAATAAAATGCCCGCCCATCTGGACCCCAGTTATTTCGATTACGCTGGAGACGTTTTGCTGGGAAGTCCGTAAACATCTTCCATACAGTCCCGATCTCTCGCGATGCGAGTTCCATATTTTGGGAGCCCTCAAGGAAGACATTCGTGGCCGTCTCCTTGCTTCGGTGAAGAGGTGCACGACTGCGTACGATCATGCTTCCGTAGGCAGCCGCAAACATTGTTCCATGAAGGCACTGACCGACTTGTTTAACAGAGGGGTAAATGTATTCACAGTTACGGCGGTTACTTCTGAAGTAATAAACAGTCTACGTACTTTTTTTCATTCTGTGTCGTTTTCAGTTTACTGCCCTTATAATATACAGTAAATGCATAATACGTAAAATCTAACTATTTTATACACTTTTCTGTATTCCAAATGTAATGACCACCAGTATAATTTCTTCTCTGCTGTTAACTAAAATCTAGGAGAAGCACTAAGGAAAATATAAGATGCATTAAAAAAAACTCAGATGAAAATATGGGATGAGGATATCATTAATACGGTTTTCTGATGACAAAAGCGTCCTGTATGAAGGTGAGAGATATGACCTGTTGCATGTAATAAACAGTGTACTGGTACAGTCTATGAATTAGGAGCAAACAAAAGAAAGAACACAGCTTTGGGGAACGGCAGATATGAGATTAGCGACTAACTGGACGACTGAACTGAGGTACACTAAACAAGGGCATGCTGTAAGCAGACCACACAACAAGAAAGGAGGACAAACTGTAAGCCGAATAGTAGAAGTGAAGAGAGCAGTGCTGGTCAAAAGAAATGTATTAGTGCCTAAAATACTCCAAACTTTGGCAAAGGATTTGCGTATAGAGTGCGGCCCTGCATGGAAGTGAACCGTGCACTTTATAAAATCAAGGAAAACAGAAAATGGAACGTACTTTAAAAATGAAGAGGCCTTAGAAGGCATGTAAGCAAGAGAAATAGTGTACAAACAATATATATGTAAGCTGGAAGGAGGAAGGATATGTGTTACGATATTAGGAAATAATTCCATAATAGTAGAAGGAAACACAAAGAGAAAACTACTAGTTGGACGAAGAGATTAGCTGATATAAAACAAATTCCACTCTGAGATGAAATGATTGACCAAAACAGGAAATATAGGTGTGCCGTTTCAGTTCAGTCAGAAGACACCTCCGCATCCCACCCCCCTCTCTCGAAAATTATTGTTATTTTTTTTAATCTACAGCGATCTACCACGTCTACACTATGTTAATTGTCAGGCATACCAGTTATGCACTAAGTTAATAATCATAGGCTTAGGCGTCATTTACCTACTATAACCTGTATCTGTTCCGTCACAAATTCGTCAATTGTTCCGCGAGCGTAGTGCAAAGAAACTGTTTACTGGCAGCAGACGCACAAGTAATTTAGTTGTCTAACAAAGCCTGATAATTGGAGATACTGGAGGATGTACGTAACAATGGAAATCCAAATAACACTCCCGCTACACATATTCCAACTTATTCTGTGTTTTTGTTAACTTATTTACTGCTGGTATTTTAATCCCTCTTATCAGATTCAGCCTTATATTGAGGAAAATCTTTATTTTATTTCATATCTTGCTAGGATTCATTGATAAATTCATGATTCATATTTAAAGTTGAAAGGCAAGCAGACTGCGTTTCTTTCTACTTATACCTGCTTCTTACAAAGTGGTTTGCGGCTCATAAATGTATTGAAATAAATTTCAGTAAAGAAACAGCGCTGCCAAATTTTAACCGTATGTCGGTTAAAGTATTGCACGTATTAAGCACGTACGAAATGTCCGAATTCGACTTCTGAACAGACGCATCACTTTCACGTGTCAAGAGGCCTCGTAAAATCTTTTGAGTTTGTTTCTGAACTATACTTGCGGTTTCCAAGTTTTTAGTACCACAAGGTTTGATTTTTATATATAATGGAATGATCATTATGGTTAGGCTAGTAGTTAAATGTAGTAAATGTACATCACTCAATGTTTCACCTAATCAAACACTTTTTAATTACTCCCTTCAGGTTGTGCCATGGGGTTTCCGTAATGTTGTTAACTGGGTGTCATCGAGATATCCGAACTACCCTATTTTCATCACGGAGAACGGCTATCCCGATTTTGGGGGACTCGAAGATGAAGAACGTATCAGTTATTACGGGGTAAGTAAGGAATATTCACATACAACTTGCCAGTTTCGAGTATCTTGCTAGAGAACATAATATAACCCAACAACAAAGACATAAAATAAAAATTGAAGGTGCAGGTATGATTCAATGAGTAAGAAACGTCAAAAAAGTTTCAAATTACTAGCGATCAAAGTGGCGCAGTAGTTAAATGTATATCACTCATCGTTTCACCTACACTAACGCTTTTTAATTACTCCCTTCTGGCTGTGCCACGGGGCTTCCGTAATATTGTTAACTGGGTGTCAACGATGTATCTGAACTACCCTGTTTTCAAATTTTTAAATTCCTGTCCTACCATGCACAGTTAGGTTTTCCGTGATTTTCCTAAGTCACTGAAAGTATAAACTTCAGAAACGACACGAACAAATTCCCTTCCCATCCTTCCACAATAAGGCCTTGTGCTACGTCCCTAATAATCTCACCATCAACACGACGTTAAATCGTAATGTGCCTTGCAAATTACAGTTCTAAAGTTTTGTTTGTTTAGAATTTATTTAGCGCTGGTCTTCTCACTAGTTTCATGTGGTCTGCCGGAGCCTCTCCTCTTGTTCCAAACTCTTCGCTTAGTGTAGTTCTCACACTCAACGTCCCCATTATTAGTTGTATTTATTCCAGTATAGCTTTCCTGTCCGTTTTAGGACCCTTTCGATCCCCTCTAGTACTTTGGAGGTTACTACCTGATGTCTTATTACGTGTCCTGTTACCGTATCTCCTGTCCTAATCAGTGTTAGTCAGCTCTGTCAAAATACACTGAAGCGCCAAAGAAACTGGTATAGGCATGCGTATCCAAATACAGAGATGTGGGAGCAGACGGAAAACGGCAACGCCTATATAAGACAACAAGTGTCCAGCGCAGTTGTTAAACCGGTTACTGCTGCTACAACAGCAGGTTATCAAAATTTCAGTGAGTTTGAATGTGGTGTTATAATCGGCGCACCAGCGATGGCACACAGCATCTCCGAGGTAGCGAGGAAGTGGGGATTTTCCCGTACGACCATTTCACGAGTGTACCGTGAATATTAGTAATCGGGTAAAACATCAAATCTCCGATATCGCTGTGGCCGGAAAAAGATCCTGCAAGAACGGGACTATCGATGACTGAAGGCAATCTTTCGCCGTGACAGAAATACAACCTTCCCCAAATTCCTGCAAATTTAAATTGTGATCCAACAACAAGCGTCAGCGTGAGAACCATACAGCGAATCAGCATCGATATGGACTTTCGGAGCCGAATCTAACTCGTGTACTCTTGATGACTGCACGACACAAAGCTTTACGCCTCGCCTGGGCCCGTCAACATTGACGTTAGACTGTTGAAGACTGGAACATGTTGCCTAGTCGGACGAGTCTCGTTTCAAATTCTATCGATCGGATGGACGTGTACGGGTATGGACACTACCGCTTAAATTCATGGACCCTTAATGTCATACAGTCACTCTTCTAGCTGGTGGAATCTCCTTAATAGTGCGGGGCGAGTGCAGCCTACATACGACTTTGACAGCTGACACGTAAGTAAGCATCCTGCCTGATCATTTGTATCTATTCATGTCCATTGTGCGTTGGGCAATTCCACCTGGACAGTGCGATGTCCCACACCTTCAAAATTGCTACAGAGTGGCTTCGGGGACACTCTTCTGAGTTTAAGCACTTCCGATGGCCTCCATACTCCCCAGACATGAACATTATTGAACATATCTGAGATGCCTTGTAACCTCCTGTTCAGAAGAGATCTCCACCACCTCGTACTCTTACGGATATATGTACAACACTACAGTAATCATGGTGTCAGTTACCTCCTACACTGCTTCAGACGCTAGTCCAGTCCATGCCACGTCGTGTTGCGGCACATCTATCTGTTCGCGAGGGCCCTACACGATACTAGCCAGTTTCCTTGGCTCTTCAGTGTATAAGCCGGACAGTTGTCACATTGCTCACTACGCGCCTTTAGTATCACGATAAACTCGCAGGTCATGTCGAAAAGATTGTAAGTAGTTCACAGAAATTAAATAAATAGAATTTAGCAGGAATATGACGATTGGCCTTATAAAGAAAGTTCCCAAAACTTGTTACAAGGTATTTAAAAACGATAAATGTAATGTGTCAATGTTTTAATAAGTTTTGCTTCTTGTGTTCTGTATCTTATGAATGATACGAATGATTTCTACGAATAATCAGAGTAATTTAATGTCTAAAAGAAGATCTTCTCTCATCAGCAATACTTGGCAGAATTACTGAAAGCTATCAATGAAGATGGCGCCAATGTAATTGGATATACAACTTGGAGCCTTCTCGACAACTTGATGTGGAATTCTGGTTTCAGGTAAGCCTCTGTTACGGAATGCAACTAAGAAATTTGTTTTGTTAGTCGAGAAGGCAGTAAATTTAAAGCGTTACGCCCCCTACCTGCCTTCATTTGTTTTTTGAACACGGCTCTGTTGTTACGTACTTGAGGCAAAATGTCACCAGTGTAGTCAAAGTGCGATCTTCATTTAGCTCCTCCCTTTGCTGAGTGTTCTATTTTCTCCCCTTTCTTATCGGGTAGTCCAGCACTGGATAAGAAACATTTATCCTGTTCACTAAGCCGTTAGGATGATTCTTCAGTCAGATACAGACTGTTTTATTACTGTTGTTGACATACAGTGTTGTCACTAATCCTGTAATACTTTGTTAAACAGTCTGTATATATTTGTGTCATTTCTTCAACTTTTACAGACCGAAGTTCGGCATCTACCACGTGGATTTCAACAGCACTGAGAGAACAAGGACGCCAAAGGCTTCAGCAAGCTTCCTATATGGCATCTACAGCAACATGAGTGTACCTGAAGAATATTTTACGTAATTTCGTAATAAAACAACAGTATATGGCTATTTTATTATGAATAGTCGATATATGTACGTGAAATAATATACGAGACCAAGACGACAGGTACCTTGTATGTCAAAGCTGTCAACAATAGCATGCCATAATGAGAGTCCTTGTTACAGTATAGGTTTCGTCAATAAAACAATATTATTAAAAAGTATCGAAGACACTATTTATTGCCATTCATAAGATAACAACCTTTGGTTTGCAGATGTACGGGTAACGGAAGACACGAACTACGTATATTTGGGCATAAATCCTTAACATTTTGGTACAGTAAAACGAAATTTTCCCAAATTTGTTACTGAGAGAATTAAGATTTTCCTGCTTCTCTGGCAATATCTCTGCATCTTATAAAAATGTACGTAGGTCTGAATGTTCAATACGTCCTCTTAACGAATGGGATCGACTTGAACCAAATCTGGATAGTAACAATGTCTTAACTAAGAACCAGCTGCCTCTCAAAGTGGTAGGGGAGCGGATGAAAAAGTAGCGTATCAAAAAGCTGACAAATATTCATAATATATTCATCCAGTATTTGAGAATGAGAGCTCTTAGCGACTTGGGACAAACCTTACACATCATTTCAAACCTTTCCGAAGCTTTTCCTCGCTGACAGCCCTAAAGAATGAGGAAAGGAAAAAAGTTGATTGATTACTGCTTCCTTGCTGTCCACCCCATAAAAGTGCCTGTATCACTCAGGACCTTTAACTAGTACTTGTTTGCCGCTAACTGAAATACATTTCATTGACAGCATCGACATACACCACTGATTGTACTTGGAAAATTATGTCATTGTATTACACATAAACAATGAGAAGTAAAAAAGTAAGTTTCCTTAAGACACAGCGAACATTACCGAGACGACTAGCACCCTGTTTTGGATAATGAGAGTACTTAGCGACCTCCAACAAACTTTAAACATGTTTTCAAACTTTTTCTAGTTTTTGTTTTTGCGCTTTTGTGCTCGACATTACATGCAAGACACGTTAACTCGTTAGTAAAGTAATCAGAATTTTAAGCTGTCTTATACAAGAGAGTTCATTTCAGCCAAAATGTAGGGTGCATTCATGAAAACAGTAGCATGCGAGTAATAAACGTCACTGCCACTAGAGGTGAGAGTGTTAATAAGAAGCGGTAATGTACAGATCTCTGTAAACGATCTTTATTGTAAATTTCATGTATTTAATATTGCCTATTGTTAGGAATTGAATTAGCTATTGACTTGTGCTTTTGAGCAGCTGTATCTTTTCTTTATTCGGCACAGCAGCCCAGCAGAAACCCAGCAGTAAGAGACGGTAGAGTGACGCAAACATTCGACCTTCGTCACAGCCATGAATGTGAAGCTTTAAGTGGTCCTCAGAGGCGTAACAGCTCCCACCATCGCCCTGCAACCGACTCGGTCAAAGGCGCGATGTCTACATGGGGGGAGTGTCTCTTTTAAACAAAGCGGCGGTTGGAAGTTTTCCTTGGAAACTGCAGGAAAAAATGGTTCAAAAGGCTCTGAGCACTATGGGACTTAACATCTATGGTCATCAGTCCCCTAGAACAAGGAACTACTTAAACCTAACTAACCTAAGGACATCACACAACAACCAGTGAATTGCAGGACACAGCATCTCAATGCCTGGTATGGAACGTGGCAACAAAGACTGTTGGATTCTGTTCATGCCCCCGTTCACATAATAAACAAAAGTCTCACTTTGCTGGTGCTGTATTTAATTGACTTGGAATACTTTCAAACATCCAATTGTGCTGTTCAGTGTGTCAACCAGATCGCAAGTTTGACCACAGCAGCGAGGCGATAATTTTGTCAACGTATTTCGGTATCTAAGATCGAGCCACACGCATGAATACTATAGTTAGATGTAACATCCTCTCTTGGGCTATATGGTATAAAACAGCACAAAATCAGACATATATGTGAGTAATGTATGTCACATATGCATATGGTCAACATCTCTTCCTGCACCCCTAGACCGATTTCAACCAAACAAGGTACACACATTACAATCTGGAAAGAAGTACTGTGGGGGTAAAAACCATAGAATTTTCTCTGGTGCTGGGGTGGAGGTGATAAACTGAGAAGCGGGAAGGAGCAGATGGACAGTGAGACGTGGAATGAGGAGATGGACAGACAGAGAAGAGGAGGAGATGGAGTGAGTGTAGAGGAGGAGATGGACCGAGAGAGGATAGAGGGCGAGGTAGATTAAGACATGAGTTAAGTGGACTGATATGATAAGAGATGTTTGGAGGGAGACACTAGATATGTGAAGACGTCAGGCAATACTTGCTATGGAACTAGATGAAGGTCTGGAGAACAAAAATTATACCAGGAGACCAGGACTGACATACATGCAACAAATAAGTGAGGACATTGGTGTAAATAGTACTGTGAGAGAAAGAGGTAGGGACAGCAGGGGAAGTTGTGGAAGGCAGTATCAAACAGATCAGAAATGACCCCTTCTCCCTCCAACAACCAAAGCAATGCGCATCAGTTATTACAGCTGTATGTGGATTTTAGCGTCTTTGCGTTTGTGGCAATGTGTATGAGGTTCAGTAATGAACGAAAACTCGACGCTACTTTAGTTAACCGCGAATATGATACTAACTTCAAGGAAACCGTCAGATTATCCGCTGAAAGGTTGCACTTAATCAGTGACAAGTGTCAAGTCGAACGAGAGCAACAATTTGTAATAAATCTGTTGTCAGGAGGTGAGTGACACACATGAAGAAGAAGATTGATAAGCGCGAAATGAAGCAGGGAAGTGTTCTTCAACATATATCATCCTTTCCATATCAGCTTTTCAACAACGTATCTTACTTTGTAGATTTTTGTTAATTTCTGAAAAATGTAGCACATGGCAATGAGAAAGATACTATTAACTAGAAAAACTTATCTTTATAACCACAGGCACGTAAATTTATGCAGTATGCATAACTGGCGATAGAGAATCTAGGTAGATTCTACAAGATGAAATTTTTGTTGATAGTGTAGGTTACGTGTGGTGTGGAAATCTCAGTAACTTCATCATGTTTTATTGAAAAGGAATTGATGATGACCATAATGATGATGATGATGATGATGATAACGACCCATACTCCGAGGACGTAGGGGACGATGCGAGAGACCCACTCTGCCGAAGTTTTTGGGATTTGTTCTAAGTTCCCATGGGACCAAACTGCTGAGGTCATCGTAATCTAACGTAAACGAACTTACTCTAAGGACAAGACACACACCCATAAACCGAGGGGGGCAGCCGCGCGAACCGTGCAAGGCACCTACGACCGCACGGCTATCCCGCGCCTCATCGCCGAATAGGCAAGGTCCTAGCGGAGGCGATTTGCCATTGCCTTCCTCCGACTGCAATAGGTTTGCATGATGATGATGAAGACGACACAACAACCACTCCGCAATTTGGTTAGTTCCCTCAAAGACTTTTTTCAAGCACTTCGTGAAGTTTCGCCTTTTATCAAACGCCATAACATATTGTTTCAACATTATTAATGTCCTACACGTATAACTCTTAGCGGAATCTGAATCGAAGATGGACAGAGAGATGTAATAAATGTCGTAGCGTAGGTATACAGTTTCACTCCATTACATAATTTTCTGTTACGGATTTTTGAAAATAATATAGCTTATCAGACAGCACCAAGGTCACCAGATGGCATGAAGAAAAGCATTGTGGATGCCGGTGACCAAATTATGGCAGAGAATCATCAATACTTCCGTCGATAACTTGCAAGTCTCTTGGTTATAACACCGCTCCTTATTGTAAGAAGCTGTTAACAACATTTCGTTCACGGTTACGCGGCCATCCTAAAGATGGTGATTTCTTACGATATGTTAGTTTTACCCAACCCTTGTCGAAGAAGCCTACGAAATATTATCTTTTCGTCGCCGTCTGCAAATCTGTTTACAGATATGCATTAGTGTCGCTGGGAAATGCACAGAAATTTAATATGCCGATAAATCATTTTTACAAGTAAAAAAAATATGTTGGACTTTTATGTAGATGCTTTTTAACCAGAATTTTTAATTTTCTGAAATCAGTCCCAAAGTTAAATGTAAGAAAATAACGTACTCTATACTCAGCACAGTAGCACTGCACGAGGAAGAAATGGATTTTAGGAAAGGACGTTCTACGATGGATGCAATTTTCATCTTAGAACCGATAATACAGGAACGTAGAGAATATAGAAAAGAAACACAAATTTCTTTTAGCGGTTTTCTAAAGGTTTTTCCTGGGACAAGGCGCAGAAAATTTGGAAGACCATGAAAAACGCTAATATTTAAAATATCTAATAATTCGATAAGAAGTCTGTATCAGAACACGATTATCGCTCGAGATCATGGCGGAAAAATGACTAAAGAGAAACTAACTGAGAGAGGAATACGACAATACTGCCGTATATCCGCAGCTTTATTTAACATTTACATACACGAAATGAGGCATATATGGAAAACAGAATTTCAAAAAGGTATATAACTAGACAGGAGGACTCTTCTAAATAACGTACTTCCTGCTGACGATGTAGTGATCCTAGCAGATAAAGACGAGGACCATTAGAATGGAATTTACTTAATGTAACAAGAAAGTCCTAAACTTGACATGGAAGCAGAAAAAACCTACGACATTGGCCTTCATGGGTAAGGAACACATAAGAACCAAAATGGTGATTCATCAGAAGATTTTAGAGCAAGTAAAACACTTCAGTTACACAGTAAAGATATAGAAATTAAGCTTCGAAAATGTAGAAGGATATGTGTAACAATTAACAGGAACATTAAACACTAAATTAGGAAAGACACTCAAATTAAATCTAGAAAAAAGTTGCAGTTTCCTCAGCGCTCTACCTAAGCGGACCTGGGTGATTAGCAAAGAGCAAGTAAGTCGCATTCAGGCATAAGAAATAAAACTCCTGACATGAATTAAGGGTTGCGCAATAGAGGACAGACTCAGGAATCACCGTATTAGAAAAGAACTAAAAATTTTTAATCTGAATAAAAAACTACTAGAGTGTAGGAGAAAATGGAAAGAACACTTGAAAACAGTGGAGAGTGACAGACCGGCCTTAAAGGCTAGAAATTATACTATGGAAGAAGAGGTACAGGAAGACCCCACCAACGGTGGCCATCGTAACGGACAGTGTCGCTAAATACATGCAGAGAAGTAGAAGAAGGCATTCAGCATAACACCAGTAAGCCGGCGCAGATCACTCGGCAGACAGGAAGCCGGACCACAGGGAACGGTACCGGCGCAGGCAGCCTGCTCTGGCCACAATGACACCACTCTCAGCACGGCTTGTGCCAATCACGTCTGTAGCAGCGAGAGGATTAGATGAGCCAGTCACAGCACAGGACATAAAGAATGACTTCACAAAAATTCACCACTTTTCCTGGTAACGACTACTTTACCTACTGATACGTCAAGGAATGCTTCCATTCCTTTCTAATCACCCTTGCAACGCATTACACCACAATCCTATCCCCACGTCGCTATTATCAACTAAGTAAAAGCTTCTAAACCATAATATTTTGTTAACCAGTGTGGCTTCCATACCAAATTCTTCTCTCATGCTCAACTCCAGCTCCTCACCTGTCTTCTTCGCAGGCGGCAGATTACCTTATTATGGCATGTGGTGCAGTCCAATGAAAACCAAACGGGATCAGGTCTACAGTAAATCTTACGTCATAAACATGCAGGAGGTGTAGTGCATATTCTGTCCGCACGCCACACACTGGATACGAAAACATACAAGGCCTCTAAGACTAGTGCAAGCAGCCCGATGGCGTCTCGGCCATCAGCATAGAACTTCAATATCTAAAACCGATTGCTATTAGCAATATCTTCAGTTGTGAACAAACCTTATTAAACAGAATTATGTAAAGAACACGTTAGTTCTTCTGACAGTCCGTCTGATGTTAACTATGAACGCTTGTCCATTTTGTCTCGAACAGTCTATCTAAACTCATCCAGAGAATAGCCGTTCGAGAACTGTTTCCTGGCACCCCCTCCTTCCATCTCCATGATTTCTATCTCACCATCTACGACCACCTTATCCAACTTACACTCATCTTGAAATATCTTGGGGTCACCCTTGCCCGTCGCCTCACCTGGACTTCCCAACTCCGTACCATCCAACGCAAAACCCGAAGTAGACTCCACATCCTAAAACTCATGTCCGGCCAGACATGGGGATTACGTCCTTCCACCATCCTTCATACTCAAAAATCCTTGATCCATCCCATCCTACGTTACGCCACTGTCGCGTGGATCTCCGCCAATCCTAAATCCCAGGAAGCACCTCCAAAGCCTTGAACTTCATGCGCTCCACCTTCCGTATTCGTCTCCCATCCCCCACGAGGATCCTCTATGACTTCGTAACCTTCCCATTTCTCCTCCTTTTCCTTGAACACAGCTGTATCCTCTACACCAACCGCCGCCTCGATTCCCCTCCTTCCGTGGTGCCTTCTTTCCTCTCCACTCCTTACCTGCTTCTGTGCCTCTACCGAAGTGTCCCACCCCTTCTCTACCTCCACACTCTTCACCTCCTATGCCAAAGAAACTTTCAGCGTCTCGCCGTCCCCGATGACGTTCTTCGCCCTGATATTTATCCTCCTTTTCAACTCTGACCCTCCTCTTTCTCTCCCCTCCTGCTTTGGGCTCTTTCTCCTTTCCCTCCTCCTCCGCTGTTTCCTCCCTCCTGCCCTCTGTCTTCCTCATTTCTCCTTTTCCAGCCATCTTCCGAGGCTGCGTGCACTAGTCTCTGGGGCTTTGTATGTTCTCATAACCAATATGCGCTACACCTCCGATATGTTTATGGTGTAAAGATTTACTGTAGGCCTGATCCTGTTTGGTTTGCACTGGACTGCGCCGCATGCCGTAACTAGGTAATCTGCCGCTTTCTCTTTGTTTCTAGAAGGGGGTGTCGATTTAGCGACAAAGCAGGTTACATAAGTTTTAAAAATACACTACTGGCCCTTACAATTGCTGCACCAAGAAGAAATGCAGATGATAAACGGATATTCATTCGGGCACACAGTTTTAATCTGCCAGGAAGTTTCATATCAGCGCACACTCCGTGCAGAGTGAAAATCTCATTCTGGAAACCTCCCCCAGGCTGTGGCTAAGCCAGGTCTCCGCAATATTCTTTCTTTCAGGAGTGCTAGTTCTGCAAGGTTCGCAGGAGAGCTTCTGTAAAGGTTGGAAGGTAGGAGACGAGATACTGGCAGAAGTAAAGCTGTGAGTACCGGGCGTGAGTCGTGCTTCGGTAGCTCAGATGGTAGAGCACTTGCCCTCGAAAGGCAAAGGTCCCGAGATCGAGTCTCGGTCGGGCACACAGTTTTAATCGGCCAGGAAGTTTCATATCAGCGCACACTCCGTGCAGAGTGAAAATCTCATTCTGGAAAACTCCCCCTGGCTGTGGCTAAGCCATGTCTCCGCAATATCCTTTCTTTCAGGAGAGCTAGTTCTGCAAGGTTCGCAGGAGAGCTTCTGTAAAGGTTGGAAGGTAGGAGACGAGATACTGGCAGAAGTAAAGCTGTGAGTAGCGGGCGTGAGTCGTCCTTCGGTAGCTCAGATGGTAGAGCACTTGCCCGCGAAAGGCAAAGGTCCCGAGTTCGAGTCTCGGTCGGTCACACCGTTTTAATCTGCAGGAAGTTTCATATCAGCGCACACTCCGCTGCAGAGTGAAAATCTCATTCTGGAACTTGCAAGAAGTCATACCAGAATTAACTACTTATAAAATTTACTTTAAGACACCCCTAAATATTTGATTGATAGCCATGCACTCCACTGACGAAGTTCCTAATATAGCCCACTGGTGTGTATGTATTAATATCAGACAACGTCACTATTCGTCTCCTTTTTTATATGAACAATTAGCGATCTCAGAACTATAATAGCATTCTACACACTAAAACGTGGAGGTATATCCCATAAAACTGTGACCTACTTCGTAAGCAGCTCTGGTTATCTCACCACACTGCACATCAAAATAAACCACCTCAGTGCAACGAAAGACAGTCACTTGTTTTTTGGTGGCTTGAATGTGGTTCTACTGTAACCAGCGAGTCATAGCCTCACTTACTCGCTTTTGTTCAGCCTGGACGATTTGGCGTGTCTGACTAACGACCATGGAATTCCGAAATGAGGCATCATGAAATAGCAGTCACATTTTACTCTCCTCAGCAGCATGTTATTCGAACATAAATTAGTAAAATAGCGTACATCCCATTCTGCTCTAGATTCAATATCACATAATCTATTTTATAACTTAATATGCTGGTCCCAGTAGTCAGTGAAGTCACATTACTTACGTTGCATGACAACTTCAGAACCATATTCACTACATTTACACTTATTCCTATATCTACTTTCATCTTGGTATGTTGAAGAAGTCTTGTTATTTCTGAAAGCCTCTGGTCTTTTAGCTAGCTCGTGAAAGCAAAGTTCACTTACGGGAATGGAATAGTCTTAAAGTCGTTTCCTGCTCAATGTCGTTCTCTGTACAGCTAGAGAGCACTGGAGGACGGTCTGCTGTCTATGCATGCCATGAGCATCAGGGAGGGCGGGCGGAGTTCCATAACTGAATTGTGAGGCTAGTGCAAGGAATCCCTTGTAGCTAAGATAAGAATCTGATAGACAGGAGCTAACACAAGTCCACATAAGCTGAGAGTAGCCGTTAAGCCCATCCATGCCCACTGAACTGTTTGTTCAAATTCTAGTAAGGAGTTCTGTGTTTGGCTCACAGTAATTATTTCTGTTGGGGGTGGGGGAAGGGGAAGGGGGGGAGGGTGAGCTCCAACATGTGCCTAAGTGCACGTCTTCTGGTTGACCATAAAATCTGTGACGAAGGGGAAGAGAATTTCTGGCTTCTACTCTACGCCACAGGAGAAATAGTCCTTACTGGTTAACCACGACAATGTTCGTATGAGTAGGATATTTTAAACTTGTTTATTAAATTATCATTGGATACCACTCACAAATTCGGCTGCAGCTGGCCGGCGAGATTCCGACGCTAACAGATCAAGCTACGTTTTGTAGAGTGAAGTGAGGGTGCACGTGCTTCACCGACGCCGTCTAGAACACACTACTCCTTAGAGAGCCGATAGAAGATACTTGCCCGAAGTCGAAGACGAAAGCTACATGAGGGATGTATCTATGTGAACAGAGACCGAGATCAACTTAGAACTTTCAGCCACTGCTCAAGCAGTTTAACAGTGGTAATCGTGCGCCAGCTTTGCTGCCACCGAGGAGAGGCGTGTGCGAATTCAGTTAATTTGCATGAGGATTTCATTTTGCAGATCTCATTTTTAAACCAGATAGATGAACCCATTATGCATTGAGTGTACTCGTGCTCGTTCATGCTTTTATTGGGCTCTTTCCTAAAATCGTTACCCCTTCCGGTAGCCATTGGCCGTATACACAACTTAGTTTCATATAATCATTCTATGAATACCCCAACCTGTGCCACTGCTACGACCAATCCTTCATTAATATGTCCGGGTGAGGAGCAGCACCAATACGTTCATGCTTAACTGAGCCACTCCCAGGAATATTCTGTCACCATCCATTGCACGACCTCGTGACTTTTAAATATGCGTTATCTTAAGGGAAGCTTCCCATCTCTGTAGGTCACCAGGGATACGAACTGTAGGATCTCAGGTGTATGCTAAACAGCTGAACCGCTACCTCACACAGGAATCACCCGATGCTTGCTAGGATGCGTGGAAATTTTGGAATCCTCTGATTTACGTAGCCAGTTTTTAGGTCGGCGAGTAGGACTATGGCGACACTTGGCCAGGATTTCCCAGTCACTGGCAGTGCTTTGATACGGAAATTTGGTGACTCCTGACCAGGATGTATCATCGAAATCCTGTGATCCTTTTATTTTCATTTTATTTACGTTATCTTCAATAAAAGCCCTCATTACCTTTTATTTTCGTAGTCAGTTCTATAGGACAATGGGCGCCGAATCGCACAATAACCCTGAGTTCAGTATGGGGAGGCGATGAGTGAGTGGTCTGCTGTAGCCTGTTGTGGGGTTGTGACACACTGAGGGCTACGGCGGGGACGAAGCCTCTCCGTCGTGCCGGCCGGAGTGGCACAGCGGTTCTAGGCGCTACAGTCGGGAACCAGGCGACCGCTGCGGTCGTAGGTTCTAATCCTGCCTCGGGCATGGATGTGTGTGATGTCCTTAGGTTAGTTAGATGTAAGTAGCTCTAAGTTCTAGGGGACTGATGACCTCAGAAGTTAAGTCCCATAGTGCTCAGAGCCATTTGAACCATTTTGCCTCTCCGTCGTTTCTAGGTCCCCAGTTTAATACAACACTCTGTTTTATTCAAAACACTGAAATAACCACCAAAATATAGAAAGTAATCCTGTTCGCATTCTGTCCATGCCAAAACAAAGTCCATTAGACCCCAAAACAGAAAGCGATATCCCAACCACAATGTGCTTGGACCTGCAATCAAGTTATCATACTGAATAGCAAAGGCTTTAATATGGTACTCCAGTACGTAACGGAACATATGGGCAACGACAGAGACTCACTTTCAGTTCGGGTGAGATCACTGGTGGCTTGATCATTTAAAGTACCGTTGCGTGGCCGATTCATTTGCCTGTATACTGATCATATGCCATAGCGTAGCTCTGTATATGTGTTAGTTAAAGTATGACTACCTTCCTGCATTGGGACCTTATTGAGCCTATAGCTGCTATTTGTATACACTATGTGATCAAAAGTATCTGGACACCTGGCTGGAAATGACTCACAAATTAGTGGCGCTCTCCATGGGTAATGCTGGAATTCATTATGGAGTTAACCCACCCTTAGCCTTGATGACAGCTACCAGTCTCGCTGACATACGTTCTATCAGGTGCTGGAACGTTTCTTGGAGAATGAAAGCCCATTCTTCACGGAGTGCTGCACTGAGGAGAGGTATCGCTGTCGGTCGGTGAGGCCTGGCAAGAAGTCGGCGTTCCAAAACATCCCAAAGGTGTTCCATAGGATTTAAGTCAGGACTTTGAGCAGGCCAGTCCGTTACAGGAATGATATTGTCGTGTAACCACTGCATTATGAACAGGTGCTCGATCGTGTTGAAAGATGCAATCGCCATCCCCGAATTGCTCTTCAACAGTGGGAAGCGAGAAGGTGCTTAAAATATCAATGTAGGCCTGTGTTGTAATAGTGTCTCGCAAAACAGCTAGGGGTTGAAGCCCCCTCCAAGAAAAACACGACCACACCATATCGCCACCGAATCCGAATTTTACTATTGGCACTACACATGCTGGTAGATGATGTTCACCTTGGATTAGCCATATCCACACCCTGTCATCGGATCGGCACATTGTGTACCGTGATTCGTCACTCCACACAACGTTTTCCACTGTCCAGTCTGCCAATGTTTACTCTCCTTACACCAAGCGAGGTGTCGTTTAGCATTTACCGGCGTGATGTGTGGCTTATGAGCAGCCACTCGACCATGACATCCAAGTTCTATCACCTCCCGTCTAAAGTCATAGTACTTGCAGTGGATACTGATGCAGTTTGGAGTTCCTATGTGATGGTTGGATAGATGTCTGCCCATTACACGTTACGGCCCTCTTCAAATGTCGGCGGTCTCTGTCAGTCAACAGACGAGGTCTGCCTGTACGCTTTTGTGCTGTATGTGTCTCTTCAAGTTTCCACTTCACTATCACACTGAAAACAGTGGACATAGGGATTTTTAGGAATGTAGAAATCTCGCGCACAGATGAATGACACAAGTGACACCCAATTACCTGAGCACGTTCGAAGTCCGTGAGTCCCGCTGAGCGTCCCATTCTGCTCTCTCACGATGTCTGCTCTCTACTAAGATCGCAGATATGAAGCACCTGGCAGTAGGTGGCAGCACAATGCACCTAATACGAAAAACGTATGTATTTGGGGTTGTCCGGATACTTTTGATCACATAGTGTATTGACCGCTGGACTTTACTGAATCTAGTTTTAGAGTTCAGTATCTCAACCTGCTGAAATGGAACTCTTATAGAATCCCCTTGTTGTTCGTCTGTCTGTCTGCCCATATGTCCGACCGTTAAGAAACCTTCGTCTCTGTAAAGCAGGCTGTTCCAACCGAGCTCCCGGGAGCCGGAGCACTCCGGAGCGCTCACGGCGGCAGCTCGGAGCCCGCGTGGAGGGGGAAAGTGAACTCACTGCCCCCTGGCCGCATGCAGCCGCAACTGACGCAATAATCCGTGTTCAATGACAGCTATGATTAGCCGCGGGAGCCCTGTACCTCTATTGGAGGATACCTTTCTATTCATTGAGAGGGATGGTCGTCCGCAGTGTCTTGTATGTCATAAAGTAATTAATTCTGCGAAGAGGTACAATATACAACGACATTATACACGTCTTCACGCAGCGCACTACGATCAGGTAGCAGGCGTTGCACGCAGAGAACTGGTGGCCAGGCTTAAGAACGACATACCAGGAGACGTGAAGTTTAAAAACGGTTTCGTAATACGGAGGGTATCGAAACATGCAACATAGTTCGTGATCTGTAATGCGTTTATAATTTTCAGGTGAATGAGAGCGGAGAAAACACTACTGAGTCTGCAATTCGAGCAAGCTGCAGGGTGGCTCACATCATTGCGACGAGTGGCAAGCCGTTTTCGGTGGGACCACTCGTAAAATCGTGCATGGTAGCCGTTGCAGAATGTTTGTTTCCAAGGGAGGTGCAGGCAATTGAAGGGGTTTGCCTGTCGAAGCAAACAAAGTCTCGTCGAATCCTAGACATGCCAGCGGATTTAGAGACACAGCTCAGGAAAAGGCGGAGAGCTTTGTTGCATTTTCGCTAGTGCTTGACGAAAGCACCGACATATCGGACTGTGCTCAGCTTGCAGTTTTTGTGCGTGGAGCTGCAAGTAACTGAAGAACTCTTGGATGTGGTACCACTCGATTACACCGCAACAGGACGTGACATTTCTGAAGCTGTTTGTGAATCAGTGGACAATATGAATTTGCCGTGGGATAAGCTCCATTCTGTAGCGACAGACGGTGGACCACAAACGATCGGGTGTCACCAAGGTTATGCTTCTCGTTTGAAAAATAAACTCAGGGACGAATTCGGGAAAGACATTTTGACTCTTCATTGTTTTATTCACCAAGAGACACTGTGAGCTGAAACAATAGAGCTAGGTGGCGTAATGAAAGATGTCGTGAAGTGTGTGAATTTTGTGCGGCGTCACGGTATGAATCATCGCCAATTCAAAGGATTCCTGAAAGATATGGAAGCAAAGTATGGGGATATACCTTACCACAGTACAGTTCGTTGGCTGAGTCGGGGAAAATTTCTTGATGTTTTCTTTGCCATTCCTGAGGAAATAACCCTTTTTCTCGAAATGAAAGGGGAAGAAATGCGTTTTCTGAAAGATATAAAATGGATATCAGAGCTGGCGTTCCTAGCTGACATAACTATGCATCTAAATAATGTAAATCTGTCATTGCAGGGCAAAGGGCAGCTAATAGTCGACATGCACGACCAGATCAAAGCGTTCATGCAAAAGTTACGTTTATTTGAGAGGCATATGAATAATGGACATTTAACGTTCTTCAATCGTCTTGCTTCTTTAAAACTACCTGAAGGTACTACTTTCGGCGATTACCAAGCAAAGTTAAAGCAGCTCATCACGTCGTTTGAAACACGATTCCGAGACCTCACTAGTTTTGAAATGGAACTTAAGGTGTTCAGCATTCCTTTTTCAGTTTCCCCCGATGACTTGTCATCATCCTTCATTTGGAGATTATTGATTAGCAAAATTCAACTTTGTTGAAAGACAGGTGCTACAACACGTTGGATTTGTCATGATGGTATCGTTCATTACAGCAAAAAACATTTCCCAAGCTTCACAACAATGCTGCTCAGATCATGGGCATGTTTGGATCTACGTATTGTTGTGAGCAGCTTTTCTCAGCAATGAAAAGAGTAAAAAGTAACGAACGATCGTTTCTTCAGGATGCAACAATGAAGGCCATCCTCCGCATTACCGCTGTGAACACTTTGACGCCTGATATTTTCGATCTTGTAATGAAAAGAAAAGTCAAGCTACAGAGGCCCAATAAATTTAGTATGCAATTTCTTATAAAACAGTTGTTTCTTATTTATTTCCTGAACATCGTATTTCCTGGTGTAGCATGTCAGCACGTCTTAGGAGCTAAAAGTATGAGGTTGTCGATCTTGTAAGACGCAACTGGCACATCAAAACGCCTGCCGTGCCTCCTGCCTCAGCCTGCCGTGCCACCTGCCGGCGTGCGGGCCCACTTGAATGGTCACAGCGAGCGACACGGCTCCCTGGAGCAGGGAGCGCTCCGCGGCTCACAACGGAGCCGACGAGCTGGAACAGCCTGCTGTAAAGGGTGGAAGCTTCAATTTAAAATTTATGACATCCTACGGTCTATCATCATTTGATAGTGTAAAACATTTAACCTTCTAAGTCAATTGAGTCAAAAGATACGACTATTTATATCAGATATTTTGATACTCCTAAATTCATCTAAACCTGTAGGACAATTTCCGATTACCTAGAACGATTAGATTTTGTGGGAAGTAGGTGAAGGAAAAACTACAAAATTTGATAAAAAGCTAAGTTTCACGGTAAAAGGGAAATTCTAACATTGTTAAATTATTCATGTGGTACACAAAAATTCCTTTTCTTGTCATTACAAACTTACTTTTCATCCCTAATCTGACAAAAATTCCGTAACTACTGTAGGGATTTTGACCCGATTTTCAATAACACGTAGAGTTATTGACGAGATAGGTTTATATCCAGAATGAGATTTTCACTCTGCAGCATAGCGTGCGCTGATAATAAACTTCCTGGCTGATTAAACTCTGGAAGACGTCAGCGTGGTATATTTCACTTTAAACGGATGCCCTTCCCAGATAAATCTATTAGAGCGTTTCAACACGTGTTTGGCCTGCTTCTTGGGGACTGGAAATATTTGGGCCGTATAGTACGCTTTACTGAATATATAACTGCTGAGGAGTCGTGCGCACTGGAGAATATCAACAGACCGTCAATTGTTTTCATAGATGGCACCTTGCATTTTGTTGGTGACCTGCTTCCAATTTTTTTATTCATGTTTAACGGGCATTTGTCGATAATCATCCTCAGAGTGCTGAGGGCTTCGACACGCTTCGCCCAAGGTACAATAACTGCGTCGAATCCCTGAATGTTCACAAGGGTGCATTTATCGGCGTTGATTTTAGCACCGGAAGCACCACAGTCCTCGTCTACCACGGTCTTGAGGGTTGAGACGTCTCCGTCGTTGCGCAGTAACACTCCGGCGTCGTCGGCGTAAGCACGAACCACGAAGAACGTCCCGGCGATCGACTGGCCTGCAAGTTTGTCATGAATGGAGCGTAAGAGTGGCTCGTGTTATAAAACAAATAACTTCATGGACAGAGGGCTCCTCTGTGGCACTCCTCTTCGGGCCTCTATGGGCTCACTAAGCTGTCCATTTACGCTCACTTTAGTTGTAATGCCGGTGACGAAATGTTGCACGACGTTAATATTCCGTTGATCAAAACGACACCGCTGCCGTAGCCGTAGCAGGTACTCGTGGCGGACGCGATCAAATGCCTCGCAAAAGTCTATAAACAGCAATGCGAGATTCACGTTAGTGACTGACGCTATGGCTATTACATCTCTATATTCGAGATGGATAGTGCGACATGGCTAGCGCGACCAGGGATGCATGGTTGATGGTTGTGAATCACTTGCTTCATTAATGAAGACAATTTGCTGTTGAGTGCTCTGGCAAAGGTTTTGTAATCAAAATTCAGCAAAGCAATCGGTCGGAAGTTATCTAACGTTTTTCGGTGTTTCTTTTTGGTATCAATACAATTCGAACTTCCTTCATTTCGGCCGGAACGTCACTCCCTCGCATCACTTCATTGAGAACATCTGTAAATGCGAGTCCCATGATGGGCCAGAAACGCACATACAATTCCCGTGGAAAACCATCAGGGCCAGGGGATTTATTCGATGGCGAGCCAGAAATCAGTTCAAGGACTTCGTCTGGAGCAAAATTGGGTACGACCGCCGAGTTCTCCGCAGGCGTGACTACAGGGCCAGAGTGCGCACGATCTCGCCGCCGCCATCACCATGTGCATAGCATTGCGAGTACAGATCCGTGAAGTACCGATAAACTACAGTAATAATATCACTCTGTCGGGTCAAACGGAGTCCATCATCTGTGTCCAGCTCGCCGATAAAAGCTCTCTTGCGATTGGCACGATGTTTTATGAAGTGATATAGTGCTGCAAGTTCGTCCTCTTGAAGCGATTTTGCTTTAGATCTGATCTTCAGTCCTTCAAGCCCCGATCGTTTTATGCCTATAAGCTTCGCCTTTATTTATTTAATGGTCGTCAGCTGCGTGTTGGTTGGAGACGTTGTCACCTACAACTCTCGCAGAACTGTCTGGTAAAAATTAATCGTGCGTGTAACATGTTGCGCTCGTTGCCAACTGTAGTTTTTTAAGGATAATCGCATTTTCCGCTTGACCACAACATTCCACCAGGCTATATTACACGGATATCTGCAGCACTGCTACAGACAATGTGCCCATGTCGTGGAGATGACATCTTCTAGCGCGGCATCGGCGAGAATAGAAACATTTAGGCTCCACGGAATCCTATGGCATTCAGTATGCTGTTTGGCCAGATTTATCGTGACACAGAGGGCGCAGTGGGCGGAGAAAGTAGGTGGAATGACATCGGCGTTCAGAACATGTTGGTAAATGTTCTCAGAGATGTACAAACGGTCTAGACGGCTACATGCTTACCGGGTAGGAAATTTTAGTTCCCACGCATCCTTTAGCAGCAGGTGACGCACCAGATCATGTAGTTCCCTACAGTAATTAAAGTTTGGCGATTGATCTTTCCTGTGGATCACACAGTTAAAATCACCACTAATTATCTACTAGGTTATGTTGCGGCATAACGACGATGTCTTGTTTAAAGAAGTTAGCTCTTTCTGATTTTAGAGTCGTTACAGATGGAGCATAGATACTGACGAGGGTGACGACAAAAATTTGGCAAGCTATGCCTGCCTCTACCGGAGTCCAACATTTCAATATTGCTCACTGGGATTCTGTCTCCTGATAGAATCGACGTACCTGTACCCTCGTCCGCAGCGGTGTTTACGATTGTTGTAAATCCTGACACACGAAAACTTAAGACAGACTCATCCCTTAACAGAACTAAATCAGCGTCGGGCTCATAGATAAACTGCCGTAGCATTGCTAATTTTAAATCTGTCCTAGCGCTATTAATGTTCAGGGACAAAAACTTGTAAGCTTGACTCATGATAGTCAGAGACGCGTGGATGTTGGGAAACGTAGGAAGACCAGTCCATCTCACCGTCGGACTTCGAACCTACATCCACCGGTTTTGTACTAGTTTTTGAGCTGTCTTTACTTTTTGACTTACTTCCAGCCACGGAGTCATTTGGTTCAACTTTAATTTGACGTCGTACAGTCGTCCGATGTGTCATAGAAGACGGCGAAGATGGCGAGTCAGGTCTGTAAGCAGTACGTGAAAGTCCTTGCTTCGGAACGGGTAACGGGAGGTCCGAAGACGCGTCTTGAGTAGGCTCACTGTGTTTGTTTGGAGCCGTACTGGCTGTTTGTATACAGCTTTCCGGTTCCTCGCGTTGTTTGGAAGCAGTTCCGAGGTGGCGGGTGTTTATGTTATGCTCTAAACCGACTGCATCATCCTCTGTGTTTACGATGTGCAGTTGACTGACTTCCGCCTCTCGTGTGTTGACTGCCTGTGGTGAGTCGAGGAGCGGCATCGGAACGGATTGCTGTAAACACTCTACTGCACTCGTATTGACAGTTTCTGCGTCGGGAGATTCAGTGTGAAGTTGGCGGGTCATAACTGAGCCGTCCGACATATGCGTGTCCTGTGTGGAGAGCCCGTGATTCCGCATCATCGGTTTGATTTTTTACAACCTGGTCACCGGAGCCACTACCGTCACTAGTACGGCGTCGTTTGTTACCGACAGATAATGCAACACCGGCGGCTAAAGGGTGACTGGCCACGGCTTTCTAAGGTAAGGGTGGGAAGGTGCCGTTACCGAGATCGTAGTCCTCTGACACAGATGCATGTGGTTGGGAGTCAATCACAGAAAGCGTCTGATTTTGAATTAGGACATCAGCCAACGTTAATCTCAGTCGTTGTTGCAGATTGTTTCGAAGTACGACTACGCGCCGTGAGCAATCACCTCTTAAATGGCCACTCGTGTTACAGATAAAACAAGTGCCTACTTTTCCATCGCATATGACATGAGCCTAATAACCACAAACCTTTATATAAGATGGGATATTGACTTTAACGGCCATGTCAACTGAGTGAACGCCACTAAAACATTGGAGTTTGTGACCATTTTTCGTTTCTAATCCGTCAGATGTCACAGTATTTGGCGAGGGCATCTCTAAGAAAACAATTCTCAACTTCAGGTCGCAAACTGATCACTAGCACTTGTTTATATTCGATGTCAGCGTTAGTAATTGCAACTGTACTCACGAACTGATCACGGTGTCGGAACTCTGCTTTCCCACCAGTATTCACCAAAATTTTCACCATTTGTATCTGATCCAAAAATTTCACAAAGTAACAGTATTCGGCCATGTCATAATATGCTGTGTGGGCCTGGTCGGACGTGATGCCAGTAATATCTATTATCCAGTCATGGATTTCTAGAGAGCTCGGTCGCACATTCCTGGAGGATTTCTCAAATGCAAAACACAGGGTATTCTTATGGGTTCACTGGGAGCCATAAATGCACTTTATGAGCGGCCGAGACCGCTGTGAGCTAATTAATAAGCGTGTGAACGACGGTAACGAAGAAGCACTGAGAATATCACAGGTCACATTCCAAGAATGTCTATAAGCACGGCTTGTGGCACTACGACTAAGCGGAAGTACCGGCACGTCGGGTCGCTGTCGCGTCCCAAGCGCAACTGAACAGAGCTATCCAAGCACGACTCACGAGCCCTCCTCACAGCCTTAATTCAGCCAGTACCGTGTTTCTTACCTTCCAAACTTCACTGGCGCTCTTCTGCTAACCTTGAAGAACTCCTGGAAGAAAGGACAAAGCGGGGATATTGCTTAGCCACAGACTGGTGATTGTTTTCCCTCACCTTGTGCCATGTGCCATGTTTATTGTCATTGAAAGATCAGATTTTATAACAGTATTCTAATCATAACCCAATAAGCTGTAAATAAAACTTTATTACACACACACACACACACACACATATATATATATGCCTTTACAGGTAATATTTCAGTAAATTCATAACATATAGAAAGGGGAAACTTTTCACTACAAAAAATCTCGAAAAGATATATTTAAAAATTTTTTCACAGTGCTCCAATGAACATTCGTATATATATATATATATATATATATATATATATATATATATATATATATATATATATATATAGCTGTACGCAGGTTCATTGGAGCACTGAGCAAAAATTTTGAAGTACATCTTTTCGAGATTTTGTGTAGTGATAAGTTTCCCCTTTATATATATTATGAATTTACCTCAATATTACCAATAAAGGCATAGGGCATATAACAAATATAACAACCTGCCTGTATTCGAATGCAACATTCCGTCAAAATTTTGAAGTATTTGGTGAAGAACTTTCGTAAATTTAAGATTTTGAACAAAGGAACATTTACATTTTATTTATATAGATTTTTCTAACCACAACAAAGATTTAAATGTTTTAAATGATTATATCATTAAATAAAGTTAATTTGTGCAACTGTATGTTACTGTAATGAGTTTAAAAAAAATATAAACGACATTTTCCATTTTTTTTGTCAACTGACACGCATCTGTTTACTGTATTACCGTGACGTGGTGTATGTGTGGTCTACCGGCAGTGTCTTTGACAAGTAATCAGATCATCATGGGAACCTCGTTCGAAAATAGCTAATGAATAAATTTTAAATAAAAATATACGTCACTGGCGACCGAAGAATTCTGCATCTACATCTACATTGTAATTCACAACTAAACTCCTGGCAGAGGGTTCATTGAACCACCTTCAAACTATTTCTCTGTTGTTCCACTCTCGTACACCAGGGTGGCAAACATACACTTAAATCTTTCTGTGGGTGCTCTGATTTCTCTTATTATGATGGTCATTTCAGTCTCGTAAGCAATACTCCGGAAGGGGACAGACAAGCACAGTGCAGCCAGTCTCTTTATTATACCTGCAGTACTTTCGAGGTGGTCTGTGAATAAATTGTAGACTCTGGTTCGCTATCCCCACGACATTAACTACGTGAACGTTCCAGTTAAAGTTATTCATAATTGTAATTCCTAAGTACTTAGCTGAATTCACAGCCTTTAGAGTTGTGTGATCTAACATGCAACAGAAGTTTAGTGGATCCCTTTTAGTACAGATGTGGATGACATCATACTTTACATTGCCTTTATTCACTACATTCTGGCGTAAAAGGTCAACATCGTTCTATACCGGCTATGTCAAAGAGAGTGGAGAAGTGAGCGGACGTTCAAGGCCCTCTCTTACTGTTGGTGTGGGAAATTGTCCGTAAGAGGTGAATGAATCAGCAATGATCAAAGGCATGAGGATGCAGAAGGCAAGAGAAACCACTGCATTAACCCTAGCAATACCAATATATTTTGTGGAACGCGCTTCACTAGAGGGGTGGGGCGGGGGTGGGGGGTTGGGTACTTAGTGCCTGCCCAAAAAAGTTGGAAAAACACAATTAATTAATTGCTGTTTATATTTACAACATACTTTTTAAAGCGGTACTGATTTGTCAGTAGGGTTCACAACCTGAAAATACTGTTATCAAGTGTTAGCAGTATAAAGCCACTTTCAATAACTTGGACTACAAACTACATTATGACCACAACAAAAATTTTTAAATGCAAGTTACGCTAAGTGTTGATCACTTTTACTCACAGCATATATTTCAAACTAATACTAATGTGTAAGTAAGATCTGTAACCTCAAAATAGTAAATACAAGTATGACATTCATTGGAAAAGTGACATCGAATACTAAGAATTAAATTTTGCGGTAAGTTTAATTGAAGAATATAAAACATTTCTGTAATCTGGTTGAAGAACTCATTGAAAGTAAATTATACAATACAATTGAATACTTTCAAAAAGTGGGCATAAGTTACAACCCCCCTTCTCATGCTCCTATTAGAGTTAAAGACACATAGAATGTATCCACAGGACATGTGGCCTGTGACTGAAACGTTGTGATGATGGTATCTATACTGGAAAACGATTTTGGACTAATCCCCCATTCTGTTGTCCTGGAGGTGACTATCAAGGAGGAGGTGATCACGAAAAAAAGAGGGATTAATCAACGAAAAGAGCATGGAATGGCAGAATTCTGAACGTGGAAGTCTAATAAGAAAACCTAATAAGGGAAACGCACAGGCTTAACTTACATATAATGGGGTTCAGGGAAGTGAAATAGAAATAAGATAAGAGTTTCTGGTAGGACGAAGGTAGTGTTACAGTAAATGGTACAATGGGAGTTCGATTCGTTATGAATAGGAAGATAAGACACAGAGTGAGTTATTGTGAACAGTTCAAATAAGGATTTCACATCATAATCGCAACAGTTTTTCTAACAAAATTCTTGCTTTGACATTAAATACACCAATTCTTTTCACCTCATATTCTATGTCCATCCAACATTGGCAGCAACACTTCATGCGCTCATCCTGGTGTTGCAAGCAGATGATGAAGCGAGAATATATATGTGGATATTGAAAGCATGAGTCAGTACGTAAATTGAGGTGCAAATCTAATAATGATGAGGTTGTAGGGCAAAGAGTGAAAGATATAGTCATGGGAGGATTTGGGTATTGTAATAGGAATAGGAGGGGGTAAGGACTAATTTCAGTTCTGCAGTGAACTTCATTTAGTATTAGCAATTACACTGTTCAAAAATCTCAAGAGGAGGATGTAAACTATGATTCGACATACAGAGATATTCAAGTTGTTTTACACCATAGTCAGAGGGAGATCCTGAAACTAGATAGTGGATTGTATGGCATACCAAGGAGCAGATAAGAGTCAGATCAAGATTTAGTAATGATGAAGAGTAGATTGAAGTTTAAGAGAATCGTACAGAAGAATCAGTGTCGAAGGAAGCGAGATGCTGATGTACTGAGGAAGGAAGAAACGCATTTGAACTTCACTAAAAATGTAAATACTGCAATATTGAATATCCAAGTACTCAGTTCAGTTAAAGAGCAGAGGACATCACTGAATGGGTCACACAGAGATGTTACAAAGATGAACATAAGTACTAGTAAAAGAACTGCAAAGAAACATTTGATAACTTAGTAAATACTTCAATAGATTGTCAAAAGATGGATATACGAACATGTTCAGGGAAGAATGGAATACAGCGCAATAGATCTTCTAGGAATGAAATAAATAGGAAGAGCTTGGTAGTCATGGTGACATAGCGGTAGGAAAAAGTGAAGAAAGCGAAAAAGAAACGATCGACAGCAGAACTGGCTCAGCATATAGAAAAGTCATAAAATCATCTGCGAAATTAAGAATAAGGGTGTCAACATTAACACTACAATGGGACTTCCACTGTTAAATGCAGGGACGAAAGCGAAAGGTGAAACGAATCCAATGAAGACCATTATAAGAGGGAGGAATTACCCGATGACGTTATAGAAAAAACAGGAATCCATAGACAAGAGATATGGGATACTGTATTACAACCGTAATTTCATAGAGATTTGAAGAGTTTAAGATCAATTAAAGCAGAAGGGACAGATATCATTTCATCGGAATTTTTGAAATCGTAGCAAGAAGTGGCAGCCACATGACAACTCAAGTTAAAAAAATTGAAAACAGTCTTTATTTGTCACATAGCAAACGATAGGTATAGGAACTAATAGCAACTTTTTATTTTAGTGAATTTAAATGAATTTTCGAAAAATGTGTTGTGTGAAATTATTTTTTACTGTGAAAATACAAAAATGGAAAAAATCCCGTTAGAAAAGTTGAGATATAATTTAGAACAATGGGAAGACATACTCACGGTTGATCAAAGTTCTGCAGTTTCGCTTTCAGCAGCAAATGGTATGTGATAACAACTTACAAGAGAACTGAAAGGAATAATTGACAGCATTTTATAAAATAAAAAAAAATTAAATGAACTAGGTTGTAAGATAACAGGAAATAATCTCAAAACTGGTTAATTGAACGAAAAGTTGACTGACAGAATTACTGATTCTAACAGTACATGTAAAAGTAAAGTGGGTAGTCCAGTACTAGAAAGGAAAAGGGAAGAGTGTAATTAATTGGAAGAAAAGTTTGTGGTGTCTAAAAGTAAAGTAAAAGGTCCAGTAACAACTGCTTTTGGTAAAGTAGACAGTTGTTTTTAGTATACATTGTTTTTAGTGGCTGCCATCCAAATGCGCATATGATAACCATGACACTCTCATCCATTTTGCGAGATTCGAATGTAAACTGAGATTTTGAGAATGGAAGGAAGCCTTGGAAATAGGGTAACAGGATTAAAAATAAGACATAAGATGAAAGAGGCGCTACTATAAAGATTTCTTCAGGTTGGTAGTGAGGCATATAAACCAAAACTGAGCTAACAAATCTAAATAATTATTTAAGGAAAGAGGAAATCAGGGAATCTGCATAGTCTGATAGGATGCACACTAAGAGAAAAGATTATTTTGAAGAGTGATTGTGGAAAGGGAAGAAAGTGAACAAAAACCTGGTGTTTGTTGACATGTTTGCAATGAAGAGATTGAACTGGAAACTGACGTACTCACAGTTTTCTATAGATTGGCAGGAAGTGATGTACTAGAGGTAGTGGTAATATTAACTAATATTTATGATGAACTTAGTATTAATGAATTAATGGGTAATTTGGAAGGAAGAGGAAAATGTGATCCTGTAGATACTGAAAAAGTGATAGATGTGAAAGATGTAGAGCTGTGGGACAAAGGAATGAATAGCTTGTCTACAAATAATGACAGCAAAGTTAATAAGATTAGAATGTGTGGTGATTCTGTTGTTTATGATGGGGTGATTAGAGGTAAGATTTAAGTGCAAATAGAAGAGGAAGATGTTTTGGAGTTTAGTATCTCGAAATGTTGTTGTGATGTTATAACGTGAAAAGGCAAGTTATTGATAATATTCCACATGATCAGGTCCTGCCTCTTGCTGTAAGCATGTTATTATATGCTGGGAGGGGGATAGAGATACGAGATACTAGTTTTTACAAATTCTGATTGTTTAACAGAATAAGGGGAAACAGCAAATCAGAGATTGTTTCGCACTCTACAAACTTTAAACATTATGCATTCACTGCTTCCTTGCAGATCCTTCAGCAGATCTATGGTCTACTTTATCTGTGTGATGGGCACTTTCTTACTCCCACAGTGCTTCCTCCGTGCTTACAATCTTTCTTAAGCTCTACAGAATTCCTCTCTCTCTGACATTTACGCTGTAGCGATCCTCATATAATTATTATGGCTGTCAACACTTTGGAATGTCTCCTTAGACTAATTTAGCTCCCAGCATGTCTCACAAGTATTTTGTACTGCCCATTATCTCAAATACCATAAACCATATTTCACTGCTAGATCTCTTGCAACGTTTATGCACATACAACTTTTAGCTTTGTACTCCACACTTACATTTTTCCTTTTTAAACTAATTGTACTTAGCATATCATGTTTAACGGTACATGGTCTTGCCCCATTAAACTCTTATATTTGGCATCTCATCTGTCTGTACAGTTGTTCTTTAACACTTTCTTTTGGTATTACCTTGTCCTTGAGACAGCAGTTACACCTATTTTCTCCCAAAAAGAATATACTCCCAGATCTACCTTCACGAGACACTTTCCAAGGTAGTCCCACTTATTCCTACCCCTTTACCCTCCACTACAGACTTGATTCCCCGTCGAATGCTTTGATTTACTGGAAGTCCTTCCCCCCCTCCCAAAAAAAAACAAATTTCTGATGCCTGGTGGCACTGTTTCAAGCAAACAATGCGTTAGCATACTTTTACACAGTTTAACTGGTGGGTTCCATACAATAGATGCACCTCGCGACACCTCTTAACTGTCATCAGCTTTCTGTCCCCAAAAGTTAAATTTGGCATCATGTTCTATGGGAATGTTTATTTTCAGCTGCACATTTTATCCTTCACTTACTTCATACCCCTCGTGTATGTGAGACTGCAGAAGTGCTTTAAACAGTTTGATGTGTATGTTAACTGCTTTCCCTGCCATGCTCTGATCCAGTACTTGTGTTCCCAATCCATTCTCAACCCCTGGTCTACATTCCCCATAAACTTGATCATCCATTTTACGAAGTCGCCTCCTCCTCCCTTTCCTCCATTCACCCTGCTCGTGGGGAAATACTGGTCTTTTAGCGTTTCTGCCACAATATCTGCAACACAACTATCAACGATTTCTTGTGCATTTCACATAGTGTGCCAGACAACAACATTGGGTGCACATTGACCCCGCATGATATAAAAGTCTGCAATACATGCAAAGCCTCAACAGAACACCCATTGTCACTCAATGGGGCAAATCCAACTCTATTTAAATCACATATGTTGCCATCCCCGCGGTTAATGACTTTGATATAGCCTACATTCACTCCTTCCATCACAGATTCAGCAATACCACTTTACTACCTCCTTTGCTTACTAGATGAACCACAAACAAAAATTGAAAAACCACACACTGGCATCAACAAGATAAAACAATAATAAAGCATATGTTTGAAATTTACTGTAAACCCACAACAACAGACATTATCATTTCCTTATCCTCAAACCACTAACACACGCACAAAAGCGAGCAGCACTTCGACACATGCTCCATAGATCTAACACGGTACCATTCAATAAAAAAGCTACCAAAAAGGAATGGACATAATAATGCAGATAGCACAAAATAATGTTTACAATGATAAAACAGTCACAAAACTAAACAACAAAATTAAAAGTAAAATAAGAGCAGAAAGCCCCAAACCACAGATAACAACACATCAGAGCCCAACAGCGACATGCAGTTTCATAACCACTACACAGGATAATCAGAAAAGGTGAAAGAAAGCACAAGATGGTACACAATGATATACAAACACAAACTCACCCATAAAATCACCAATGTTTTCAAAAGACAGGAAATAATCGTAGCATATACAACAGACAATTCTATACAAAAATACATCCCAAAACAGACAAAAAATGAAAACATATGCCAGGAAGCAGATGTGTATCAACTACAGTGTAACACCTGTGAAGGCAGATACATAGGACAAACAGATATAACATTTGATGTCAGATACAAAAAGCGTATGAGAGCCTGGAAATATGGGACAAACCAATCCACATTTGCAGAACACCTGAGAGAAAATGACCATAAACCAACCACTAGAGCACTAGAGCACCAACCACTAGAGCACCTAAAATAATTAGAACCAACAATTAAAAACACCTAACTGTGCAAGAAAATTACCATATACAGGAAACCAAAGCAGAAGTTCCTGTTGAATGACAATTCATTATTTACACTGATAGATAAAATAAAGGAACAACGCTCCAAAAAGGAATTAATATAATAATACTGTCCAATATAATAATAATAGCACCCAACATCTTTTCACTGTGAACCCCTCCACAGAATATTGAAACAAAAAGTCAAACCAACCATTACCAACGTTTTTTTTTAAAAGAAGAAAAAAAGCTCGTCGGTTCTATACCTCCCTCTGTCCCTCTCGCTCATACACACACACATTATAAACACCATGAATAGACGTTAGTCTCGAACATATACTTCGTTACGTTGGCAACAAATAGGTAAACATACCAAACAGGACTAAACATGTAACAGAGTCGCAATATTTACGTTGTGAAAAGATGTGTTCGCCCAAGTAGTTATAGCGAGTGACAAATGAGTGGGAAACATGGTGATCAGTGCGAGGAAGGCCAGAACACAAAGTCGTGATTATATGGCATCAATAAAAGTGATAGTGCGAGCTCCAGATCAGATGAGAGGAAACGGAGATCAGCAGAGAGTAAGTAATTACTTTGTTACAAGAAATCGCGACGTGAACTGTTTAATAATCTAAAACTAACAAAACTGCATCGTTGTAGATCCCACTGATGATGTGTTAGAAAAGGAAAAGGCGAAAAGGGGATGGGATAAATAAAGTATCTAGAAGCACAAACACTGAGTATTATTTACAAAACAAGTATTGATATGCTTGCTGCGGAGGATGGCCACACAAACGAACTTGTTATTCGGCCATGCCTGGCATTTCGATATGGCCTGTACCACAAATTCAGAAGACTTCACCCAAACATCCATAAAACGATACAACATATACAATTAAACAATAAATGCAAATGTAACAATCTTGTACCTAAATATAGCCATGTAAAGATTAAGAATAGTTCACCCAAAATGCAACGTATGCTACTCAGAAATTGTGGTTAAAATACGAAATCAAATCCCTACACTTTAAAAACCAAGATTAAATTTACGACTTGTATAAGACACATTTACAACTTGCAGACTCCATTAATAATATGATAGTTTCTTCCATTTGGTCAACAAGGTCGGAAAGCACACAAAAACTGCTGTACAAAGAATGGAAACAGTTTATAGAAGAAAAATCAAACAGCTCAAAAAACTCCAGTCACAGCATAAAACCTTTACCCACAGCCAAGAAAACCACATACACAAATTATACCAAGATTAGTGAATCTTATGGACACACAGTTAAACAGTAAAGAAAGACAGCTATTGAAGTAAGGGATAAAATGTAAATTCAGATATAGATGAAGATTACTTAGAAAATTTAATTATAGAAGCAGAAAGTGTCTGGACAAAGGAAGATAGGAATGACAACAGCAGTGCCAAATTTATGCTAATTAGAGAATACAGTAGAAAAAGGAATCCAGAATATAATAACCAGTATAAAAACACAACTACACAGAAACATCAAAAACACAGAATCTGCAACACTCAGAAAACTTAGAAGAAAACTTCAAAATAAAAATGTTACCATTTCAAAAGCAGAGAAGAGGAACACAGTATTACTGATGGACAAAAAACAATATATTGAAAAAATACAAGAATTCACATCACAAAATAACATAACAAGATTAAAATCAGACCTACAAACAGATCCCACACAAAAGCAAAAAACACTGAAAATTATTGACATCATACTGGATAACACAGAGACAAGAAAGTTGACGCAGATCACTCCCACTGCACTGGTCCTCTGAAGGCAAGCAAAAATCCTCAAACGAAATCTTGTGAGGCCAATACTGGATTTCAGAAATTCCCCCACCTACAAGCTTACAGGATACATGTTAAAACTACATTGTTAAAACTGCAAGTTAAAAAACGATTGAATCATTAAAATAACACTACACACCTAATACAACAAATAAAAGATATAACAATTGCAGACATAGCAACACTCATCTCATTTGATATAGAAAGCATATATTTCAACATACCAGTACCAGAAACAATGGATGTCATACATAAGAACCTGAAAACATATAGCCAATTCCCTAATGAACAGATTAAGGAAATGTGCACATAAATAAAGCTCATAACAGAACAAAATTATTTCCAATTCAATAACGAATTTTATGTACAAGAAGACGGATTACCAATGAGGACCCCAGTTTCAGGAGCCTTAACAAATATTTTTGTAACCAAAATGAAATACATTATTTTCAGAAAAATAGTAGCAAAAGAATACAACATATTATATTGGTTCAGGAGTATGGATGATATCCTTTGTTTAATAATTGAACCTCAAACAAAAATTGAAGAACTACACATTGACATATACAAAATACATAAAAATATAAAATTCACAATTGAAAGAGACCAGAACAACCAAATTAACTTTCTGGAATAACAATAAAAAAACGCATATGTTTGAAATTTACTCTAAACCAACAGCAACAAACATTATCATTCCCCAATCCTCAAACCACCCACATACACAGTGCAAGCAGCACTTCGACACATGCTCAACAGATATAACGCTGTACCATTCACCAAAGAAAGCTACAAAAATGAAAAGGACATAATAATGCTGATACCACAAAATAATGGTTAAAATAAAATGACAGTCATAAAGCTAACAAAGAAATTCAAAGTAAAATAAGAGCAGAAAGCTCCTAACCACAGACAACAACACAACAGAACCCAATGCAGACAAGAAGTTCCATAACGACTACACAGGATGATCAGAAAAAGATGAAAGAAAGCACAAGATGGTACACAATGACATACAATCACAAACTCACCCATAAAACCACCAATATTGTCAAAAGACAGGGAATAAACATACCATACACAATAGAATATTCTATATAAAAATATACCCGAAAACTGACAAAAAACAGAGACATATATCAGAAAGCAGGCATATATCAGCTACAGTGTAACACTTTTGAGGGCAGATACACAGGACAAACAAGTAGAATGTTTGATGTCAGAAGCAAAGAACACATGAGAGCCCGGAAATATGGGAAAAACCATTTCACATTTGCAGAACACCTCCTAACCATGCAAGAAAAGTACCATATACAGAAAATCAAATCAGAAGGCAGAAATCTTGTTGAATGACCAAGTGAATGACCAAGTACACATGCCAATCTTTTCACTCTCTCATCCATGAAGCTCTCCACAGAGTATTAAAACGGAAAAAAATGTAACCTCATCGGTTCTGTGGCTCTATAACTCACTCAATCTCTCGTTCATACACACACACATTATAGACACCACGAACAGAAGTTAGTCTCGAACATACACTTCGTTAGGCTGGCACCAAATAGGTAAAAATACCAAAGAGGAGGAAACACGTAATGGAGTCGCAATATTTAAGTTGTGAAAAGAAGTGTCCAGCGAAATTGTTGTATCGAGGGACAAAAGAAGAATACTACTCCCCAAAAAAGAGTGAGAATCATTGTGAAAAGTGTGAGGAATGTCAGAACACAAAATTGTGATGATATGGCAGTAATAAAAGTGATTGTGCGACTTCCAGACCAGATGTGAGGAAACACAGGAAATAGTAAGTAATTACTTTTTTACAAAAAATTGTGACGTGAACTCTTTAATAATCTAAAACTACCAAAACTGTAGATCCCATTGATGACGTCTTAGAAGAGGAAAAGGCGAAACGCGTGTGGGATATATAAGGTAACTAGCAGCAGGAGGATGGCCACACAAGCAAACTTGGAAAGAATAGTACTTAAACACACCACTGTCCTACACATTTCCACTACTATACATGCCTAAATAACAATCCATATTCCTTACACTGGAAAAACAAAATCAAATTACGAGAACATCCAACAGTAACACGGTCGTACTACATCTCACTATAAATTATGTAGAGAGTGAGTACGTGCTCAAACATACTGTTACACACCGAAACAATGACTAAAGGTAACTTCTCTTCCCCAATAATTACTCTGGTCAACAGCTTATACTACTAGACAATGAGCCACATCTCCTCCACTTGACACTCATATTACCGTATTACCCACATCAACCAGACGAAAACTAAGACTTATATTTATAGTATTCTTAAGAACCAGGTTCACCATAATCAGCTGTAAATCTTCTTATTGGTTACTGGTTTCGACACATCTGAACTGTCATCATTTCATGATATGTTAATATGTTACAAGATCTGATGATAACAGCAAAGATCAGTCGAAACCGGGAATCAAACCACTACAATGTAAAACATATATTTACACAACTTACATCTACACTCCACTGGCGGCGATGACAGCTCTCCCGACATTACTCTGTAGGGTAAGTGTTCGAGTGACAGGTCAGTGAGGCCCAGTGACTAGCTGGTGGTCCAGAGAAATACTTTATTATACATCAATTACACATCTTGTCATTATTACCATAAGGCAGACATGGCCCACTCCAGTTTGTTGGGACAGAAATGGCCAGAGGTCAACTGGCTTCAACATCAGTGAAGAGGCACACGTGTCAGCGGTTGCAGTACTGACAACCAGTAACTCTGCGGCCCATGAATCTCCCAAGGACCTGATATCATTAGCACTCTCTTTGTTGTGGCGCAACTGCATTCTGCTGTTGAACACCTGCATTCAGGGGTCTCAGGCCCAGTTCGCATCCCCCATAGTGACATATGAAGACTGATGTGCACTGGACATGACCTACTGCCACCTAGCACCAGTCTAGTGGCGGCAGGCGCGAACGGCATGTCGGTGGCTCGGCAGTGCCACGGCATCAAGTCCCATAGTGTGAACTTGGTGCAACAGGCGGCTATTGCGACCCAGTGTCGACCCCATTGCTGCACGTGGGGGTGCCCAGTTCTTTCGTCATCTAGCAAACTCTGGCGCTTTGGTAGCACTGCTGGGATCCAACCTCCTCTGAATCAAAATGTTCAGTTCTTTATTAGTCTATCAGGTAGATTTGTTACACTGTTACCTGTAACCATGTCACATAGCGCTAATACTGTACTTACCTTGTGGTGGTGACGCTGTCATGCTGACTCCAGTCATTACCACTGTTTGGGGCATGTTTCGCTGAGCATGAGTAGCCCATATCGCAATCCTTTTCCGTAAATGCTGCTACCACTTACATGTCCACAGCCTGCTGTTACAAACCAATGGCACCTAAAAAAATGCTCCACGGTGTCCTTTGTACAAAGTCCTACAAGTTTTATTTAAATGTAGGAAACGACATTATATCTAGAGGTCTGTTTGTTACATTTTTATGGTTGTGGACTTGTTTTCAAAAGTTATACAACTTTGATGATGAACACAACAGTAAGAACACTAGTTCAAAAACAGTCTGAGACTAGAGCACATGTCCAGTGCCTATTAATTTGTTATTTAAATATGAGAAATTACTGGGAAAGAATTACTAGCAATTGTTAGTTATTTAAAAAGTTCAAAAATTAACTTACAGGTCATAAAGTGAATGTTTATTGTGACAAAAGTGTTAAGCTACTTGCAAGAATATAGACTTTACCACAGTAGTTTCATCAAATAGGTATCGTATTTGTAGCAGTTTAATTACAAACAAAATCAAGAAAATTGTTTATGTTCTTACACTTTATCCAAGTTGCCTCTGGGGGTGGTGGTGGCATAGAGAGTAGTAATGTGGAAATGAAAAGAGTTCAAAATCTTGGAACCAAAGGGAAATAAAGACGAATAATGAATTACAAACATTTATGGAGAAATCAGAATCATGATGAAAACTGGAAACTGGTGAAAAACTATGTGGGAAGAAAGGAGCTTGAAAAACTTGTGCAATATTGTACATTTCATAAGGAGGTGCTTTCCAGAAGAACTGTTTTAGATAATGATTATTAAAACTATGTTGACCTAAACATTTTATTGATATTTTAATCAAATAAGAATATAACAGTTTTGGCTCATATGAAGCATTACAACGCATACAAAAAATTTTAAAATATTCTCATAACTTTTGACAAGGTTGAGATGTTTAAATTTAGGAATCTCACGCAAAGTGAATTTATGCAGAATACAGTACCTACTACACAAATAAGCTTAATTGCACAAGTTGTGTATAATACTTCACCTAGAACCAGAACATGATTTGTTACACTTTTATTATTGAAGATTTAATTTCGTAAGCTATATAACATTAACCAAGAACATTACTTATTGTTGTGTTGTTGATTGGAGGTAACTAGTATGGACAGGTAAGTAGTATCTAGTAGGGATTATATTCAGTTTTATATTACAGATAACTGAATATTTTGTGATATAATAAGTTGCTACTGACATAACTATAGAAGGCGAAATCCACTATTCCGAAGTGTTATCTTGTTATAAGGGCTGCCCTCATGGTCCAGCTTCAGTTGTTTTGTATGAATTATTTTCATTATGTGAAAAAGATATTTTGTGCTATATAAGCTCTGCTGAGATTTATAAGGATGTCAAAGAAATTTTGTTATTTAACTGCGCTTTCTGTCTTGTTAAACTCGCTGTTGCACAGTAAATAAACTGTTGATATAAATATTGATCCCCACATCTCCACAACCTTCATCTTGAACCCCACAGCACTTGAATCCCATGCCAAAGCACACATCAAAGAACGTTCGAATCAGACAGATTGACATGTTCATACATTGGATACAGTTATTACTTGGAAATATTATGATGACATTGAAACTAATTATGATACTAGTATGATCTTGTGATATTTATATGAAAAATTTAGTAATAATTTAAGAAGTTTTTGCTAGTGAAGAAATGTTTAATTATGAGTAATGATTGTTGAAAAATAGTAGAGATTTACGTTTTGTACAGATGGTAGTCACAGAATATTTGTTTAGAAGAAATTTGCTATGTGAATTACATTCAGCAAAGTACCTACTGTTGTGCAATATTGGATTTAAATTGGTTTGGATTGAATACAGTCTGCATATGGAAGCATGATTCAAAGTAATGTCACAAATAACTCAATTTTTAGCAACTGAAGGAATGTTAGGCTAGCTGAGTATATTATTTGGACAGTACAATGAACTGAAAAACGGTAGGTTTTTCTAGTTTGTACTTGAAATATCTCTGTTTACACTGTAGAAGGATAATATAGTACAAAAATGTCATTTAGGAAAGTGAAACTAGTGTTTTCAGGTGAAGGTTTTATTTGATATTCAGAGCTATAATTTCTCCAGTCAGTACAACAAAGTTCTGCAGGATACGTTGTCTTCACATACTGACTAGTCTGAGTACTTTTGAATTAGCTGACTGGGATTTTGATCCATCACACACGTGCACAAATCCGCACATATTCCACATGCATTTCACATATACTTTTATGGAAGTATCATTACACCTTATCTTTCATTATTTCAAACATGATATCAGTATTTAAAATGTATAATTATGATCCCTTTGTGACTTTTTATCGCTGAGCCATATAACACATTACAATGTGAATGGCACATTGACAAAACCCACAAGAGGGTCACATATGTTCCTTTTTATATATGGGGAAAATAAGGAAATCACACAACAGTTGCTTATTCTACAGTGTCCTACTGTGTGCACGACTAGTTCCAGAACACCTAAAACTCCATCTTCTGGTGAAAAAATAAAATGATTTAACCACCCCAAAGTTGTTCGGTTGAGGATAGCCTCAGATGGTTAGGTGATTTTACTTTTTACACCAGATTATGGAGCTCTAAGTGTTCCAAAACCAGTCATGAACACTACAGAAGTTTGTGAATTAAGCAGTTGTTGTGCGGTTTCCTCATTTTACAAAATAGACTATACAGTTGCAGATTTCTAGTAAGAAGAACTCTTAGCACATCGGAGATAGTTGTGCCGCATACAACTACGATTGTGTGAAATCCTTATCAGGAACACATCACGTGTCACTTCCTCCCCACAAATGTGTGGAAAATTCGTGCTATACCTTTTTTTTTAATGTGATGTAGCTTCAAAAAGAGAGCGAAATTAGCTAACCCATAAACAACGAAATACAGTGGTTGTTTCATATTAAAACAGTTTGTGCTTGAAAATTACCCTCAAGAATTTCACAGTGGCTTTAGACACACCATTAAAGAGATATGTCTAATATTTGTATGTGTGACTCATTTGATGTTCAATGATGAACGCTACACGTTACAGTGCTTCCTGTTTTCAGTTACTTGCCGTGAGAAAGTTTTTCACATGTGAGTACCATTCGCTTGTCGTCCCTGAACATTAAAGAAACAGATAATCGGCATCTGCGCTTGGCCACCTGAGTACTACACGTGGCTCATGGTCTTGTATGAGCCAGTTTTTATCTTGTGTTAGCAAATATTTGTGTGATTCATCAAAGTCTGGTAGCACTACGTTGATGATTATTATACAGTCTCCTCAAACAGGAACTGGTGGATGGTTCACCTCTGTTTAACCGTTCATGCAGTGCTCCTGAATATAGCACACTATAATTAACAGAATCATGCAACATTCATTTAATATGTGCTGTTGGAAGACGTGAAGCCTGTTATAGCATATGAATTATCCCTTGTCGTCTTCTGACAGCCTTCTTCTTCTTCTTCTTCACTTCAAGGACTAGGCCCACCGCTGATCTCAGTCTCCTCATTTCCATCGTCCTCTGAGACCTTATTGTCATAGTTATCTGTAATTGTAGTTCTGTAGTAGGGTAAAGCATAGTCTGGAGCGATTTTGATGTACAATTTACATGCAAATTGATTAATTTATGACAGCTGATTGATTTACGACCTTAACCTATTGTTCTGCTAAGTGATTTTTCATGTAAACCCTCCCTCTCTCCTTAAACTCCTATTATGCTTATTGATTTATGAGGCGCTGGGGAAACCTTTCCTTCTTCGAAACCCCCACGGCAACCCCTCCCCCTCTACCTCATGCACCGCTCCGGAAATTCCCATCGCCTGTGGAAGCACACTTTTGATACCAAATTAATTGACTTCTTAAGTAAATCAATCCATTAAATACCCCCTCCATCTCAGGGAAATCCCCAGCCCTCCCCTCTGCTCGCTCTCTTCTCTTTCCCCACCCCCCCTTTGGAATCTGGTGGGAAAAAGACAGTCTGTGCTAGAGAGGATGGGTCTCACAATACAAGACTAAAATCAAGACAAAATCAATTACATAGCAAAGGATACACTGTTTAGTTCTAGAAATCAATTTGCAGGAGTTGGATGTCTTCACTATCTGTTTATCTAACTTTGGAAGATGCAGGTCTTGTAAAATACATCGGGAAGGAGTGATCAAATGCGTAAGTACATCGCTTTCTTCCGATCCCTCAAGGAATACCGTCATGAAATCGGCATCAAAATAAGAAAAGAATCAAAGACAGCAGTCAGCTTTTATGTATCCCTATTACCTCAATAAACACTCAGTAGAATATTATAAAAAGCCATGCAATAACTGTTCTGTAAGGTATTTGTTAGCTGACATCCCACGGATGTGATTGGTAGAGAGCACAAAGAGACATACTGTAAATTCTACTTCCTATAGTCCGAAACCCGTAAAGAGTTTTGCACAGGTTCAAATGGCTCTGAACACTATGGGACTTAACATATGTGGTCATCAGTCCCCTAGAACGTAGACCTACTTAAACCTAACTAACCTAGGGACATCACACACATCCATGCCCAAGGCAGTATTCGAACCTGCGACCGTAGCGGTCACGCGGTTCCAGACTGAAGCGCCTAGAACCGCATGGCCACACCGGCCGGCTTTTGCACAGGGTAAAGCACACATTCCATTCTGTAGTTGTATATGCAGTTCAAAAGGTGGTAATACAATGCTCTTTAGCTAAGCACACTTCACAAAATCCTATAAGATTGTTGCTCACAACTTTGAATCACACCTGGGCTTGTGATGTGACATATATAAGTCTATTACTCTACGTGACGGTCACACTAGTTAAACAATCAGTTCCAACCGTCTTATCGTTGTCAACGAGAAATGACTGTTTCCCTGGTTCCTGGTGCTGCCACTTCAACTTTTTTTCCTATTCCTCTTGCTGATCTTTTCACCAGGCTGTGCCCTAAAGATCTGTCCACACGGAATTCAGTCTGTAGGTGCCACATGTACCTCCGTTCCCGATTCCGCAGTTTTCATAATTAAATATCTGTGCGGTGCTCCGTTATGCTGTAATATTGATTTCCATATTCATTATGTTGAAATGTAGGCAGGAGACATATCTGCCCCACGCTATGCAACGCTTCTGGAATGGCTTCGCCATTTTTTTGTCTGTTGCAGTTCTTCTCTAAATATTAGGCCTTTAACAAAATGTTTCATACGAGTTTAGTGGAATACGTTGTTTTTTCCGTAGTGTGCTTAATTTTCAATGATTTCCATTTCAGACAAATTCAAGTGACATTCTCGAGTGATCATTATTGTCACACCTGCAGTTGTTTTATTGCGAGCATGTCATCAGAAGTACGAGTTTCTTACATTATATTTACTGACGACGAAGCTGTATAAAATGTATATCTGCGGTTTACTTAGTGGTATCGCCAATAAAGAAAGCAATATCTCCATGCGAAAAGGAGAAACCGTCGACTTCGGCGCCAAAGCATGCGAGAATTGTTGAAGTGGCCTCGTCTAAAGTGCTGTCGCATTCTACCCGAAAATGATGTCAGATAATCTACTTCACCAGTACAAGAAGCAAATATGTGTGTATTAAGTGCAATCATTATTTATTCATCAAATAAAATGAAAGGTAAAAACAACACCGTATTGACAGTGTTACGCACAATTTATCAAACGTGTGATATGTTTACCTCAACATATTTCGGGACTACATAATCACAGTATCAAGTGCTATAAAACAAGGAAACAACTCAATAAATCGTAATTCTATACGTACTGGCACGCGTATAAAAATACTTCTATCGTCCTGTAATGTAACTTACGTCATAACTTCTGTGCCATTAATAACATCGGAAGTAAAAATCTAGCAGCCAACATTCATTGTCAAACATGAAACTCTTCATAGGACAGCTCATGTTGACGTATTGTACTCTCAAGGCTCAGGTGTAAAGTGAAGGCAGTCTCTTTCACCTACAAAAGATAGCACGTTCCTGCAGCGCTTGTCTCACAGTCCCCAACGATACCACAGTCTGTTATAAAATCTCCGAACATCATATGTCAAGTCGTAGTAAATTCTACGAACCAAAACTACACCTATGTTGCATCGTGTGCATCCATACAGAATGACCAACCGCAAACATTAAACCTAACGCCGGTAATTCGAATACGTTGTTGGCGAAAATTACATTCAGGACGGACAACAAATTGGAATAGAGGTTAAAGCATAAGATTGGCATAGTGGAGCACTGGATGGAGAAAGCGGTAGGTTACGTAAGAAAGTGTCAGGATGAAATGTCATTCACTGTTGGTAGGTCCATCTGATTCCACACGTGTTTTAGTCTAGCACAGAGCAGTTTTCTCATCTCTAATACGTTGTTAAAGGAAAATTTTAAGATAATATGAAGATGCTTCACGAAAGTGAAACGCGTTGTTAATAAAAGAGCAAGTTGCAACCAAGAATATTTTTAATTCAAATAAAGAGTAAGGATTATGAAATGAGGTACGAGGGACAAATGGGAAGAAACTTTAAGGTAGTGTTTAAATAACTCAATAATAAAGCGAATGGCTTATTGACGGTGTTTTGAGAGAGGAACGCGTGTTCATTGAGGAGACAGAAATGTCCATAGGTCATTTCTGGGCCCACTTTAGCGATGGGACTTAACAGCTTACTCACTACTTAACCTAAATTATCCTAAGGACAAACACCCACACCCATGCCAGAGGTAGGACTCGAACTTCCGCCGGAACCAGCCGCACAGTACATGACTGCAGCGCCCTAGATCGTTCGGCTAATCCGGCGCGGCATGGCATAGGAAAGCTTATATTGTATTTATTAACGATTCATATGGGCTTTGAAAATGGTAGATAGACGAATGGGACCTGCTACATAGGAAAGAAGACTTGCAAAAGAATTCATCATGTAATGGAGAACTAAGGTGTCTGTTTTACATCATCAAAGCGTAGGACGGTCTCTGATGCCACATCATTTGTTGGCGATGTAATCTACTGTGATTTTTACCCTATCTTTTGCAGGCAGAATCGGCATCACGGTGAGCACCAACTGGTACGAACCTTACAACGATGAGGAGGAAAACCTGGCTGCCCAGGAGCGTATTTTGCAGTTTGAGGTAGGGGAACTTCGCCTTCCTAACGTGCTCTGCTTGACCTCGACTGAAGTTTAAATAGTTTATAGTCCGTGATTTATTGATATAATTAGGTCTCTTTTAATACTATAACATTTATAACAGAATAAGTGACTAGCTCTAAGTGTGCCCTTGGAAATGTGCCCTCAGAAATGTGTCAAGAGCCACTGTAAATCGATAATGATATATAACACTGGAGGATTCATGTTGGCGGAGGTTTTCAATACGATTATTCCTTTCGTTGAATCATTTGTTGAAGAATGTCCGATAGCGATCAAAAACATACCAATTAATCCCTACTAGCTCTTATCATAGCCCTGACACATCAATGAAAGAACACTTTAGAATCAGGGTTTTCGACTGGAATACAATGTAGAATATATTACTTATTCCTATAGAATATCGCAAATGGATACCTATTAACTGATCGTTGTATTAAGGGTACACAACAGGAGTTATATTTGAAGCAGTAATTAGCAGCAACTAGAAATCTAAGGATGAGAGATGTTTAGTTGAAGGTGTAGGTGCTAGGTAGTATTTGTATTCCAGCCCGAATACTGAGACACTGTCGTTTGTGTAATATAGGGATCTATCCCTATACCTGACGCTAACTGTTTCGAAAGAAGAACAACGGGCAAAATGATAATATTGCTTCAGTAACTAGAGGGTGTAGGCAAATCAATGTAGAATGCCAACTTGGGGACACACATAATAATGCAGTCATTAGTGTTATAAGACTTGTCACAGTCAAGGTTATGCAACTTATGTGTAAAATTTATTAGAGTTGATTGCTCATTTATAAAATGATGGCTCGTTTCTACTGTTCTAACAATCATATTCAATAGATAAAAATGTCGTTACAATAAGCAAGTCGTCACATGTAATACCAACACGTACTGTGTTAATAAAACTCACCCGCTACATGTTTCTGCTGCACATTATTCACAGTAAAGAAATTTTAATTAATTGAAGATGATTGCTCGAGCAATCGAAACCAATCTTCATCTCACGAATGTGTGATGAGGATAAGAAAATATGTTTCACTTATTAGTATTCCATGAAAATTTTCGCACAGAATTACGTGAACCTGCTTTCGTAGTAGAATGGGAGAATTTCATCCAGCAACATACATCTCAGACAGACACTACAAAGTTAAATTTAGTAGGATAAGAGGCGACGATCAAGGAAATGAGCAACCATTACACTGTTTGAGACGTTACAGATGCAGTTATAACCATGAAAACCATGCTGCACCTCATTAGTTCCATAAGCATAATTTCTTAAACATGGTTTTTGCGTGATTGTGTATATAATATTACTGTCCCATTCGTTATCACGATGACATAATTAACACGTAAGTCACTGAATTTGGCATAAAAAGCTACAAAACGGACAAAAGACACAGAGGTTGTGCTAGTAATGAAATCAGAGATTTTCATAGCAGATCACAGCATTTTCTTTCTCTCGCTCACTTCTAACTGAAAACATAGACATCAAGGTTTACAAAATGTATATCGTATGTCTGTCCGAATATTTATTAGTTGTGTAAGAAACTGAAGTAAATCAGTCAAGAATTTTTGGATCATTTTGCTAACAACGTTTCACCTTATACAGGATGCCCTGGAAATGTTGCGACAAACTTTGAGGAATTGTACAGAGTAACTCGAGGACCAAACAGAGAATAGAAACCATTGTCTTAACACGTCATCTAATGATTCTGCAGAGCGTCGAAATAACAGGTGCTGGTGCCTGCCATTAGGGCACCCGTTCGACAGAAAGTATGACGGTAGGTGGAAGGTCTCTCAAAGTTGTTTGTTACTCATCGATCGTGACTGATTGGCGCGATCGTCAGTGGAGATGATGGATGTAGGTGCTCCGTAAAAAGGCCAAGTCTCTTACGAATGAAGTGCTCTGTTGCCTTGGTGGATGACGGATTAGAACGCGGGTTTACGAAGATCAGACTTCAACGCTGCTACATATTTACCACCCACTTCTATGGTGTTGAAACATTGACAGAATCGTTGAGTAAGCGGATGGAGGCTTTTGAGATGTGGCTATACAGGAAAATGTCAAGAATTCCGTCGACAGTGCATAACAAAAATGACGAGGTTCTACGTAGAATGAAGAAAGAGAAAGAAGTACTGGCCAAAGTAAAAGCAAGAAAGATTCAGTACCTGGGACACGTCATGTGGAACAACAAGTTACCATCTCCTCCAGATCGTCCTGAAGGAAAAATACCAGGGAAGAGAAGCGTTAACCGAAGAAGGATATCCTGGTTTAAGAACATCACAACGTGGACCTCTAAACATCTACAGAGCTAATTAGAGCTGCACGTGACAGGAAAGACAAGATAGTTGCCAACATCCGGAACGGATATGAACCAGAAGAAGACGAAAAGAAGTGAATTTACTTCTGTACGACAAAAACATCGTAGATTTTATAGGGCTCTGGGAGAAAAATAGACTGCAGGGGGATACTCCTGTCCAAAGCGATCATAAACAGAGCCAACAGAGCATCCCATTCGTAAGAGACAGGGTCCTTCCTCGCAGCAACTAAATCTATCTTCTTCACTTGCCATCGCGGCAATAGGTTGTGATGACTGACTAACAGATAATATTGCGAGACATTCCGCCTACAGTCCGTCAGTGTACAAAGTCACGTTTACTGCTGAAGGGGTGGAATAGTGGCAGGCGCTGGCCCCTATCACTTCGACGTTCTGTAGCTTCGTTGGATGACGTTGCTGGGCACAGGTTCCAATCCTCTATTTGTCTCTCAAGACTCCCTCTACAACTCCTCGAGGTTTGTCACAACATTTCTGGGACTACCTGTATATTGGCATAACTTTAGGGTACAATGTGCTCCACAGAATACCAGTGTTCTGTGGGAAGTAGCTCTCAATAACATTGCGTTTTCTCTGCATTAACGTCTTTAATTGGTTTTAAATTTTATTACGGTATCTATGTTATTAGTTATAATCTGAAATTGTAGCTTTCAATGAATAAAACAAGTGTTCCTCATTTTTTCACATTTTATTAACCATCAAAATGAAAAAGATGTTCTGCTAAAGTACCAGGCTTCGCACAGTATTCAATTACAGGAACAGTTCAGTAACACCTTACGGAAAATGTGAAGACAGACTCTGGTCTAAAATTGTTGTTTATAGCAAACGACAGTTTCAGAATGTAGCTATGAATGTGAGACAGATTTCTCATTAATTCTTACCTTGTTCCTCGATTTTGCTCTCTGTTCTAGGTTAAGACGTAGAGACGAGCTTATATAGTTTACTATACAGCTCGCTATATTACGAGATAAGCAGGTTAGTCAGATCCAGACAGTAACTGCATATTCAGATTAATTACCATTGTTCTGATGCACCAGCCTACCTGATCCTAGTTCTTATCTGGTTTACCACGCTCGTTCTGGCAAATGCTGGGCTGGTCCTCAATCTACTCCTCATAAAATACGATGCACGAACAGTTAAGATATGATAACAAAGAGAACAATAATACACGTTTCGCAGACAACTGTGGCACGTAACTTAACTCCCTTAGGTCAAATGACGACTGTGGAAGAGTGTCCAGTCTACAATCTCAAATAAAATAATTTCATAATATCATGAAAACAGAGACCTTAATGGAATGGGCCAAACGCTAGGAAAGAGAACGCAAGTTGAATGCAAAGACAGATTTCACTAGCTCTGTGTGAAGTGGGTATCATACGATGCATCTTTTACAGTTGGGTCTGTTCGCGAACCCTATCTTCGTGGACGACGACTACCTGGCTGTGGTGCGAGAACGTGTGGACAACAACAGCAGAGCCGAGGGTCGACCCAGGTCTCGGCTGCCCAGCTTCACAGACGAGGAGAAAAGGATGGTCAATGGTCAGTACACCTGCTAAAGGGGCAGCAGGTGCAATCATCCTTCCTGCCTTCAGTTCTGCTACTCATTCCTGCAGCCCCTCCTTGCCCTGTGCATTATTGTCTATTCTACATTACTGTATGCTGCCTTGGTTGAATGCTGGCAAAATTGGAAGTCTTGGGCATCGAAGTTACGCGTACAACACGAGCGATGTATATCGAGTCCCTCACAGTCGAAGCAGCGAATTTGTTTTCAGCATTTCCAAGGGAATACCATACAATGCTATAAATAGTAGTGACTCTGTTATGATACCAAGGGAAAGTATAGTTTCGTGACAGAAATTAATTCCTGGAATATATACTGTGGGAAAGTGCTTAGAGTTTTGTTGGGAGTACATCTTGTTGCCAACTGCGGAAAAAAATACGTCCAAAGTCACTGTCAGACAAGCGCTAAATTTTACAAGAAAACCTGTGATTTCGAGTTATAATTCGAGTGCATTGCACAAAATGTAAGAGAAGGCATCAATAAGGAACAATACCCGGTTTTACAAGTTGAGCACTGAAAAGAGTGTCATTGTCTTTGCTACTGGGTGAGGATCTATGGAGTAGATACCATAGCTTCTGAAAGTGAACAGTCTATCGTGATCATGGGTAACTATTATAGATTCTGTCGCGAAGTGTGTTATGTCATTGTCACAAACGAAAATGTCCCCATCGGTGGTCACAACAAAGCCGTAGATATTGACGAGTTGTATCTCACAAGTCGTACATGCGACAAAGGATATTTGGATCCTTCGGGCCTGTAGAATCGAAGAAATACTTTATCCTTCGTGTGAACTCTCTGGGTATAGCCACTATAGAGCTCCTAATAAATCATTTTATTTTACCTGGTACATAACAGATTGATGGAAATTGTATAGAAATTTGCTAAAAAAAGGATCGGTCACGATTTCGTCAACAATTCTGTAAAGTTAGTTTCATCTGACGATTGATCGGTCACCACGCAAAACATAGGAGAGTTTATGGAAATCTTAAAGTCATCTATTAAGAGAGGTCGTCCGAGGGAAACAGATGACTCCATATATTCCAGTACTTACATTTCCATAACATACACCTGTCAGGGAAATAACTTCTATTGCAAATTCTTCCAATATTTATCAGAGATATTCCTTGGCTACGGAAAGCAAGATAAGCTGCCGGATAGGTATACCACACGCGACATTGTCCACGGTGAGGATATCGCTGACGAGTGAAGTAGATACAATTACTCCTCTTTTTATTACATCGCTTTAACTTGAATGAGTAATATTATGTTTCCATTTATTATTTTCTTCAGTTCACAGCGCCTTCGTCTCTTGTCGTTTGTGTTGGCAACGATTCAACAGTGAGGCATTCGGTATATATCGCTCGTACCGCACAGGTGACTTCGATACTCAGGGGTTCTTCCAAATTAGCGAATGCATTTGCCAGTGCTTCCTCCAACGTTTCTACACATTGTAGTTCTTTCTGTATCCTGCAGTTTCTGCTTTCGTGGCTACTGTACTAACCGCTGGCGTATCTTTCGCAGGATCTGCGGACTTCTTTGCTTTGAACTCATACACAACTATGGTTGTGATGTCTGCGGAATTTGGTTTCTCGCCCTCGTGGGGTCGGGACACGGGTACCTACAGGTCGTACAACCTCTCGTGGCCCGCCAGCGGAGCCACGTGGCTACGGGTGAGTGAACTGCAGATGTTTGCCACATTAGCTGTGCATGCAATCATTGCTTCTAACCCGAAAATCCCTGCAACGCGTGCGTCATAATCTTTCTGCTCTCAACTCATACTGCAAAATAGAATGTTATTTATCACGAGCTTGCGACAAACGCCAGATTACGTAAAGGGGAGTGACAGTTATTAGAGACCAGTGATTGTAGGCATCATTAATGCTGGCTGGCTCTTCACCCGAGAAGCGGCAGGCCATCATTCAGCACGATAGGCCTAGGAAAATTGATTCGCTTCTAAAAGTGCTAAGAGACATTCATCGTTACTTGTTAGGAAACAGGGTATCAATTTACTGACGTAGGTAGTAAGCTGCAGTCATTTTTACAAGACCCTAATAGATCGGTCAACTCACTGCGTCAAGGGATCAGTGAATACTAAAGGACGCCTAGCATTATTATTAGGAATCCTCAGCGAACATGACCCCACATCACCCCAAAGCTCGTCATATTTCTTGCAAAAACTATGAGACACACACTTGGACGCCATAGCGCTCTTCAATGCACACTGACAGTACAGAAATGCCTCTAACTAAATTTAGTGCGGTTCATAATTTCGGTACAAATAGACGCCGAAGGAGGGCAGTTTAACAATAAAAACAAGTGCGACAAGTATTTTAATTAACTACTGTGCAGCTTTGCTGCTAACTTAATACAATTTGTGGAGTCTTATGGGTACTTGACGTCGAGGGCACTATTCCGCATCTAGCTGTAATTTTTCTCTATTTTCTAGAATAAATAATGTGGCATCTGCCTTCTTAATTGTTATACAGCAGTTACAGAATACTGTATACAGACTCATACAATTACTCAATACTAACACAGAAATTAGACTACAATAGTTTTTTTCTACTCAACTTTTAAAGACGCATTTTGCTTAAAAGTGTTATCTATTCCATGCATTACACCACTCTGTCTTTTCTACCTCATTCTCTCTATTGCGCCGATTGGAGTGGCCGCGCGGTTTGAGGCGCCTTGTCACGGATGGCGCAGCTCCGCCCGCCGGAGGTTCGAGTCCTCCATGGCTGTGTGTGTTGTTCTTAGAGCATGTCAGTTTAAGTAGTGTGTACGTCTAGGGAATTATGCCCTCAGCAGTTTGGGCCCTTAAGAATTCACACACATTTGAACATTTTTTCCCTCTATTTATCCCCCTTTATTCAGTTGTATAGTTATCTCCCTATCCCCACTGTAAAAAAAAAAAAAAAAAAAAAAAGAGAAATCCGACTCTACCACTTTTCCTCTTGGTCTCTCTGTGTGTCTTTCATCTTACCTACTCCCCTCGCAGCCATACAAATCACATCTTCTAACGTTACTCTTCCGCATTTTACCATCAACTCCATCGCACCCACTTACCACAGTACAATAGTGCTCAAAAATATTTTATAGTTGCAGTGTTATGTGGTCAGTACCGTTTGCTTGCAGTAACGCATGTAAATGTGTCGCTTCATCAAGAGATTCACACACAGTGATTACATAGCTAGTAAACAAGCAAGGTCATAATAGCAATGTAAGCATGTATTCTTTTAGTTGAAAAGTACTTTGTAATTTGCTTTGGTTGTACGGTGTATATTAACTATTGTTACTGAGGCATTCAGTCAGTGTCTGTTTATTTGTCGCCGGCCGCGGTGGTCTAGCGGTTCTGGCGCTGCAGTCCGGAACCGCGGGACTGCTACGGTCGCAGGTTCGAATCCTGCCTCGGGCATGGGTGTGTGTGATGTCCTTAGGATAGTTAGGTTTAAGTAGTTCTAAGTTCTAGGGGACTAATGACCTAAGATGTTGAGTCCCGTAGTGCTCAGAGCCATTTTTTTTTTGTTTATTTGTCGAGATAACTAGAAGCATGCCAATCCACAAACAATATAAGGTTGGTGTATGATAAGATGTTTCGCTTGCGATGAAGAAGGGAAAGGAGTAGTGTTGCGCTGGTAGAGACTGTATCATATCACAACAGGTGTATGGCCGGCCGGAGTGGCGGAGCGGTACTAGGCGCTACAGTCTGGAACCGCGCGGCTGCTACGGTCGCAGGTTCGAATCCTGCCTCGTACACGGATGTGTGTGATGTCCTTAGGTTAGTTAGGTTTAAGTAGTCCTAAGTTCTAGGGGACTGATGACCTCAGAAGTTAAGTCCCAGAGTGCTCACAGCCAATTTTGAACAAGTGTGTGAAGTCGACTGCAAACTGAAAGGAACAGTAGCCATTAAGCCAAAGTCAAGTCGTCCTCGAAAACAACAAGGAAATAAGACAGAATGATATTTAAGCAGTCGGCTGATGATCCAGGAAAACTGGTTCGACATGTTAGGGATGATCTGGAACAGCGTCATGAAATGAACCTATATGTCTATCTAAAATGTCGCCTAATAGCAGGTGATTGGAATGGTAGACGACCATCGCGTAAATCACGTACAAATATATAAAATGTAGGAAGACCAGAATAGAATTTGGAAATGAACATCTAACTAGGAGTGCTAGAGACTGGACAGGTTTCATGGAATGGTGAAAGGAATTTTAATGTATTTTCTTCTGATGGTGTGCAGTATATATGAGGATTAAAAAACCAAATAAAGTATCAGGAGCGTGGTGGTGGCAGCTGCATGGCGTGGCGATTTGTTCCGAGACGTGAAGTTGGTTCTCTAGTCCAAATAGAAGGCAAAATGGATCGTTTCCAGTACAGTGTCATTTTAAGAAAGAATACTATTCCACATGGGTGGAAGAATATGCCGCGTAACTGGATAACGGTTCATAGCACACCTCTGGCCACATGAAAAATTATAACCAGATAAAAATATCAAGTTTTTGGAGTTGCCAAATCCAAATGAACAGTTCTGGCATGCATCGGATCGACGAGTTCGACACAGAAGGGTCAACTGCTGCTTCTTTATTGACAATTGGTCAAATCCCCACTTGTCGTATTACAAAAGCTTATAAGTTCAGTACCAATCAGATGTGCAGCTGTGATCAAAGCCCATTGGCATGCGATTAAATACTGATTTGTTCGTCAGATTACAAAATAGTTTTAGTTTATTTTTACATACTTCGAACTACAAATTACTTACGAACCACAAGAGTGGTTATTTATGTTTTGATGTAAGATAACTTCGTTTAAACTAAATTTAGTTTTGTACTAAATGGATTATAATTTCGCACTTTTCAACTATCCACTGGCGGTTTTTTCGATTATACACTTATCTTTATCTAACTGTAACTAGTGCTTTATACAAAATACGTTTGAGCGCTACTGTACCTACCTGCAGCTACTTCAGTGGAGCAGTACCAACTATCATGGTTACTACTTTCATGTCCATTGCATTTCTTTAGGGCAATACATTACCAACAGGTCCAGTAACTCGCTCGCTTCATACCGTAATTACCAAACTGTGTTACTGTTTTGATTATTATCGTCACACTAAGACACATCATGCTATTGAGCCTACAGTCTACTGGCTGCTGCTACTGAACTGAAGACAAACGCCCATCGTGACAGAAGGGCAACTCTTCCGCAAATTGCTGCAGATTTCAATTCTGGTGTACTACATTTTTTGGCTCCTCGATGTAGATGAAGTTAAGGAATTTTACTACCTAGGCCCTTCCACTGGCTGAAAGGGCATCTCTGGCCATGAGAAACCTGCTAACATCAAACACAGGTCTTAATACGAGGAAGAAATTTCTGAGGAACGTACATTTTTAGCACAGCATTTGATGACAGTGGGACTTGTACTAAGGTAAAACCGGAAAGTAGAGAACAGAAGGATTTGAGATGTGTGCTATAGAAGAGTATTGAAGATTAGGTGGTATGATAATGCAAGGAATGAGGAGGAGGTTCTTTGCAGAATCGGCGATACAAGGAACATATGGAAAATACTGACAGAGACAGGATGATAGGACATGTGTTAAGAAACCATAGAATAACTTCCGTGGTACTATAGGCAGTTATAGAGGGTAAAAACTGTAGAAGTAGACAGAGGTTGGGATACATGCCGAAAATAACGTACATTGTCAAGAACGTCGTCTTTCTGCTCATCGCTCTGCAAACTGTCGTTTTTGACCGCTAAATGTGTGGGTATCAACGTTCTAAGGGTAAGGATGGTTCCACGGACGCCCTTTATGCCACCCCCTTGGCCTCTTCGTGTCACTTGTTAGCGGCGGTGTGTCTGAAATGGTTTCCTCGGCCTCTCATGAGAAAGCTGCATGATTTCAATCGTGGGAGTCGCGATTCTGACCTCCATAGCAGAGTGGTCAATACAAGTGGTGCACTGTGTGTAAGACGGGGTGTGACGACCTTCTCGTGTTGGGACACGTCCTCGGTGGCGTTAGGCAGAATTGTGGTGACATTTGGTGCCAATGTGGCGTCATTAACTTACTTTATGCTCACATGGATTTCAGAACTGTAGTCTTTTCTTGCATACGTCGATAACTTGCAGTTTGAAGTGCTGCAGGACGCCACGCTTTTACACCGTTACAAGGTAATATTATAGATATCTTTGATCGAAATTTCGAACTTATGTTTCAGACTGGGAGATAGTTATCGGGTTTCGAAGGAGCGGTCATTTAATTTTGTTTTTTATTGTATATAGACCCTCAAGACTCACTAAAATCATATATGTGCAGTATATATAAATCCTCAAGAATCGCTAAAACACGTAGGTACCGTCCTTGTAGTAATTATTGTAACTATTCCCTCAGGTATCTTTTGTCATTGAGATAGAGCGAATAATATAGTCTACTCGGCCAGGAGTACAAGGAAGGACATAACACAACACTAAAAGGTGGTTTATGCAACCACCAACATTCTTCCTCAGTTTCAGTTCGCCATGAGTCAAGATCTATATTTGGTAAAGATATTAGCTGCTTACATTTGTAACAAGAGAGACACGCTTAGAATCAATTACAACTTGTCGTACTAGTATACAATGGAAACGTCAACTTGCCATGCACCGTACAGGAATGTTCAGTTCTTGAATCTAGATAATCAGATAATTCATATTTGGACTATTGAGGTACGTTTCTAATGTCTTGAATTGGTAGGGTCTTCCCGTTTCTTAATTTATTTTCGAAGAGAGCTTATTGAAAACCACTGCACTGGATTATGAAACTCCACTGTGAACAATAGCCAAGGAGGAAAAATCTATACGACTTTTTTACGTCTTGTATTCCGATTGTTAAAATCACAGTGTAGTTGAAACACAATTTTAATATCAGCAACAAAGACCATTAAGGAGTAAATGTACCTTGATGTGAGTGTAATAACTCTGAGCTCCTCAAAACGATCATTTCACGCTTTCCAGCCATCTACTTTACACTATATTACGCGATTATGTACTTCACACAGTATTCTTACTGGTTGTTCTTGTAAAATATACACCTTTTTCATATCGTGTTCACTGCCGCTGGACATAATTCCACAAGACGACACTCTGTGAAAACATGCATCGTAAGCCAGGCTCTTTATTTCTGAACGATGAGAGATACTGGTCCAGTTACACAATCAGCTCGTAGTCCATATTTCCAATCATCGTGGAACGCTTTTCGGTCCTGGTGATTTTTGAAACATTCCAGTTTTCTTTCAGGATTTTGCCGTCTCGAAATAGATGCCCTTGTACATTTATACCGCTTATCTCGCATATCCATTACAAAGATTATTTTCGAATTTCCTTTTGGTTTGATCGTTTGCTTTTAACTTTTCTTATATATATAACGTTTCATACTTTCCGAAGAAAAGTCAAAATTTTTGCACCTGTGTTCCATGTACAATGTTTCTCTGATTTTCTTGTGTTTCTTCATAATACATAACAACCAATCTCTGTCTTTTAAAATATGATGTTTATTGTTTCATTAGCTGCATTCATCACTGACAGTTCCAGTTAGTTTCAATAAGCAAAACATTTAGTAAAATGATTAATGCGGAAGAATTTTCTCAGACACATATAGAGAGCAAACACGTGCGACTACGGACCTCTCCTGCAACGACATTCGTAGAGAACCCTCAGTTTTGCGGCAGATACGTTTCACAAACGTGTCGATGAGCTGACTCAGCTTACACTCGATACAGGGTGTAAGGGTATAAATGCAGATGTCTCTGTTGGTTACTAAAGGCGACGTAATGAACAACATTACATCAATATTTACATTTGCAGACTAATAATTGTATGAGTACCAATTACTAGTAGTTTGTTTTTAGATTGGTTAGTTCCTCCAAGTACATGTGTCAAGAACAAGCCAGTAATGCTTTTTTTTTCCCTGGGGTGTTGCAGTGTGGACGCAAAGTTTATACTGACGGGCGTAGCGGTCCACCGCGCGGAAATCCATCTGCTGGCAACGCACCACACGCACGCGACCGTGCCGAGAGGGGCGCGGTGAAACGACAGAAGACAGGGGATAAAGGGGCATGGAGCCTTTTGACAGGTACTGTCCAGAGAAAATGGCAGACTTCAACGACGCCTATCAACATTTCCTGACGGATGCCCACTGTCAAGCGACAGTAAATCATAGTTCGATGTTCTCTGGTCGCTAAGGGTGGCACAAAGAAGAGCCATTAAGTGTCATCCTTGCCCAGGAACGTCAAACCGGCGAGCCAATTGAGATAACTCAAGAATGTTACAACACAAGGGGCGTGGAGCCTTTTGACACATACTGTCCAGAGAAACTGGCAGACTTCAACGACGCCTATCAACATTTCTTGACGGATGCCCACTGTCAAGCGACAGTAAATCATAGTTCGATGTTCTCTGGTTGCTAAGGGTGACACAAAGAAGAGCCATTAAGTGTCATCCTTTCCCAGGAAAATGAATCTGGCGTGTCAAACGAGGATACCGCACGAATTTGACAACACAAACATGGAACCAAATCGAGATGTACGTGACACGGCCACCAAGAGAAACTTCATGAGAGGGCAGAGACGGCGGGATTACACGCAACAGACGGACAAAAATCCCTACTGACAGCTGCGGCGACGAACCCCCCCCCCCCCTTCCCCTTATATTGTGCCTCGGAACAGTGGAACTACTGAGTGTGTCAGTGAACAGTGATTATATGGTTCTTAGTTCAATGCATATACATGTGTTTCTGTCAGAGAAACTTTCACTCGTGTGTTTTGCAGGGGTTCGATTTATTGGTGTTTGTTAGACTGACTCTTGTATTTTTCAGGTGTTTTATTTATTGGTGTTTTTTTTTAGATGTTGACTATTGTTCTTTCAGAGCTGCTTTATTGATCAATGTTTGTTCTTGTGTGATGTATTTGATTTGTGATATTTTGTTTCATAAATTCATTCCTGTGGCATTGCTTCGTTTATCAGTCAGATAGCTATTCATTCTCATTGGACTGTGATCGATTAGCCTTTGCATGGGGCATATTTATAGTGAGGAACCCCATAAGGGTAACAATCACACAATTAATTGTAGTTTCGATATAAAGACACAATGATCATTGTTTGCTAACTAACTGAAATATAGTAGAGTGATTAAATTAGTGCCACATAGTTATTTTAATTATACAAATTATTAGTTTTATAAGATATAGAATTTTTTTGCGATAACCACTTTGTAAAACATGTTTTTTCTCTTATCTTTTTTTTTGCTTTTGCGGATTGTGCATTGTAATGTTCTGCTTTATAATACTGACGTTATTTTTATGTTTTTTTTTAATTGCTGTGGCACCTTCGCTATTTTCATAAATTTTACTTGTTAATAAACAGTCATAAATTTTCCTGTGATCAGTTGGCTCTTGCAATGAGCAAATACTGGTGAACTGCTTAAGGGTAACAACCAGAAATTGTTTTCATATTAATGACACAGGAATCATTGTTTTTACTTGCTGACCGAATTAGGTCTACACTATCTTTTAAATAGGTGTCACAGACTGTTTTTTTTCTCTTTGAAGTTGGTAGATTCTAAAGATGTATTGAAATTATTGTGTTTTAGCAAGTAGCTGGTGACCTTTTGCCTTTTCTTTACATTTCTGATTTAAGTTGGGTGTGAGAAGCCTGCTTGGGGATGTCCTAGCATGGCCAGAAAATTCCCTGCACAGTCTTTTCCCGGAGCGTTGGGGTTATGAAAGGTCTCTGTTGGATTCCTTTCATGTTAATTTCTAAAATCTGTTGTCATTTACGGCTTCAATTGCTCTTCTAAATTTACTGTGGCGTTTCTGACTATCTGGGAGGAGACTGAGTAGTGGAACTTGTTACTTTTACACATAAACAAGAACGATCTGTCACACTACTACACTTTAAAACACAGTTTATATGTAATTCATGTCACACAGTCTCATACGGAACCTACATCCGCTTTCTTTTATATACTGTATATGATAAGATATTGTCATCCCCCTTCCCTTCTGTGTGAGAGGATGAATGAGCAAATGTATTTCTAGTTGCATGCTTGAGGGTAGAAGACAAGCCTGTCTGGTAGAGAACAGTAGGACCAACGTCGGAACAGGTAGCTACGCTCTCTAAAAGCAAAGAGATTTCTATCCTTAGTATGGTCCTGTCTGTCCCTTGTCATGTTGGTATTGGAAGCTGCCCCTCTGGCCACTCCCGTTGGTGTTTGTGAGCCACCCCTCAGGAAGGGACCAGGTCAGTCTGTCCGTGGCGAGCGTCTGAAGTGGTAAGATCTCCGGCTAAGCGCGTGTCTGCTAAGTCCGTAGGACAATGGATTTCTTAAGTTCAGCCTAACTGAAAATTTAATGACCTTTATTTCAGGTTTAGCTCTAAAATATCTAATGTTATCTTAAATTGCAGCGCAGTGTGATTCTCGTGTGAAGTTCAGAATATATTCCGGTAGTTGCTTTGTCACTACTTTGTGAGTAAAGTGGAACCACGTGTTGATCAGTAACCCTAACGAAGTTCATCAATCTTAAATGCGAATGTGCGTGAGATTATAACGTCTCGTCTTGACCATATTTTTCAATATAGCAACTTTTCTTTACGTTCAACCCACGTGGGGTGTACTTTGTGAAACCAGTACCACGTGCTTATACAATTGTTTGGTCCATCAGGTTAATAGTAAGACGAAAGTAACCAGTTCGTGGTTTTTCTTTTATAAATTGCTTTTCGATCTAATTTATTTTAATTACCAAAATTATTGTGGAGTTACACTCTTTGTGTAAACCAAGTTGGCCACGTGAAGCATGTGGTGTAATCATCAAAGTAGCCCTCAGCTATTCTTTTCGGGAAGATTTCACAAAGAGTTAATATAAATTTAGTATACCAGTGTGTGGTAATTACATGACGGACAGGATTGTGCTACAAACGTAGCTTCTTTGGGTGAAAATTGAATCGGTTGGTAGTGGTTAATTTTCTCTTGCATATGTTTGAACGTTCTTTGTGTGTTGTTTTATGAATGCAGTGTTGTATGAAGTCTCCCAATCTTGGCTCCATATTTGATGTGTTCTGTAAGATTACAATCTCACATTTTCACAATCCTAAATAAGGCACCAGCTTAATTACTACTCAAGTTTAATATGCTGAAATTTCAAGGATCAATGTTAAAATAAATTTCCAAATATAAACTGATTTATTTCTTTTTATTTAAATTCTCTTACGCACACACACACACACACACACACACACACACACACACACACACACGCACATATATATATATATATATATATATATATATATATATATCACCGGTTGTCATATGACTATTAAAAGATTATAATTGATGTTAGTCTGGTTGGGAATTTGGTAAGCTAGACTGGATATCTGGTGAAACAGTTGCGCAGTAATGCAAGGTTAACTTCCCCAGACAGCTCACAGCTTTTAAACCGCTTTTATTGTCTATCAGTTCCGCTTACACCACAAAATAAAGCAACAACATTACAACATGCGAAGTAATTCTTATTGTGAATGTGTTGGAGTGACAGTAGGAGACATGACTCACAATCTGTTTGCACATAGAATCCATGTAGACAAGCAACAACAGTAATCAAACATCATCAGCGATTAACAATGTGTACAGTAATTCTGTTGTGTCAAAGTAGCGTAACACTTCTAAAAATAATTACGAAATTTGTGCATAGGTGTATCCTTACCCTTACTTTCTGTCTACTTGAGAATATTTCAAAGGTGTGAACACAGAGGAGAGAGAGAGAGAAAGAGAGAGATAGAGTGTGGTTATAGTGCTGATAAAGAGGAGGGAGTGTTACCTGAGCAGCAAGCTGCATCAGCTGAACATCCGGACCATTCATTTACATGGCATATTACGTGAGATGTAGAATGTACAATTTAAAACAGTTGGTTGAAGGGAACGCTTAAGATATCACCATCTGGAATCTTTGAGTGCTCTTGCTCGTGTAGTAGGTCGGAAGTTGCATCGTAGCGGCAAGAATGTTGGCATGAGCAAAAGAACAGCTTGCCAGAAGCAGGACGCTCTGCTACTGTTTGTTCCATTCAAGTGGTGTAATGCTTTTCTTCTAAACGTGAACACGTACTCTAACTTTTGTAGTACAGTTTGCAGAGGATCCTTGTAATCAAGTGCAGTCATGGCTTCGAATGAACAGGCAGTAATGTTTAATATTCTGTGTTTGAAGCTTAATTTAAATTTCACGATTAATTCCAGAAAATCTCGGGCAAGAACCACAGAAAATATTTCACCCTAGTTCTCCCTCCCCGAGGATTTTGCATCACAGTCCACAACGGTCCAATCACCCCAACTAAAATACTAAAAGACCAGAGACTCGCAATATATGAGAAACTAACCTGGTATCATCACCTATTAATCCTACAGAAGAACGCCCACAACAGAAAATCTACTGATAAGCCGAATATGGGGACTAAATTTATTTTTCATACCTACAATACCCTCATCTATCTCATCCATAACTAGCCCACGGTTGTGGGGACCTCCACCTTTCCTTAATTTAACCACTGCCACAAAATCCTAGAGCGCCATGCGCTCCGACTGGTCTTTCTCATTTTCTATTTTCCACAGTGTACTAGTCATCGAATTTTCCCATCTCTTTCGACACATTGAATACCTATTCCTCTTCTACACTTTCCGTAAACTTGTCTCCCACAGCCAGTAATCTGCTCCATTCTTGAGAAGCCCAGCTAGCTGTTGCACCTGTATCAACATGTCCCAACTTCCCTCCACCTCCATGCACTGCATATCCTTTCCCAAGAGAATTTCAGCTGCCTTCCTCTCTGACACTATGAACTCGTCCTCGACATTTGCCCTTTCTTCCAACTATACTCGACAACACACATCCCTTCCATCGCCCCGCTGTCACCACAATTCTATTCCAACAACTGCGTCCCATTTCTCAGTTCGTTCCCTCAAAGACATCCCTCAGCTATCTGTATCCAACATCCTGCCCAGTACACACCACATCCCAGTTCTCTCTCACATTTTCCACGAAGCCATCCCTCCATCTAACAGGAGCTGCTCATGCATGATTGTTTACACCTATGGGCGGGTTTAGTGACATCTCTGAACAGTGGAAGGGACTGTTTCTGTGCTACATTATCCACAGTCAACGTATATCTTCAAGAGTTGTCGGAACAGGGGTGATGTAAAACTTTTTCTGATATTTGTATTTTAATTAACGCAAGGTATGCAGAGACAGAAGTTTTTTTTTATTATTTTATATGTACAGTTGTAATGGTACTTCCGAACTTCGAATTTTCTTTTTTCGATAAGGAGGAGACTCACATAATATATGAAAACTTGAGCAGACAGTCGTACAAAGGGAAACCTCTGTCAAACACTTTTACCTAAAGTCTTTCTTCCTTTTTGCGTTATTTCCTTGTCTTTTCTCCTCCTAGCCTCTGTCTGTACGGCTGTCTGTAAACTTTTAAGTCCCTTATGATGATAATTACAAGCAAACAGACATATCACATTGTACTTTTCATTTTATCTGGCACTAATGCTAAGATTGTACCGTATTTTTAACAGCCCATACTTTTGAGTAACTTTCTCATTCTTGATCAGGATTAGCTGGCTTGTATTTGATGTTTAGCGACTATTGTGGGTGTCTCAATGAGGTAACTGAAACTGCAGTTAAAAAAAAAAACCTACTCGCTGAATTACATACTAAGTCCAGTTCCCCAGTGCAAACAAGATAGGCGCCATTGAGATACTTAAAACTCATGGTGATAGAATAATTAACCAAGGCAGCTACTTGTAAATCATATTACTTCGTTTTCCGTATATTTATCTCGAACCGTTAACGTGACCCACGTCATAAAAAAACGCGCTACAACGACTACAGTTTATTTTCAAATGGAACATCTAATTTCAAAATGATTTGCCTTGTAGTAATTTTTAAAGTTACGTCTGGAAGCAATGATATCATTTACGTATCACAAATGTTCAGAAGCATTACCAAGCTTCAGACTATGCTCAGACCCGTGCTACATTTTTTCACAAATATCTGTGGACTTACTGCATTCATTTCTGTTGCTATACTCCCCTGTAGATCGCTCAAAGTTGTCGGCAGGTGAAGCACATAGGCAGATTCCCTCATACCTACATAAAAATAGAATCTAGACGGCACTTGGTAGGGTGAGTTGTAGATTGACGGGCCAGTGTGCCCAGTGGCACACGGCTGGTCAGGAAAACTGTTTTATTCAGCTTCAAATAACCTCTAAAAAAATGGTTCAAATGGTTCTGAGCACTATGGGACTCAACTGCTGTGGTCATAAGTCCCCTAGAACTTAGAACTACTTAAACCTAACTAACCTAAGGACATCACACACATCCATGCCCGAGGCAGGATTCGAACCTGCGACCGTAGCGGTCGTGCGGTTCCAGGCTGTAGCGCCTTTAACCGCTCGGCCACTCAGGCCGGCTCAAATACACTTCTACATCTACATCGACACCCACTTCTACATCTACATGTACATCTACATCTATACTCCGCAAGCCACCTGACGGTGTGTGGCGGAGGGTACCTTTAGTACCTCTATCGGTTCTCCCTTCTATTCCAGTCTCGTATTGTTCGTGGAAAGAAGTATTGTCGGTATGCCTCTGTGTGGGCCCTAATCTCTCTGATTTTATCCTCATGGTCTCTTCGCGAGGTATACGTAGGAGGGAGCAATATACTGCTTGACTCCTCGGGGAAGGTATGTCCTCGAAACCTCAACAAAAGCCAGTACCGAGCTACTGAGCGTCTCTCCTGCAGAGTCTTCCACTGGAGTTTATCTGTCATCTCATTAACGCTTTCGCGATTACTAAATGATCCTGTAACGAAGCGCGCTGCTGAGCGGTATTCATGCAGTGGGCGAACAAGCGTACTGTAACCTACTTCCTTTGTTTTCGGACGGCATTTCCTTAGGATTCTTCCAATGAATCTCAGTCTGGCATCTGCTTTACCGATGATCAACTTTATATAATCATTCCATTTTAAATCACTCCTAATGAGTACTCCCAGATAATGTATGGAATTAACTGCTTCCAGTTGCTGACCTGTTATATTGTAGCTAAATGATAAGGGATCTTTCTTTCTATGTATTTGCAGCACATTATACTTGCCTACATTGAGATTCAAATGCCATTCCCTGCACCATGCGTCAAATCGCTGCATATCCTCCTGCATTTCAGTACAATTGTCCATTGGTACAACCTCTCGATATACCACAGCATCATCCGCAAAAAGCCTCAGTGAACTTCCGATGTCATCCACTGGGTCATTTATGTATATTGTGAATAGCAACGGTCCTACGACACTCCCCTGCGGCACACCTGAAATCACTCTGACTGCGGAAGACTTCTCTCCATTGAGAATGACATGCTGCGTTGTGTTATCTAGGAACTCTTCAATCCAATCACACAAGTGGTCTGATAGTCCATATGCTCTTACTTTGTTCATTAAACGACTGTGGGGAATTGTATCGAACGCCTTGCGGAAGTCAAGAAACACGGCATCTACCTAGGAACCCGTGTCTATGGTCCTCTGAGTCTCGTAGACGAATGGCGCGAGCTGGGTTTCACACGATCGCCTTTTTAGAGACCCATGCTGATTCCTACAGAGTAGATTTCTGGTCTCCAGAAAAGTCATTATACTCGAACGTAACATGTGTTCCAAAATTCTGCATCTGATCGACGTTAGAGATATAGGTCGATAGTTCTGCACATCTGTTCGACGTCCCTTCTTGAAAACGGGGATGCCCTTTTCCAGTCCTTTGGAACGCTACGCTCTTCTAGAGACCTACGGTACACCTTGCAAGAACGGGGGCAAGTTCCTTCGCGTACTCTGTGTAAAATGGAGCTGGTATCCCATCAGGTGCAGTGGCTTTTCCTCTTTTGAGCGATTTTAATTGGTTTTGTATCACTCTGTCATCTATTTCGATATCTACCATTTCGCCATCTGTGCGACAATCTAGAGAAGGAACTACAGTGCCGTCTCGCTCTGTGAAATAGCTTTGGAAAAAGACATTTAGGATTTCGGCCTTTAGTCTGTCATCCTCTGTTTCAGTACCATTTTGGTCACAGAGTGTCTGGACATTTTGTTTTGATCCACCTACCGCTTTGACATAAGACCAAAATTTCTTAGGATTTTCTGCCAAGTCAGTACATAGAACTTTACTTTCAAATTCATTGAACGACTCCCGCATAACCCTCTTCACACTACATTTCGCTTCGCGTAATTTTTGTTTGTCTTTAGTAACATGAGGCAGAGACACTCCACTCTGGCGACCCTGGCCATCATCGGCTCACAGTTGATGGGTCCAGGTAAAGCGATGCACGCGTAGGCAGCCTGCGTTGCTGATGTCAGGTCAAGCAATAGCCGGCGGCCTGACAGTAGCGTCAGCGACGCTCTGCTACTTCTATTGCGATGGCTATGAACGGACGCTGCCAGCAACTCAGGTCCCGCTCGCGTCCACGGCAGAGGCAGGTGAAGACCGCTGGGCATGGCGAACGACGCGCCGCCCACTGCCAGGGCGTGCAACTGCAGATGCCATGGGCAGCTCAGCGACGCTGTGTAACCTAACCTAACCTAACCTAACCTGAGTCAGGCTCAGCGCAGGAGGCGGCTTGCCCGACCCAGTGCCAACCCATTGGCTGCAGCTGTGCTGCCAAGTCACCTTGTCATATAGCATGGGCATGGTGTGGTGATGGTGCTGCTGGACTCCGAATGAATCTGATTGAAGATACATAATTATTTATACAATTCTGAGGCGCACTTGTTGCACTATTACGCGGCCCACAGTGATTTACCTTACAAAATGTGTCTTTCCCAGGCATGGGGACACCTACATGCCGGCTTCTGTTATTACGGCTGCGAGTTGCATGTTTGGCCAAGCTTGGCTGTCCCATCTTGCAATCCTTCTCCACGTACTGTACTCACAATCCCGCAGCTGGTACTACGTCACTTTGAGGGCGCTTCCTTACAAATTTCATTAAAAGTGAGTAATGACAGTGCAATGCTCACATACCTTGAGATCGGATGATCTTGGAGGCCAATGGTGGAATGAAAGATGCGAATGCCGTTTTCAGAAGATAGACAACTGAGGCAGCTCATTATTCAGAAATGCTCTTGTATGCACCTGGCCATCACATCACGTTGTTAAATGAAAATTTCAACATGTTTCTCGCAGTTGCTTAAAAACCGTAATTTCCAAATTGTGCAGAATAGCCACTTCTACAAATTCTTCTTCCGCGAAAGAAGAACCGACCGTAAAAGTTTTCTTGGGAGATTCTGCGAAACACAAGCTTTTGAGGGTCTTTCTTGTGCTCAACTACAGTATATGATTGTTGTGTTCATATTCTCAAGCTGCGGCGTTTCTTTTCCGCTGAAATGGAATGTACCGTCATCACTGAACACTAAACATAAAAGTTAATCTCCACATACAGAATGGTTTCACTATACTCTACACTTTTTTATGAACACTTTGAAGGGCTAGTAGCTACTGAATTCTATATGGTTTTAAACACAAATGTCACCCCGAAACACGCCAAACAAGCACACGAGGAACAACCGACTCTTGGATTGCACGACGAGTGGATCACTGCGGACTGTGTGCAGACGCTTTGTGGATGCATTTCGTGCCCTGGAAGTGCACATTGCGGTTATCCGTTCGTTTCCCCTTACAAAATCTGTTAGCGCCTTGAATCTGTTGATGCCGAATCGAATGTTGTGAGATGCAGGAAGTGTAGTCTCGGACGAAAATCACGCCGCACTGCTCCAATGTAATTGGATCTCTTGAACGAAAACGCAACGTTACTTTTGTTGCGTAATGCACATGGAGTACTGTACGGGCGAGCTAGCTACCATGTGAACCCGCCGCTTAAAATTGGCTTCAAGGTGAACTTTACGTTCGATGTCTAGGGATAAACTTCCCAGAATCTCGACTCTAGCCCTGTGTTAGAAGTCCAATGTATTTTAATATTCCATGTTTAAATAGTGGCGTTCGCTTTTCTAATGATATAGTCTTTTTCTGAAATTATACACATGTTCCGGAGCCATAAAATGACTTGCGCAGTAGTGATGTAGATGTAGACTGTCGAGGTATGTCACATTACTGATATTTCATAAGTAACAACCACGTTCGGTCTGCTTGTGTACAATAAACAAAATGTTATTTAAAGTCAGTGAACAAATATTATCGGAGGAACATTTGTGGTACGTCTTACCGTGAATCATAAAAAATGAAGGCCTTATACAACAATGTGTTAAATGATGATTGCATTGCTATACACACTCCTGGAAATGGAAAAAAGAACACATTGACACCGGTGTGTCAGACCCACCATACTTGCTCCGGACACTGCGAGAGGGCTGTACAAGCAATGATCACACGCACGGCACAGCGGACACACCAGGAACCGCGGTGTTGGCCGTCGAATGGCGCTAGCTGCGCAGCATTTGTGCACCGCCGCCGTCAGTGTCAGCCAGTTTGCCGTGGCATACGGAGCTCCATCGCAGTCTTTAACACTGGTAGCATGCCGCGACAGCGTGGACGTGAACCGTATGTGCAGTTGACGGACTTTGAGCGAGGGTGTATAGTGGGCATGCGGGAAGCCGGGTGGACGTACCGCCGAATTGCTCAACACGTGGGGCGTGAGGTCTCCACAGTACATCGATGTTGTCGCCAGTGGTCGGCGGAAGGTGCACGTGCCCGTCTACCTGGGACCGGACCGCAGCGACGCACGGATGCACGCCAAGACCGTAGGATCCTACGCAGTGCCGTAGGGGACCGCACCGCCACTTCCCAGCAAATTAGGGACACTGTTGCTCCTGGGGTATCGGCGAGGACCATTCGCAACCGTCTCCATGAAGCTGGGCTACGGTCCCGCACACCGTTAAGCCGTCTTCCGCTCACGCCCCAACATCGTGCAGCCCGCCTCCAGTGGTGTCGCGACAGGCGTGAATGGAGGGACGAATGGAGACGTGTCGTCTTCAGCGATGAGAGTCGCTTCTGCCTTGGTGCCGATGATGGTCGTATGCGTGTTTGGCGCCGTGCAGGTGAGCGCCACAATCAGGACTGCATACGACCGAGGCACACAGGGCCAACACCCGGCATCACGGTGTGGGGAGCGATCTCCTACACTGGCCGTACACCACTGGTGATCGTCGAGGGGACACTGAATAGTGCACGGTACATCCAAACCGTCATCGAACCCATCGTTCTACCATACCTAGACCGGCAAGGGAACTTGCTGTTCCAACAGGACAATGCACGTCCGCATGTATCCCGTGCCACCCAACGTGCTCTAGAAGGTGTAAGTCAACTACCCTGGCCAGCAAGATCTCCGGATCTGTCCCCCATTGAGCATGTTTGGGACTGGATGAAGCGTCGTCTCACGCGGTCTGCACGTCCAGCACGAACGCTGGTCCAACTGAGGCGCCAGGTGGAAATGGCATGGCAAGCCGTTCCACAGGACTACATCCAGCATCTCTACGATCGTCTCCATGGGAGAATAGCAGCCTGCATTGCTGCGAAAGGTGGATATACACTGTACTAGTGCCGACATTGTGCATGCTCTGTTGCCTGTGTCTATGTGCCTGTGGTTCTGTCAGTGTGATCATGTGATGTATCTGACCCCAGGAATGTGTCAATAAAGTTTCCCCTTCCTGGGACAATAAATTCACGGTGTTCTTATTTCAATTTCCAGGAGTGTATAAAAAGACATTTTATACCATGGAACAGATATTCAGCAGCAGCGCAGTTAATTTATATTTTGCCTTCGGCAAGGGACGAAATAATTTAACACAAACAAGATCAGTTTGGACCTTGGAGAAATGTAGGAACACTCGAGGCAATTCTAATCCTACAACTAATCTTAGGAGATAGATAAAGGGAAGAAACCCTTATTTTTATAGCATTAGTAAGTTTAGATAAAGCTTTTGACAATATTGACTGGAATATTCTCTTAGGAACTCTGAAAGTATCAGGGGTAAAATACACAGAGCGAACCGGACGGCAGTTATAGAGTCGAGGGTCATGAAAGGGAAGCAATGGTTGAGAAGGGAGTGAGGCAGTGTTGTAGCAAATCGCCGGTGTTATTCAATCTGTATACTGAGGAAAGCACTAAAGGAAACCAGATAATATCACTTGCTCTTAGTACTATCTCCTCCTCTTCATTTCTGATTCTATCAGTGGCTTTGTTCTCTATAAACTATTTTGACTTTATTTCGTAATGTAACTATATTTTCGTTGTAATTCATTTGCTTTCAGATCGGTGTTACTATTTTCATGTGTCAGTAAGTAACTATGCAGTTCATAACTTGCCCTATTAAAGTAGTGGAAGTTATGAAGAGATGCTGGAAGTGATCCCTTGAACATGAAGACACAGTTGCACACGTTTCTACACGTTCTTGAAGACGTGGACAGAACACCGGGAGCGATGTTCCGAATGTAACGTGTCAATGCCGCTTCGAGTTCTTGGATGGTGTGCGGATTGTCGTCACAGGCCTTGCCCTTCAACGTACCCCATAGAAAGTAATCCGGTGGAGCCAAGTCGGGCGAACGCGGAGGCCACAGCCCTCTAGAGATGATGCAATTCATCGCCTTGTGGGCTGTATGTGCAGTCACCCAATCCTGTTACAACCAGGCATTCTCAATTTCGTCCTCATTCATTTCAACTAGGATCGACTCCAGAACGCAGGTTCAGTACCGTTCTGCATTTATAGGTCCTGAAAGTAGATCGGCGCACCGATGCGATTACGAATCTCGGAGCACCAAACACCAACCGTTTGATCATGCAGTGGGGACACGTTAAATTCGTGCGGATTCTGGCTAGTAATGTAACCGGGGAGATGAAACTATGCCTCATTCGTGAAAAACGTTGTGTCAAGAATCCCCTCACCATTGTTCTGCAGGAAGGACAGAAACCAGTTGCAAAAGCTCACATGCACCGGGCGATCGGTGTCTCGCAGTTCATGCGCGCCCGACATTTTGAACGGATACATGGACAGTGACGTCCCCCGAGAATCTTGCGAGAGGAACCCACGGACACGTGGGGTTGCTGAGCTAGTCGTCTAACCGATTTCCTTGGACTTAGCAGCATCATGTCTTGCACCTCCGCCACCGTCTCTTCGGTTGTGAATGTGGATGGCTTGCCTGATTTTGGAGCAGTATGAACGCTTCCGTTCTTTCGAAACTCGGTGATGAAGTTCCGAACAGCATCGTGGTTAGATATCTTCACTCCTGAGAACTTTGCTCCAAACGCATCTTGTCCTGCTTGAGATAAACTTGTCTCCATTGCGGAACACATGCTCCCCAAGAAAAACTCTTTGTTCAATCGTTAGCATGATTACCTGGATCACAATGATGTCACACAAGACGTTAGTCTCCAAAAAAACAGGACATGCAAAAAAAAGTACAAACATCTGGTCAAATATGGTTCTAATGTGTTAAACAGTGGAAAATGTTGTATTAATAATTGACAATCATGCTGGTCATTACTTAGCACACCACAATATAGAACTGCATAGTTACTTTCTAAACACCCGGTATAATATCAAAATCAGAGCTATTTCTGACGACAGATAAGGCATCTTTTTTGTCTTACGTGATTCCTGTCTTACTTGGGTAATTTATTATTCGTTTTGCTAAATTTGGTCATAATCTAGCTTACTCTTAAGGGAGAACAGCTTTCAAAAATGCTAAGAGTTTTATTAGTAAACCTGTTGTACTTTTAATTCATGTCATGAGTACTGTTTATACCGCTGCACTACATTTCTTTAATAATTTTCTAAAACAGTCAGTTTTTGGCTTACTTACGTCTATCTTGGCTTCATATATAGTAAATTTCACGTAGAGATCAGTTTTAACTTTAAAGTAATGCACTGCTTGTCATGGATTGGGAGGTCATTGACTCTTGGTTCTATAGAATTATTTCGTTCCATATATCAGTCCTTAAAAACATTATCAGTGGCTGTTTTGAGCAGTCATTTACCCAAGACGGAAAGTTTACAACAGGGCGAGAGATCAGTGATATGTTACTGACGCCACGAAAGCTGACTCGAAGGGTTTTTAGAAAATCTGGGTTAAGATCACCAACAACAAAATATTCCGATTGTATTTTACTGTTATATAGGCCAATAGATCCATAACATATTACAGTTGTCTATAGGTGCTACTTACTACTATAAAATAAATAATGAAAAAATCAAGTAACCAGCTGCATTAGACATAATTATCAGAATTGTTGACCTAGGTTCCGTTAGTTTATGATTATCATCTTCAGAAGGAGAGCGTGACACCTAGAAATTACAGCTTAGTTACAGAATGTCCAAGGAAAACAAAAATTGCAAAAGCGAGTAAAATACTAAAAGTCAACAGTATGCACTGAATTGTTATATGTAGTTTTGGAAAGATAACGTAGTTATGGTAACTTCCGTATAGACGACACCATGTGTAGAGCACGCAATACGAGTTAATACACAAGTAAGCACCCTGAGCTGCTTGCATGAAGTCAATTCACAAACAAAAGTTGCACGTGATTAAATGCATGTAATCATGCTGAGTAGCTTAAGTCTGATAATTGACAAAAACTGTGCGTTATTATCAAACACTACTAAGCATGCCGTTAATACTGTAGTTAGTTACATAAAATATTTTACGAAATAAATATGGTAACTAAACATTTAAAAACCCTTTTCTTTCAATTCATTATAAGAGAAAATTTCTATAAAATATAACGTCATTCACACGATTACAAGTCTAATTGGTACGTCTCTCTTCTCTAGCAACGTAGATTGTGGCTTCAGGTAGATGAAATGTACAGTTAAATTTCATTTTGAATCTAATTAAAACTCTGATGACGTAAAAAAAAAACATGACGCCTTATAATAGCTGTTGATACTGGATATGTTTCTTTCCAAGACAATCGCTTTACAGTTGCTGAGTTTAACATTTCCTTTCGAAAAGAAAAATTATGTCTACTTCTATCGCATATGCTTTCATATGCTGCTCCACAAAAAAAAATTATAAATATTTGTGTTCTTAAACTTGGGTAATTTTAAATTTGTTGTCACTTGCCATATCTATACCAGTGGTTACACAGTGTTCACAGAGGCAGATTATGTCCACTGGGTTTGGTAACTAATCCATCAAGCAGTTCTTTAATTATTTTACTCGTCAGTCCTTGAATACTTGATACAATAATTACTTATGACGATTCACACCGCCTGATACATAACTCGAGGGAAATAAAATTTCTCGTGATTGCTGAAAATTTTTTATTTACAGCTCTTTATATTGATGCAGTTGACTAGAATTATGCAGTTTAACATCTTCTCAATCCAACTGGAGGTTTGTTTCAATCGTAACCTCATTTATGTCTTCTATCCTAGCTAATCTGAAGAAGATGCTGCACCTTACAGTGGTACGGCGACTTTCCTTGCTTGGTGTCGAAAAGGTGCTGCCCGTCAGTTACGATATGGTAACGCAAGAAAGCAAAGCACATACTGTAGCTAGCGTACACTGTACAGTTCCGAAGATATAATCAATATGCAGGTTCAGTTTTGACGGTAGATCGTCGGGGATGTGAGCGCATTGACAGTACCAGCTTTAGTAGTATTCATGATTATAAAAGTTTCCTTATCACGGTCTTGTTTATTATTTTGTTGACATAGCAACCCAAAGATATCCACTTTCTGTCAGGTTTCCACAGCAATTGATCTTTGGACCTGATAATATTTAATGTTGTAACAGTTTATGATTCTTCACTAAAAAAACACAGACTGACGAAGTTTCACTTTTAAAGAATAATTGGCTTTTGGACTAGTTCCACCTAACACTGTTCCATAATTAGTATGACTTTCCACTTTAAAATTACATTTAACGTAACTTACCATATCCAGTGACTTTAGCATAGTGGTCTGCCGTAGCTTCGCTTAAAGTACAAAGACTATCTTTGTCTGTTGATTAATAACTGTCATTTGAAGACTTATTTCGCCCGTAATTTGATAAACCTTCGTTTATGCAATGTTATGAATTTAGATTTATCTTTTGTATACCTGCTAAAGAAAATCTCAGCTTGCAAATCGCCGTGCGGTATAGTTTATAAAATATCACGTCCTCGCATTAAGTATTCCACAGGTAGCATTATCCCATATAATTTGATCTCCCATTTCATTAATCTCAGATCAACCTTAAAAACCCAAATTCAATTAATCCATAATATATTCCACTCAAACTTACTTCGTAACAGTTATCCTCTTATAAACTTTTCGACTGAACACTTCACAATTAATAATTTCACTTTTTATTCACTTTTTACTTGTGAAATTACACAGTTACAAATAGTCACGTATCAAACACTAACAACGTGGATGAGTAAGTTTGCACCCATTCGTGACTAAAGCTGAACATGAAATCCCTCGGTCTGTACAGTAACAATTCCATGTAAAATCATTTTCAGTTTGTAACATTCTTCTTTTTTCCCATTATTACGGCAAGGTTGGGCGAGTCGTTTTGGGACGTCTTCTATGGAACTGACCCACGTTGTTACATCTCTGATGGCCGGTCACTCTGACTATGTAACGACGGTAAGACCTTTCCTTCCGCCACTACCACACCCAAGCTACTATCACGAAACTGAAATTAACACAAACATTTCTTTCAGTATTACAATTGTAATAACAAACTACAAATTTCATTTTACCATATGTAAACATTATAACTAACCTACAGCTACTTACATTCCATGTGTCACGTGGCGGGAACAAGTCGATGGTACAGCGCTCCAAACACTTTATCATCACATAACCCCACCGCCAGCTACGTGACACGTGGATTCATACTGATGTCCTTAATACTAAAACCCTCATTTAATACTTATCACTTTGTCTTTTTTCTTCTTATAAATTTAAATTATGCCTTCTACAGTCCACTACGACTTAACTCTTTTATATCATACGCACGCGTTGTGAAATGTCCTCACAACTGTCTTACATCCCACAACACACACCAAAGTGTATATTCTTCTGCACGTTCTCGTACATTACCACAATAGTCCTCACGGGTATAAGACACTGTTTATCGTCCCTGGTGTGCCCATGTCTATGTACATACTTTCCATGAATACCCTCTTTCGTATCATTTCACTGGAAAATATTTCTTAAACTAAATCAGATAGAAACTGAGCTTTGAACATTAAGACTTATTGTATGATCTTCTTTAGTATGAATTACTATCATGCTTATTGGCTTGTTGGTCATTCATTAGTATACATTCTGTTCTCATAAGTTTTAAACTCAATTATTAATATTATGCATTAATCACTAATACCATATCCTTTGTGTTATTTAATAGATTCTTTTCTATATGTGTAAGTATGTTTATAAAGTTACTTTTGGGATATTATATTATTTTTATGGCGGACCCTGGTAGAGAATAACTTTGACCAGTATATCGTGGTTCCTTGATTATACATGCACATCTACACCGTATCCCAATCTCAAGGCGTGAGGTTTGCGCTGTAATTAGTCCGAATGTATCTTTTGCAGAGAAATACAACTTACACAGCTGTGGTTTGGTTCGTGTTCCATTGATGGTACCAATAAAATATTTTATTTTTATCCTATGTACCGGTATAGTAGTATACTTATAGGTTCTTGTTAGTATTTACCAGTTCATTATTACTTTTACTAATTAATAGTTACTTCTACAGCGTAAGAGGGATGACAAAGTTCATCAATTCTTCATACCTTAACCAACCCAATCATTATGATCAGTTTATGAAGATCCAAAGAACTCGCAACTGATATCCTTTCCCGAAATCTGCTTGTATCTATTAAGGTTCGAAAAAATTTTCGAGCCTCATTCATATTTTCAACTACCTCCCATTGTAGGGCTTACTAACTTCAACATTTCAGTTCATTCCCCACTATTACTTTCTACTATATCACTTCGTTACTCAAGATCTTAATATAAACTGTATGGTACACTAACAGGAAAAGCTCATTCACGTACTGAACATTTCCTTGCAACGAATCCATAACTGCGGTTTACAACATGCAGGAAATTGAACTACAACTGCTTAAGTTTCCTTCTTTATTCCCACTAGCGAATATCCTTGGTACTACATCTGCATAAACTATTTTCCACACTGGCCTTTATATTTCTTTGACAAGTTGATTGTTTGGTATTTCTCCCTTATCGCCCAAAGGTGGCCACTTTACCATTGCTTGGAGTGGCTCCCCTACGAACATTTTTCCTAGTAGTTCCACAGGCACCAGTCCTGTACTTAAATGTGGTAACTCATTCAATATTTATCAAATTCTCTTGCTAGATCTACCCCACTACTATGCTGTTTAACACAGTATTTTCTACACAGTCTTCACTGTTCTTTCATAACTCTCTCAGAAATATTTCCGTGTGGATGAAATTTCGATATCCGAAAATGTTTTATACTGCGACTTCCCAAGAATTGTTTAAATATTATGCTCACAAATTGGCTACCTTTATCTGATAGAATTATTTTGGGCACTGCATAGTTTATAAAATAATCCCTTTTTAAACATCTGATCACAGCAAGTCAGGCAGTAGTCTTTAAAGGATATAATCGAACATACTTGCACCGACACTATAGCTCTGCCAACACATACTTGCAACCCCTTTTTCCTGAGCGTAACGGACCGAAAAAATTCAATGCAAGTAAATCCCATAATCCTTTTGTTATTACAGGAAACTTTTGATTCTATATGATATTTCAAATCTTTCGCCTTCTGACAAATTAGCAACCTCTTATATTGTTCCTCACTAACCTGGCCATGTTATTACAATAATAAAACCTATTTAGATGCAATAGACATTTCTTTATTCCAAAATGACCATTTCCATTATGTTCATAATGAATGATCTTGGATATTACATATTTAGTTGCACAGATTCTCGATTGCTCTTACTCCACGTTTTGCCTCCAGTATAGTATTCCCTCATGGCATTTCCAGTGATCTGACTTCTCCTTGGGCCATAGATCTTTTCCAATATGTTTATCACATCTCTCAAATGAATGTCTCTGTCCCGTTCCTTCATAATTGATAGTGCCAAAGTCTTTTCTCGTGTGGCGATAGTTTTCGAGTGTATAAAATAAATGTGAAACTCCTTCCCTACCTTTTCTACTTCTGTTTGTTCGTTCATACCTACCGGTAGCCGTGATAAAGCATCCGGTACTACATTTTTAATCCATTCAACATATTGTGCCTCAAAGCTGTATTCTTGTAAAAATAACATCCATGTCATTAGTCTAGGGTGTAACAATTTGCTATTCATCAAGAAGGATAGATCTTTATGATTAGTGTGTACAATTATATTTATATCTGACGGTATGTATCGAAAACGCTTAAAACTCCACACAATAGCCAGCGCTTCCATTTCTGTAACCGAATAATTCGTTTCGTGCTTGCTTGACACCCGAGTAGCAAAAGGTATACTTCTGTGATATCCACGAGTGTTCTCAATGTCGCCCTGAAAAATCTCACATGCTGTTCCATATCAGGAGGTGTCCGTGCCAATTTAAAATGTCTCACCCATTTTCGGATGGTGCAACAACTTAGCATTTAATAACTCTAGACTGACAGCATCAAATACTTCTCTCTCCTTATCGCCCTACCCCCATTTCGAGTTTTTCTTCAGTAAATGTCTGAATGTACGATGTTCAAAGTCTTCAAACGTCGTCTATAAAAACCTACCATTCCTAGAAGAGCTTTTAGTTGTTTCTGATATCTTGGGTAAGGACACTTAGCAGTGGCTGCTGGTTTAAAAGGATCAGGTTTGTTTCCGACTGTATTAACCCTGTGTCCTTAAGATTTCACTTCATTTGTTGCACAGGTTGACTTAATTTTACTGTAATTCCGTTTTCCAGAAATCTTTAGTACGAATTTTAGTTGTTTCTGATATCTTGGGTAAGGACACTTAGCAGTGGCTGCTGGTTTAAAAGGATCAGGTTTGTTTCCGACTGTATTAACCCTGTGTCCTTAAGATTTCACTTCATTTGTTGCACAGGTTGACTTAATTTTACTGTAATTCCGTTTTCCAGAAATTTCTGTAGTACCTCCATCAGAGTTTCTTGGTGTTTCTTCCATATCTTGCTTGTAACCATTACATCATCGACATAAAGTATTATATTGCATACTAGTTCTGGACACAAAGCTTGATCTAACGCCTCCACAAATTCACTGAAAAATTAAAATTAAAAGGGCGAACTTTAAACTGATAGGATCGTCCCTCAAAAAGGAAACTTGTGACTGGTCTGGAAGCTAAATTTAACTTAATCTGCTAATACCCAATGCGAGATCTGTACAGCTAATATATTTAATTCCTTCTAGTTTAACAAGCATTTCTTCAAGAGGTAGAAGTGTATCTCGTTCTGTCTCAATTATTTGGTTTAATGTGCGGGTGTCCAAAATGACCCTTACATTCTCACATGCTTTCCTTACTATCTAAATCAGACTATTATAGGGGCTCAGGGATCTTTCAATTATACTTTGACTAATCATCCTATTATTCCTTTACTAGCAGCTTCTTTCCGTGCAAAGGGGATGGGATACCGTTTTTGGAAAATAGGTTTGTCATTCTTTATTTTAAGCTTACATTCGTGACCCTTTATCATTCCCGTTTTCTCAGAAAATATTGTGTTGTATTGGTGTAATAATTCAGCTAATTCCGCGTTCTCTGTCTGACTCAAAATACTACTATCTTTTAATTTTTCTTCTATCATTTCATCAGTTCTTTTAACCATTTCTGCGTTGTCTTTTGTACCGTGGCCAACTCCAAGATCCTCACTTTTGACACTTACATAAATTCTCAACTCTTTTTAAGCTCAGTATCATCTTTGATACTTGGTCCCATAAATCGTATTACTGCTAACTTGCCATGAATATATAAGCATACATTTTCATTTTCAAAATCTAAAATGGCTCTTTCCTCACTTGTCAAATTTAAGACAAGCAGAAGTTGAACATTCAAATTTGGTACTACTAAAATGGTATGGGTAAATGCGTAATTTGCTAGATTAACAGTTGACATCATCTCCTCACTTACTGGTTTACCTCAGTTCCCGGCAATTCCAATTATGTATACTCCAGTAAGTGAAAATATTGGATGGGATCTGTGTTGCCTAAGTTTCGCAAACTATTCTTTAAACATATATCGCTTTCTGAATCCAAAACAATAGATGCTGGCTGCCTGTCAATGTGTCCTCCTACTAGAGGTTTGATAACTGTGTTTGGTTATTTACCTCCACCTCATCTAATAATTCTTGCCCCCCATTACTTACCCCTGACAGTTAGTTCAAAATCTCAACATTTTAGGTCTTAAGGTCTGGCCCCTCCCACCAGACCACCGTCGTTTGCCGCATTTTCTACGATTACCCTATCTATCTGAGATCTGTCCGGGTTCCTATTTCCATTACCCTGGACGGATCTTTAGTACGAATTTTGATTTCTAGTCCCTTTATTGTAGAATTTGTTTCTTTTTGCTTCACAATACTGACTATTCCTAACCTCAGACTCTTTTCTCATTCTTCCTCCACCACTATCAACTCCGTTTTCCGGTTTGCGTGTCCACTCATCTTCATGATCCTTTCTGAGGATGTCTAGCTTTTCTAAATAACTCAAAACTGAACTTATTTGAGTCCATTCTCTACCTAACATCATTTCTCTTACATGAGTGTAGTCGACTGGTAAGTCCTTATTGGTTCATTAAATAATTTGAGCTTATTTAAGTGCCACTCAAAGTATTTATAAAATCCACCCCATTTTCTATCATATGGTTTAGGGTCTAACAATTGTAAACTGAAATTATGCTGCTCTCCCTCCGACCAGTATTTCTCCTTGAATAAATTACAAAACCTTTCGTAAGCACTCCCCATTCTATAGCCTCACCAGCTAAATGTCCAATGACTTTTCATGCTTTGATTCTTCAAAATGAATGTGTATCTTCTGGTGTACTTTGCCAATTTTAGCATGTAACATTCCAATACTATGTACGAATTCGTCCGACAGAGCATCTCCCGCCTTCAGCATCTCGGCTTTTAATTCTCTATTACTACTATCTATCTTATTGGACAATTCAAAATTGTTACGATGTATTAGCTGTAACGTTTCATCTAATTTAACACTCAATGCTTCCATATGGTCTACAATAGTTGAATATCTTTGTACAAAATTAATATTACTGTATGCACTGACTTAATAAAACATTCAAAGTCATACATATTTGCCTCTAACACCTTTCTAGTCTTAATGTTAACTTCCCTTTTCTCTACAGATCATTCAGTTGATTAATATTGAATTCTGTGTTGCCATTAACAGTCATTGGATTTGACTCACCCGTTGTTTTTTATATATTAAATACCACGCCGGAACTGAGATTCGTGTGCTCGTTCTCTGCACCGCGTCGTCGCAGCTGTGTTGCCCACCAACTGCTCCTCAGCTGCGGAGTCGTGCTACAAGCGTCGTCTGCGACTGCCCACCTGAGGATGGTTTACCGCAAGCCGTCGACTGCGTCTGCGATGTGATGCCGACGACCTGCAGACACCAACTGCGACTGCTCTATGTGAAGCCAGAGTACTGGAACCACTGACTACGATTCCGATGCCAATCCGACCATTTCAGCAGCTTGATAGAGTAAAGCCCCGTACCCTTGCCTCAAATGGCTTCTCCTTCTTGTGACATTGTTCGTCTTCATTCCATTTTAATTATAATGTCAACTAATACATCATATGTAAAATAGACGCACCTGTACTGAATATTGTGAAGCCAGATGAAAATGTTGTTAATTTTATCAATTTTAATAGATGGGATTACTTTATCATCGTGAAACCATATCAAAATTTCCACATTTACTACAAGGCCACTCAAAACCTTAATATGAAAGGAATAATCTCAGCCACGTGGATGAATTTAGTTTGTAGCCTCAGATGTTTGTAAAGTTCGAAACATCATTGTTTAGGTAGAGAGTTGTTTGTTAAAATTCATAAACAGGATTGAATCAACATCCTATAAATATAATCAATAAAAATTGTAATTAGACGACATTTGCATCAGTTGTTTAGTTTGATTCTATCATTACTGAGGTGCCTGATTGCACAAAGTTAATCAGCAGTCGGATATTCGGCCAGAAAGTTGAAAGAGTAGATGATCTGGAAATACACAATCACTATTCCAAGTTGTAGGTTTCAGTTATTACTAAAAGCTGAAATTTCTAAAAAAAATAGGTAGAAGGTGTTTTAATTAACCCTCGCAGTAGCAAGAGGGTGGCACGGGAGGGGAGGGGGTACTTCACGCCCATCTTTGGAAAATACTGTAATCCAACACTTACTTTACATTTATAAATTTGAAAAGAAAGTATTTATTGTTTTTAATGAATTCTTCTATCAGGTTTCATAAATGTTTAAATTTATCATTTAAACTTAACCCAAAATTTTAAATCGTAGTGCCCTGTGCAACAGAATTAAAGGATACCCTTTTCGAAATTCCTTAATTTCCTCCCATTGCGACACATACGAGATAGAAACTTTCTATAGTAAGTTCTGTAGTAAGTATGTTTGATACTTGGCTCAAATATGACTAAAGCCTTCCTCTGTAAAGGGGCAACAGTGTGGCACCCTTGCAATGTCACCTTTGGACTCGACGACCCCTGAAACAGTAGAGAGTAGGCACATAGAGAAAAAAAAACCACAGTGCACAACTTCACATGACGTTTAAAAGGGGTTAACGATATCAGATTGGCCCCAAATTTTACCATATTATTTGCGGAACACCATCGTGGAAGTGTCACCGCCCCACTTACTGAGATTTCACCCACCCCCCTTTTGATGTTCCTGCGGATGAGGTCAACAACACGGAGCCCAGAGTTGACATTAGTCGATTTTCTTATGAGTGGCCGAAAAAAACATTTCACAAAAACCGCGGCTCAGAATCCGCAAGGAAAAGTATCAGGGGATGGCATAGAGGACATCAGCGAAAGTGCCACTTACCATGCGGTGTTGATTCCTACACATTTTTCTCTCGAAACAACATTTTGGAGTGGAATATGACTACCTGCTTGACAACCTTTGACGGTGCTGCCACTCAGAGCCCTTCAGTCCTTATTCTAAGGACATTATGGGGCTGTACTACCATTAAACGCAGTCGTCAAATGACAAATGCGTGGATAGTATGTGAAAGTGTTCCCCTATAGCCACCCCCTCCCATTTTGGCAAAACCCTTGATGCCACCCCTCCCGCCTCCCAACCTATTGACAACTTTAGAAATGACCTTGTACAGACACAAACTGTGAAGTAGTCCAAGGCGCCAGCAGGCACGCAACGGTTTGACACCTCTGCCTGCCGTCTGGCTCCTCGGACTACTTAACAGGTTCTATGTATACAGTCATTTTTAAAATTGTCAACAAGAATGGGGGAAGGGGAGCCATCGAGCGTTTTGTCAAAATGGGGGGGTCTTAAAACGAACCTTTCCTATTTCATTCACTCATGTGCCAATGTCGCGCCCCCTTGTAATCACGCCACAGGAGGATGAGAAATAGGAGAGGTGGAAAAGAATAAGCAACCTTTACTGCTTCAGATGACGTTCAAATTTCGAAGAAAGATTTTGAACAGTCGCTAGTGGTTCCAGCCTGTACACGAGAGCAAAATCTGCGATAGGGGTGTTCTCCAAAGGGGTGCGATCATGTTTAGGTGACACAGCCCCACAATGTCCTAAGAACAGATTTGAAACGGCTGGAGGTGGTGGGGGCATCAACAGAGTCAAAGGTTATCATTAACGTCTCCAGCTACTCACCATCTGACAATGAACTGTCGTTTCGACCGTGAAATGTTTGAGAGGAAGCTGCTATTTCGTGAGGCTTTTTTGTGTCAATTCTTTGCGGCGACTTTGTCCACTCAAACCACGTGATTTCAGTGCTGGGTGTCTTGGTGTTTGACCTTAGTCGCAGAGACATCAAAGGAAGGGGTGAAATGTGGGTAAGAGGGGTTGTGAAGGTCTTCCCCTCGGCGACATTGCGAAGAATTGTAGTGAAATTAGGTGCCAATGTTGTACCGTTAAATCTTTCTACCCGTCACTTGAACTTCTGAGCTGTTTCATTTTCTCCCACGTGTTGTCTCTTCGCTGTCTGAAGCGTCGTCGAGCCCAACGCTGACGTCACAAGGCATCACGCCTTCCAGCTTTACAGAGGGGATGTGTAGGCACCTTTGAGCCATATTTCAAATTTAAGCGTCGTGGTGGGAGATAATTGAGTAGTTTCGAAAAAGTGATACTTTAATTCTGTTGCTCAGTGTAATAAATCGATATGATGGTTAACTGTGGTCCTGAAATGGACCAAGATGATGTTTCTGGTGTGAAAGGATCAGCCACCAGAGTAACTGACAAGCTCTACCGCCTGGCTGGAATAGCGCCACCGTGGATACGCAGAACAGTGGCTGCCAACAAGGAGAGACTGAAAGTGGAACAGGACAGTGCCCATCCACTGCACGGACATAATCCACCACAGCAACGGCTGAGATCGCGAAAGAGCTTCCTCAGAACATCCGAGAAGCTCACCATTTCACAAGAGATGGCAAGGCTGGAGTTATGGAAGAAGTCGACGCCCCACCTGCAGACGCCAGAAGCTGAAGAACTACCACCTGGACACAACGAGAGCTGGCTGGTGTCGAAATCTTTAAACAGATTACGATCAGGAGTTGGACGATCCAGAGACAACCAGAAGAGATGGGGCTTCATAACAGAAGATACGAACTGGCATTGTGGACAAGAATAAACCACAAGCCACCTGCTCCAGTGCCTTTTGTGCCCTACATCCTGCACGAAGATTGATCTCCTGCAAGCCACTCCAAGCGCCTTGGAGCTTGCAAAGTACTGAGCACATGTAATATAAATACAATTCTTGTATATATATGTACATATTTATTGATGTGTACGGTTACTGTAGATTTGTATGTTTCTGATTCGAGAATAAAGTGTAATAAATAACGTTAAAAACATCGCAGAATGCACTACGTTCTTTATTAACTCAAGAATGACGCGTTTTGCCGGGGTAGAACGTCATCAGATTATCTGGAAAAATAAAGAGTAACCCGATATGATCCTATCCCTCACAGCAAAGTGATAACTAGAAAACAGGCCGAATGAAACGACACAGCGGATCACTGAAACAATTATAAATTTACTGGCAAGATGCATCCTTCAATTTTAAGTACGATACCATACGAAATAAACTGAAAAGCAAAACCATAAATACAGTCTGGAGAAGAACAACGGGAACAGGGAGCGGTAGAGAATAAAGGAGAAAAGGAGAACACCAAAGAGCCGTGGTACTTCATGAGCATTGGTGACAACAGTCACAGCAGTGCAGGAGAAAACCACACGCTTTAAATATGACCCCTGACCAAAACAGCCCATGAGACCCGTTCGCACTCACGCAGAGCATATGTATGTGAATGATAAGAGCACGAGTCAAGTACTGGGCTAGAAGTCATGGTTGGCAACAGTCGGCGCTATAACGGCGGTGAAATGTTATACCAGCAAAAAATCGTAAAATAATAATGGTTCAAATAGCTCTGAGCACTATGGGACTCAAATTCTGAGGTCGTAAGTCCCCTAGAACTACTTAAACCTAACTAACCTAAGGACATCACACACATCCATGACCGAGGCAGGATTCGAACCTGCGACCGTAGCGGTCACGCGGATCCAGACTGTAGCGCCTAGAACCGCTCGGCCACTGCGGCCGGCTAAAATAATAATGAACAGTTTGACAAATAAAAGTAAACCGTACTAAAATATATGCAGTTCTGGACGTACAAGTGCAAAACGTTAGTGTGGAAGCCTATACAGTAATGTTCACAGGTGCAAGCGCATTACAATAAAATAGAGGTAAATGTAATAATAAATGAAAAGACTGACAAACATAAAGGTAAAAAGATGCAGTGAAAATACAATGAAACATGCAAGATAAGTAACAGATGCCCTGGTCGTAAAGAACAAGAGATACTAAGAAGCCATAAATTATTTAAGAATTGGAAACATGGAATCATAGAACATGTGATTTTTACTGGTAAACTGTTCATCAGGTAACATATCATTCTTAGTGGATGGATGTTTAACAATTTTAATCTCTGCCTTTGGGATCGTGTGGTAAAATCATTAGGTTCCCTAGTATGGATGGCTGGTAGCTACCAGATTTAAGGTATTCCGGAAAGATGAAGTTACGTTTAAAATGGGCCTTCCTTCTGAGCAGATGTCCTGAAACCTAGTTTTAAAAGCCCTGGAAAATTCAGGTTGCTTGACAGTAATAGCATTCAAGTTCAGTTAAGGCAGAGGCCGCATACATTGGAATATGTTAAATCGGTTAACACTATTCTTATATTTTAACTGAGAAAAAGATTAGCTAGACGATGAGACACATCACCTTAAAATGTAATAATGGAAAATTTGTATTTCCGCGGTGCGTGATTAAGAACAGTTTCTTCGTCACATGGTGAAATTTTTTTAACATACATTCCTTGTCAATCATGGGGAGGCTGTAGCCATTGTTAAAACAGACATATTTAAGGTTTTCCAAATCTTCGTACTAGATTCACCACTAAGAGAATTGTCGGTGATATGATGTATAACTGATCTGAAGTAACTCCTCTTGTAGTTACGAGGATGACGTGACGTGGAACGTATCACGAATTCCTCCATAATAAGGTCACTTTATCACCAGGAGACAAGGAAATGGGCTAATTTTTAGTAGTAAATGTCCCTTGCTTCAATGAATATCATATTCGTATTTCCACGCTCACGACCATACTTACACTTCAATATCTCATAAAAAAGTTTGTTGTGAATTAATGAAATCACCCATTAATGAAATTTGTGTTTTTTAGATTTTTTGTAGTGGTCATAACGTCCCTCTCCGCCTTTGGTATTACCCATTACTGCAAGTGCCATGATATTGCTACGAGTGTTTCACAATAATTTTCAGGCTTCGGGTGTAAGGTGTCAGACAAATCCAACACCTTCCATGAAAACCCTGACATGATAAGCAAATCCAGTAGTATGTCACATAGCTCCAAATAAATCGTGGCATTAAATTAACCAAAGTAATACGAGTAACGAGTGAGCAAATGGAATACCACAGACTAACATAAGAATGCCTAAATGAATGTCATACGTTCCCACCATGAGACAGACGCTGTTCCGTGGGGAGAAACGAGAACTGAAGCCGAGAGAAGAACCGTGTTAAGCTACAAGGCCCTACGATAAGGGACGGACACCCACGTCGCAAGCTAACTGACAGGACCACCCCCAGCCCATGTTAAAAGCTATAGCCCTCCAGAAGAACAGTATAGATCTTATGATAACACTAAAAGGGCCACACCAGCCGCAAGTTTTAGCGTGAGACTTTTTCGCGTATCTGTTACGTTTCAAACGTTAAAATCATTGACCCACCACGAAAAGTATAACGTTTCTCATTGGATAGACAGAATTTTTGTAGACGAAGCTTAAGGTTAACATTGAGACCCTGATTGGTCAGATGAAAACACAGCCAGATAGTTTATGTTAAACCAACTTCGGTAAATGGTAGTAACGAGAAGTTAGGAGAGAGTGGCTTCGGAGACGGCGAGCTGGATGGAGCTGCGCCGGCCGCCGCCCCCTGACGAACACCAACAAGGTAATGAAGGCACGCGATGCTGCATTTTTGAGCGCATAAGGCTTCACTCAGAACTGCAGAAGTCTCATCTGTTACATCCCCTTTTTACGTAATACCAGTGACGATCGTCAATTGAAGAGCATGGTATTCACATTTGCAACGTAAGTTAAAATCTGAAACTCGATGATTTTTCTGTTAGATAATTATTGAGAAGCCACATCAGCCACTGTAATTTACGACAAATTAGATAAGTAATTAAAGAAAATTGAGGGTCACTGTAGACCATTTAAGAGGTTTCTCTTTTGTGAACTTAATTTAAACCTAGATTATAGATGTGATATGGCAAAGGTCATCCTTCGCTCCATTGTAGAACTTGGAAACCCATTCAGGGATTATTCGTTCACATTTTTGTTGAACGCAGTTGGTTTTTATCATCCCATATTAAAACATTTACTTTTATCAATAGTGCAATATATAAACAATGTTTTGTGAGTCGAATAAAACTTCCAGTGGTAAACTTAGCTGCTTTTTCGACGTTATTTTACCATCTAACTAAAAATAGGAAAGCCTTGAACCCCTTCCACTAAATTTAGTTAGTGTTAAGATTATTTTACAGGGAGTGCAGTGGAGCTGACGCTGAAATCATTAAGTATTTGGTTATATCATAACTATTCTCACTGAACTCTTCTGAACTCTACATGTCATGTGTGGTCTGGCGTCTCCTTACCAGCAACAGGTCCCAGGTTCAAACTAGTCAATTCCCTAAATAACACGCTCAGAGCGTCGTTGCGTGAAAGTGGTAGGGAGACACGACTTAGAACAAACAGACACCACGCAGAATATTAGAAAATGGCGACCCTGCCAGGATGGTAAAATACCATGATTGAAGGTCGACCACATGCCTAACTAGGTCAGAAAAGTATCTTGTTGAAAAATTTTTGTAACAAATTTTTTTTTCTTATAGTTATACATAGCCCAAAACAGGAGCTGCAGCGATAGATAGTAAGAAAGTATTCAATAGAAAGTGAGACATTCTAACAGAGACAATAGCATAATTAAGTTATGAATTTTAATATTGTTAGAATTAAGTTTTCTCCTCAATGCAAGCGCACAGGTGGCGGATACACCGTTGACAAGTTGGTTCTGAGCCAACAAGTAAGTGAATGGATTGTCCAGTCGTGTGTGCCAAAAGTTTATGAAACGCGTGAGATCGTATGAGCGCATGTTGACGCGAAGTAGGGCGCGTGAATTGCTTTTAAAACAAAAGATAAGTGATTCGGAAAGATTTGCAGTGGCAGATCGAGACCTTGGCCGAATTGAGGTAGAGACCCAACGTGAAGACGGACAGAGAATAGGGGACAGTACAACAGATGATGCAGTATCGGGAGAAATAGGACAGATAACGCACCATAACGAGGATAATGTACGCCAAGGCACAGAAAACCTAGGTCAGCATACGACACAGGAGCAGGAAAGTAGAGTGACAGGCGACGAGGATTCTAACTTGCGTCTTGAATACGTAGAGCCCATAGTACAAGTAATCAGAGCTCCCTCAGCACAGAGTACAAGGAATGCGAGGAGAAACGTATCACAGCACAGTTCAATGCAATCGGTTGCGAACCAATACTTGGGCGAAAACACAGAGCGTAGGACGTCGGAAGAAAACGCAATAGGACCCACCAATCTGGCAGAATTATTACGACAAATTACGGAAACCATGACAAGGCAAAATAAAGACATAGAGAACCAAATTCAAATTCAGAATGCGGAAACCACGAGACAAATGCGTGAGATTAAAGAACAAAACAAAAAAATTCAGTTACACCTAAGTCATATTGAAGACGAGGTAAAAGAATCTCGAGAAGTGATAGGAAACTTAATAACAGGCAACAATCAATTGAGAACAGACATTGACAAGGTACAAGTGGACGTACAAATATTGCGTAATGACACTCAGGACGAGATCAAAACATTATGTAACAACACCCAGGGAGAATTCAAGAAGCTAGAGAAACAGATAAACGTAATTACTAGACAAGCAGCAGGTACAGCGCGTGAAATTGTTGAAAACAGTGTGTTACACAAACGTATCACAAAAGCAGCGCTGAAAAGATATGATAACCGCGTAGTCAAAATAGAAGCGCAAACGAAGCGACAATTTCAGAAATTGTGAACGGAGTTGTTGCAAACCATTGAAGAGCGTAGTGAACTAGATCGAACAAGCACTGATTCTGCAACCACATCCGTATCTGTAACAGCACCGGCAAAAACAAGTAATTAACGAAGATATCACGCATTTTCAATTCCAATCACAGGTGGAAAGTAATATACGTGAAATCAGAGAGCGCCCGCATCTCGTGATCGTGCGGTAGCGTTCTCGCTTCCCACGCCCGGGTTCCCGGGTTCGATTCCCGCCGGGGTCAGGGATTTTCTCTGCCTCGTGATGGCTGGGTGTTGTGTGCTGGCCTTAGGTTAGTTAGGTTAAAGTAGTTCTAAGTTCTAGGGGACTGATTACCATAGATGTTAAGTCCCATAGTGCTCCGAGCCATTTGAACCTTTTTGAAATCAGACAGCCTGCACCGCGGGCACGCGTGGACAATATCCAATGGATCTACCACAACCGGAAAGAATGACGGGAGAAATGATCAGAAACAAAAGTGGCGAAGAATCGCGAATTTCATATGGAACTAGGACGAAGTACGACAACGATCATTTCCTCACAGTCACAAAATTTCAACACTTTCGAGAAGGAAACTCATTACATCCAAGAATTTTTATTGATCAATTCCGATTAGGATTACCAGAACACTGGACGCTAGCACACAAATTAGACTTTATAAGTGCACACATGTCAGGAACAGTCGCAGAAACCATGCAGAATGTTGCAGCGACATGCCGATCGTACGAAGATTTCAGAGAGAAGTTTCTCTCACGATATTGGTCCAGCGAATCACAGAACAGAGTGAAGTACGAATTATTACAGAACCAATATTTTGAAAATTCAGGAGAGAAGAGCCCCGTGAAATTTTTCGAATTAATGGCAAAGAAAAATCACAGCTTAGATGTACCATACAGTGACGGAGAGTTGATTAAATTATGCGCGATGAAGTTACCATTGAAAAACCAGCAATCATTAGTAGGTCGTGGAGGCAATGTCGTCGAAGCATTTAAAGGTATTCTAAGGGAACTAGAGTTCATATTTTCGGAAGATGATGCAAGAAAAAGACGAAGCGCACGTGAAAACGAAAGCAAAAAGCAGTGGAATCCACAAGACACAGGAAGAAGAAACAATAATTACGAACCATGTGATAAGTTTGCACCACGAAAAGACAATAGATTTCAACAAAGAACCGGTTATGGATTTAGAAGAGAATATGGCAATAACTATAATTCACCCAGGAACGGCAACAACTATTACAGAGGGAATAACGACAACCGGAACGGGTACTGGAGAACCAATAGAGCGACAAATTATCAACAGAGAAACCACTATCAACAAGCGGAGCAAGAAAAGAGAACACAGATAGAAGAGGTGGAGGTAAGACCACCAAACCACGAAAAACGTTCGAATTGACAGCTAAGCGTCCATGCCAAAGGGAATGATGCACCGACCCAGGACAATTGCAGCCCCTTGAACAGAGAAGTAAATACTCGTACCTTATCACGAGAAGAGAAGATGGAAGAAACAAATCCGCAGGGACCAGATGAAAACGAAGACAAGAAAATAACAATATCGTGTTGGGACGAAATTAATTGGGAGAATACTGACGAGGAAGATGAATTACCAGAGGCATGCACAACGAATGTAGGAGGAAAGGACGAAGTTATGAGTATTGCAGAGCTATTTGAGATGGAAACCAGGGAAAGCGAATTCAATGAGGATAATGCGCAGTCAACAGAATTTGAAAATAAGTTACTAGCGGGCACACAACCCACCGTATATTATGAAGAAAGCTATGAAGCTATAATTAGAGCATTTAGATGCGATTATGTGGAAGTAGCGACGAAGAAGGAGAAGATAGACGAGGATGAGGAAAAAGTAGAGAATGTTGAAGAAAGCGTAAATGAAGGAAGAAATAGAGAAGAGGAAATAAAAGATAGAGAAGTAGCAGTCGAAGCTTATCCTACAGAAGGTTCGAATTCACAAGGGAAATTCCTGAAAAGACTCATGTATGATTCAGTGGAGGATTCGACGATGCAAGAAGAAGAAGAACAGAACCAACTCTTTCAAATTCAATCAATTGTGAAGGCCATGGTAAAGCATATCCCAGTCAATATTGTAATTGATAGCAGAAGTGAACTGACTGCCGTCTCAGAAAATTTATTCATGCAGTGTAATGCCAATGAGGAATTGCCAGTTGTGAAGACACGTCAGATTAAAGTAAGAGGTCCTATTAGAAACAATGCTGAGGAAGTTACGAGACAAACAAGGTTCACTCTTTCGTGTCAAAGTCAAAGGATCGAAGCCAACTTCGTGATTATATCTAAACTAACTGTAGATTTGATTATAGGTGCAGATTTTTTAAATGAGAGACGAGCGATAATAGATATGGGGAAAGGAAGCGTAACATTCGGGAATGCCACACTTCTCTTTGAGCAAAAGCTAAAATTAGAAGAAATACCAGTTATAAATAAACAATTAAGAATGACGCGAGATAAAGAGGATGAAGAATTAGAATGGTATGCACAAAAGGGGGAATCACCTTAACTCATGCTAGAAGTCCATAACGAAATCGACGAAAAATTGCAGGAAGTTCAAGGTATTTCGGAACACAGTAAAAGAGAATTAGAGGGTATTTTACAAGATAAAGCAGAGGTATTTTTACCTAAGACTGGCAGTGTTAAACACTTTCAGTACAAGTTTGAAGTAAAACAGCACAAACCACTTAGAGTGCCACCCTATACAATCCCATTAAGCTACAGGAATAGAGTATTCCAGAAGATATCTAAAATGTTAGATGATGATATTATTGAATCAGCTACCTCCACATATGACAGCCCAAAAACAGGCAAAACCATAGGACTTCACCATGTGAGCATTATCAAAAAGTTTGAAGATTAATTTTACTATTGGTAAATAATCAGCACAATATTTCAAGATTATGTTGCAGATAAGATCGTCAGGAGAAAGAAGAATGAAGAGAGAGGCCAGCCCATGTTAAAAGCTATAGCCCTCCAGAAGAACAGTATAGATCTTACGATAACACTAAAAGGGCCACACCAGCCGCAAGTTTTAGCGTGAGACTTTTTCGCGTCTCTGTCACGTTGCAAACGTTAAAAACATTGACCCACCACGAAAAGTATAACGTTTCTCTTTGGATAGACAGAATTTTTGTAGGCGGAGATTAAGGTTAACATTGAGACCCTGATTGGTCAGATGAAAACACAGCCAGATAGTTTATGTTAAACCAACTTCGGTAAATGGTAGTAACGAGAAGTTAGGAGAGAGTTGCTTCGGAGACGGCGAGCTGGAGGGAGCTGCGCCGGCCGCCGCACCTGAAGAACACCAACAAGGTAATGAACGCACGCGATGCCGCATTTTTGAGCGCATAAGGCTTCACTCAGAACTGCAGAAGACTCATCTGTTACATCCCCTTTTTACGTAATACCAGTGTCGATCGTCAATTGAAGCTCATGGTATTCACATTTGCAACGTAAGTTAAAATCTGAAACTCGATGATCTTTCTGTTATATAATTATTGAGAAGCCACATCATCCACTGTAATTTACGACAAGTTAGATAAGTAATTAAAGAAAATTGAGGGTCACTGTAGACCATTTAAGAGGTTTCTCTTTTGTGAAACTTAATTTAAACCTAGATTATACACTCCTGGAAATTGAAATAAGAACACCGTGAATTCATTGTCCCAGGAAGGGGAAACTTTATTGACACATTCCTGGGGTCAGATACATCACATGATCACACTGACAGAACCACAGGCACATAGACACAGGCAACAGAACATGCACAATGTCGGCACTAGTACAGTGTATATCCACCTTTCGCAGCAATGCAGGCTGCTATTCTCCCATGGAGACGATCGTAGAGATGCTGGATGTAGTCCTGCGGAACGGCTTGCCATGCCGTTTCCACCTGGCGCCTCAGTTGGACCAGCGTTCGTGCTGGACGTGCAGACCGCGTGAGACGACGCTTCATCCAGTCCCAAACATGCTCAATGGGGGACAGATCCGGAGATCTTGCTGGCCAGGGTAGTTGACTTACACCTTCTAGAGCACGTTGGGTGGCACGGGATACATGCGGACGTGCATTGTCCTGTTGGAACAGCAAGTTCCCTTGCCGGTCTAGGAATGGTAGAACGATGGGTTCGATGACGGTTTGGATGTATCGTACACTATTCAGTGTCCCCTCGACGATCACCAGTGGTGTACGGCCAGTGTAGGAGATCGCTCCCCACACCATGATGCCGGGTGTTGGCCCTGTGTGCCTCGGTCGTATGCAGTCCTGATTGTGGCGCTCACCTGCACGGCGCCAAACACGCATACGACCATCATTGGCACCAAGGCAGAAGCGACTCTCATCGCTGAAGACGACACGTCTCCATTCGTCCCTCCATTCACGCCTGTCGCGACACCACTGGAGGCGGGCTGCACGATGTTGGGGCGTGAGCGGAAGACGGCCTAACGGTGTGCGGGACCGTAGCCCAGCTTCGTGGAGACGGTTGCGAATGGTCCTCGCCGATACCCCAGGAGCAACAGTGTCCCTAATTTGCTGGGAAGTGGCGGTGCGGTCCCCTACGGCACTGCGTAGGATCCTACGGTCTTGGCGTGCATCCGTGCGTCGCTGCGGTCCGGTCCCAGGTCGACGGGCACGTGCACCTTCCGCCGACCACCGGCGACAACATCGATGTACTGTGGAGACCTCACGCCCCACGTGTTGAGCAATTCGGCGGTACGTCCACCCGGCCTCCCGCATGCCCACTATACGCCCTCGCTCAAAGTCCGTCAACTGCACATACGGTTCACGTCCACGCTGTCGCGGCATGCTACCAGTGTTAAAGACTGCGATGGAGCTCCGTATGCCACGGCAAACTGGCTGACACTGACGGCGGCGGTGCACAAATGCTGCGCAGCTAGCGCCATTCGACGGCCAACACCGCGGTTCCTGGTGTGTCCGCTGTGCCGTTCGTGTGATCATTGCTTGTACAGCCCTCTCGCAGTGTCCGGAGCAAGTATGGTGGGTCTGACACACCGGTGTCAATGTGTTCTTTTTTCCATTTCCAGGAGTGTAGATGTGATATGGCAAAGGTCATCCTTCGCTCCATTGTAGAACTTGGAAACCCATTCAGGGAATATTCGTTCACAATTTTGTTGAACGCAGTTGGGTTTTATCATTCTGTATTAAAACATTTCCTTTTATCAATAGTGCAATATATAAACAATGTTTTGTGAGTCGAATAAAATTTCCAGTGGTAAACTTAACTGCTTTTTCGACGTTATTTTACCAGCTAACTAAAAATAGGAAAGCCTTGAACCCCTTCCACTAAATTTAGTTAGTATTAAGATTATTTTACAGGGAGTGCAGTGGAGCTGACGCTGAAATCATTAAGCATTTGGTTATATCATAACTATTCTCACTGAACTCTTCTGAACTCTACATGTCATGTGTGGTCTGGCCTCTCCTTACCAGCAACAGGTCCCAGGTTCAAACTAGTCAATTCCCTAAATAACACGCTCAGGGCGTCGTTGCGCGAAAGTGGTAGGGATACACGACTTAGAACAAACAGACACCGAGCAGATTGTTAGATGGGCCCTAGATACACATCGGGTACATATTTGAATAGTATATTGTTAATATAAATCAACAAGAATTAACGAATTTTTTTTCAGTTCTTATATGGTAGGCATAAATCAGCCCCCATCCTTGGTAATGCGCATTTATGAAATGCGTTGGTACTTCGATTGTTAAAGTAAACTTCCAATACAACTAGTTATTTGTCATGAAATACTGCCCATGTGGTCCTGAACTTAATGTATAATGAATAACTACAGCATCGACGATTAAACTGTAGCCAAACACAAAAAATTTTTAAATTGTTATAACTTCTGATTACCAACTCAAGTTGAATTTAAGTGCATAAGACGCATAACATGTAGTTTTGCAGTCAACTGAGATGGAGGACGTTACAATGTAATTAAGACAAAGGCAACTTAACTAGTGTACTGTGCGGCTGGTCCCGACGGAGGTTCGAGTCCTCCCTCGGGCATGGGTGTGTGTGTTTGTCCTTAGGATAATTTAGGTTAAGTAGTGTTTAAGCTTAGGAACTAATGACCTTAGCAGTTAAGTCTCATATGATTTCAAACACATTTGAATATTTTTGAACTACTCTTAATCTAGGCAATATTCTTGTAAAGGGAAATAATTTTCGGGTTTGTTTTTATGCAATGATTCCTCAGGAAAAGCTGATGCTTCACAAACTAATTAATGTTAGACAACAGATAATCCATAACTTTGACTGATAAAGTTCCTTATAAATAACTTTTAATTTAACGTAGTCTCGGAAATCTAGTGTCTCAAATATGGCAACTGATAAATGTGTTTAGTTGTTTATGAGACACTATTGTTTCAGGAAAAAATATGTTTGGTGGAATGGTTGTATGACCTTCAGTTCTTTGGTTTCAAAGAATTAATAGAATGACTTACTCGAGAGGTAATGATGTGAACCGGCTTTGTTTCAGTTTGGACTTGTTTTTTGTTTCGTTTCCTCTTTCGTTCTTTATTCTCTTCCAGAGTGAACAGAACAGGCTATTGGGTGTGTTGGACCCAAGCTGAGCCAATATCTTTCCACAAAGAACCTAGCGGTTAGAGATTCTAAATTCCCAGTTCTGATTTCTGCAGTACAAACAAGGAGAGTTTTCCAAAAGATCGAATTATACATCCTACTCTTCTGTATCGTATTGAAAAGCATGTTACATGCTGTAACATCACTTTAAAGGTAGTCTCATTCTCTTTCAATCCTACATCACCGAACACAGTTCGTTCCTGAGAATTGCTAATGGCTCGAAGAAGCCGTAACTGTAACGTTTACACTGCCCGCTCAGAGTTCCTATTTATTTGTCATCATTTAAGCTTAACTAATGAACACATTTAATTGCAAAATGAGATGGTAAAGTTAAGAGCTATATGGCCTGCCCAGTTAGCCGAGCGGTCTAACGCTCCACTTTCTGGAGCGGGAAGGCGCCCGGCGGACTTGTGTCGAGGTCCGGTCTGCCGGGCAGTCTGTGGATTATTTTTAGGCGGTTTTCCATCTGCCTCGGCGAATGCGGGCTGGTTCCCCTTATTCAGCCTCAGCTACGCTATGTCGGTGATTGCTGTGCAAACAAGTTCACCACGTACGTGTGCACCACCATTTCTCTACGACGCAAATTTAGGGGTTACACTCATCTGGTATGAGACATTCCTGGGGGGGGGGGGTCCACCAGGGGTCCAACAGTACAATAACCCTGGGTTTGGTGTGGGGTGGCGGAAGGCTGAAGTGGACTACGGCAGTCGTCGTGGGGTTGTAGACCACTGCGGCTGCGAAGGGAACGGAGCCTCTCCGACGTTTCTAGGTCCCCTGTTTACGTACAAAACAAGTACTGCATTCAGGGTGTTCAGAGATTACCGGTATAGGCTTCTAGGACTGGTAGAGTTGAGTGTGTACATAATATTTTGAATAGAAACTTATGCCCGGAAACGTAACGTTCCCGTTCTACGAAATTTCATTTCAGATGCTTAATTAAGCGTCTTCTGCTTGAGAAACTGAATTAGTTGTGACGCATTACAGTTATTACCTAACAATTCGGAAGGAAACACAACGAAACGTTCATTTATCACTTGGGCATACTTGGTTGTACTAACACTTAAGGATTACGTGTTTACATTATTTCAAAATAGAAAAGAAACCAGCATAATTTACTTACAGAACAGTGGTGACGCATTACAATAGTGGTTAGATGTGGCGACCACCAACGTTGTTACGGACATTGTACCTACAAAGCTTGTTGTGGTACATACTCTCCATTCCACTTCGTGCCTCTTTAATTTCTAGTGCAACAACTTGAACTCGTGCCAGCAGATCTTGTTTTGTCTCTACAGGAGTGTCGTAAGCTAACACAGACGTTAAGTGACACCAGGTGGCCGTTTGACATACTTCGCATCATACTGTCTACCGTGTTGCATACCAGGACGAGCAGCTTTCAGACTTCTCTATTTTCCTCGGCAGACGTGGATGCATTACACATCTGAACAGAAACCGTCGCAGCAATGGAACCGTACGTTTCTGAACATGGGTTCCTATTCAAAATACTACCCACTCGTTCCCTTATAAGAGCATTTGAAGTTTGTCACGGGACTTCCCTAACACTATAAATGTTTATCGTTAAGACTAGTTTACTTAGTAAACGGTAAGCGGCATTCGCAGCGTAATGTTGTAAACATTTGAAATGCACTGAAACGCGGATCGACAATGCATTGCTCATTGCTGATGGTACAGAGTCATGAATGCAGTGGGTCTAGTTATCTTACTTCTCGTTCGTTACTTTCAAACAAGAAAACAGTGCGTTTCCTGTAAACGCTTTGAAGCTGATAACGAATACCCAATATAAAAAGTCTTCCATCAAAACATTCTCATTATTCCAGTTGAGCAATCTACAGAACTCTTCACATGTTCTTGTGATTCATCGTAGTGTTTCAAGTGAATATTTGTTATCGATCAATCGCTCCACGTAACATAGTTTCCTGCTTTCAATTACATCCTGCGAGAGATGTCAACAGGATGGGCATTAGGCCACTTTCTACTGCTAAGATTTCCAATGCCAGATTAACATGACTCCGTGAAGATAAGAGATAAGGCCAGGAGAAAGAAAAAGAACTACATCCTGCGACACTGTACCTTCCTGGGCAATGTAAACCTCTGGTTGTCACTCAGGATGCAAAATTTAGTTCTCAGCTTCTCTGACTGTTGTAAACATATCTGTATGATGTTAAGTAGGCCACACAGCTGCTGTTTGTTCCTTAACAAGGCCCCTATCAATTTTAGCAACATATTCCGTGAACACGGTGCATTATTTACAGTGCTAAAATAGTACGGAAATTTATCAAATGACATCTTAGTTGTACTTGAATATATTTAAGATCCGAACTTCATGTATGAGGAACATGCACAAGCCGGAAAGTTAAAAGTAAATACACTATGAAGATACAGAGTGACAAGTACTGACCTATATGACTTCTGAACGCTTTGCGTTAGGACGTTAAAACTGAACCGTTGGCCTCAGGGCATGATAGGAATTAGTACGATTTGGTTTAACAACGAAACCCACCTTCATCTAGATGGGTTTCTCTACAAGCAAAACTGGAGCATTTGGGTGACTGAGAATCCGCATTTCGCGATCGAGAAATCTCTTCACCCTCGACAGGTGACTTGTCTGGTGTGTAATATACAATCACTGAATAACCAGTGACACATTCCTTGATAACACTGTAGCTACCGGATGGTACGTGAATTTTTTGGAAGATGATTTCATCCCCATTACCTCAAAGTAACCCTGATTTCGACAAGTTCATGCAAGACGGAGCTCGACTCCATCGAGGTAGGAGATCGAAGATCTGGAGGAGCACTTTGGGATCCCAGAGGCTACTGGCATGGGTCTCGTTCGGCCGCCATAGTCTCCAGATCTGAACAAATGCTACTCCTATTTGTGATATTACATTAAATACAAGATGTACAGCAATAACCCAAAAATATTGTTGAGCTGAAAGAAGCCATTAGGAGGTCATCGACAGCATCTTTGTTTCGACACTTCAGCGGATCATGTAGAATTTCGCTATGCCTCTGCGACGCTTCATCGCCAATGATGGCAGGCATATTGATCATATCCTAACCTAAATCCGAATCTCTGTAGTGACGTTTAAATGTCGAATAAAGTGTGTCATGCCGTAGTTTGTAAGTAATTTACGTTTTTTCATGTAGTTGAATAATTGTCACCCTGTACAAGTAAGTCTGAAAAAAAACAGGTCTCAGTTAACGAAAGAACAAGAATATTAGAAAAAACAGAGCATGAGCTACATACAATTGCTTTGAAAAATTGGAAGGGAAAGACAGTTACGCTTTAGTCGTATTTTCCCTTCACAGCAACTATTCACATACAGTAAATGATAATTTTTTACTGCGTACCACAGTGGTATAGGTAGAGCTGTTACTAATAAATTGATGTAGGACACTTGTCATCTATGAAGTTGGGTAGCAGGTACAGATTGGTCTACGACAAACACCTAAGCTAACCACATGAGGGCCACGCGAGATTTTGTTAAAATTGTCCATGAATATTAAAAACCTCTTGGCCTTACACTTACAAAATGTAAAACTGATGTTTGTCAAAGTTGTAACTAAAAAGTTTCTATGTTTTAAGAACTTAATATCGATTATTAAATTGTTTTGTTTGTCTGGCTTTCTTATTACAAAAGTACTGTGGTTGTATCTGTTAAATTTAGATCGAATTTTAAGGGTAATTGACTATTGCAGAAGCCGGCCGGGGTGGCCGAGCGGTTAAAGGCGCTACAGTCTGGAACCGCACGACCGCTACGGTCGCAGGTTCGAATCCTGCCTCGGGCATGGATGTGTGTGATGTCCTTAGGTTAGTTAGGTTTAAGTAGTTCTAAGTTCTAGGGGACTTATGACCACAGCAGTTGAGTCCCATAGTGCTAAGAGCCATTTGAACCTTTTTTTTTTTTTTACTGTTGCATAACATTTAAAACTTTTTTCTTTCATTATTCTCAAGGGGAAGCTATAAATTAATATACAGCCAACTAAACCGAAGGCGGCAGAGAGGGAGAGGATATTGAAAATCTAGCTCGACATGCATCCACTGGACGAAACACTGGGTTTTAAGGTGAAATCCATTCGACAACGGCGTAACAGCCCGGAACATATTATTAATTGTGACATTCCCGACTCTGTAATTTTACATTTTACACAACAATATGACACACAATATGACACACAGTGATGTTTGTGAGGATGAAATCTGTGGTCATGGAGATTCCTTCTCACTGATGTGTTCATTATTCCAAAGCGAATGGCTTCCTTCCTGATCTGCATGGATTTGTGACCGTTGCCTGTTAAATGACAGCAATGTTTTCAGTGTTGGTTACACTCGCTCCCGTTTTGTAGATATCTACCCAAATGCCGGGAGTTGCTTATCCACAATCGAATCACATTACCTGACGTAATGGGTTGGTTACGCGGCGTTTTAAAATGACAACGAAAGGCACGTCGCTTTTTCACTAAACACTCGCCATTTTGATGACAGGCTTTTACCGTGTAGCCGTGTACTCCAGCGGCTGAACGATCTACGTTCACGCACATACTCTACAAACTATCATGAAGTGCATGGTAGGGAGAACTGCAACATGTGTTACGGTTTCTTCACGTTCAAATCATGTGGGACGAACAGATTTTTAAACGTCTCAGTGCAAGATGTAGTTATCCTCGTTTCCCATACAGGTGTGATATGGAGGGGATGGGGATATCAAAGTGAAGTATATTTCTAGGCTCTTAATATTGGTTCCTGAATCTTCGAAAATGGGAGTATTTGTTCTGGCGTGTGCCAGTACATGCTTTCCAGCATTTCCTTGACACTCTCACTTGTGACCATAATCCAGTGTTCTTTCGTATTGCCTTTAGTTTAGAACGTTCAACACCCCCTCAGATAAGAAAACAGTGTACCGCAAGGAGTCAGTTTATAGAAACGTGTGCCATGTGTGGACGAGCATTGTCCTACTCAAAATTGGCATTGGACATAACACGTGAGGACTCAGGATGTCTCTAGCTTACCGCTGTGCCTTCAGAGTCCCCTCAATCACTGCCAACCGTGACCTGAAGTCATACCTGATGGCTCTCCAGAACATAACGCCAGATGTTACACTGGTGTCCTCTCCAAAACACGGTGACTTCCACCCAGGTCTCCGCCATACCAGCCGACGATAGTCATCTGGGGTAGCACAGAACGACGACATTCGTCAGCAGTCCATGCATCGCAGTCACTATAAATGCAGCCGTTGTTAATGTGGTGTTGAGGGCAGCCTGTGCATGGGATGGTCATTCACCTGTCTGGGGGCTACTAGTCTCCAACCAATGGTTGGGGTCACACAGGATGTTGAAGGTAATCCATATTTTGCAGATAGCAGGCGCATGTAGGATTAGGTAGGGTGTGTTAGGCTCACAGTACTGTGATCCTCCTTTGTGGTTGTCACATGTAGTCGTTCGGAAACTTGATGTCGAGTGTGCCGGCCCTCACTTTCCCTTGCAGTCCAACATTGGATTATTGTCACTTCCGAATGCCCCACAAATCTGGATGTTGCACGATTCGACCAGCTGGCCAAATGCATGTCCCCTAACGAAGCACCTTTCAAACTCTGTCAGGTGCTGAAACGCTGACTCCCTCGAGTATTCGGCACCTCCGTCTTGACTCTACGGCTGACGCTGTTCCTGCCTTTTTCGGGCGACTAAAGTCATGGGATAGAGATGTGCACGAATACAGATAGCGGTAGTAACGTACACGAGTTATAAAAGGCAGTGCATTGACGGAGTTGTCTTATTAGCTTATTAATGCGAAAATGTTTCCGTTCTCCATTCTGATTATGGTCGCACGACAGGAATTAACAGACTATCAAAGCGGAATGGTAGTTGCAGGTAGACGCACGGAACATTCCATTTCGGAAATTGTTAGGGAATTCAATATTCCGTGTTAAACAGTGTCAATAGTGTGCCGTGAATATAAATTTCATGCATTACCTCTCTTTACGGACAAAGCAGTGGCTGACGGTCTTAACTAACGACCGAGAGCAGCGCCGTTTTCTTAGATTTATCATTGCTAACAGACAAGCAACACTGAGAGAAATAACAGCAGAAATCAATGTGGCACGTACGATGAACGTATTCGTTAGAACAGTGCGACGAAATATGGTGTTAACGGGCTTTAGCAACAGACGACCGATGGGAGTGCCTTGCTAACAGCAGGTCATCACCTGCAGTGCCTCTCCTGGGCTCTTCACTACATCGGTTGGACCCTAGACGACTGGAAAACCTTGGGCTGGTCAGATGAGTCCTGATTTCAGTTGGTAAGATTTGATGTCAGGATTCGAGTGTGGTGCAGGCCCTACAAAGCCATGGACCCAAGTTGTCAAGGCACTGTGCTAGGTGGCGGTGCATCCATAATGGTGTGGGCTGTGCTTACATGGAACAGGTGGGTCCTCTGGTCCAACTGAGCCGATCATTGACCGAAAATGGATATGTTCGGCTTTTGCAGACATTCTTGGACTGCATGTCCCCAAGCAAAGGTGTAATTTTTAGGGGTGACGATTCGTTATGTCAGTGAGCCGCAACTGTTCACGACTGGTTTGAAGAAGACTCTGGACAATTCCAGCGAATGATTTGGCCACAGAGATCGCCCGACACGTATCCCGTCGAAAATTTAGGGGATATAAACGAGAGACCAGTTCGTGCACAAAATCCTGCACCGGGAACTCTTTCGAAATTATGGATGCCTATAGAGACAGCACTGCTCAATATTTCTGCTTGGGAGTTTCAACGACTTGTTGAGTCCATGCCACTTCCACTTTTGTTTAACTGCACTACGCCGGGCAAGAGAAGGTGCGACACGATGTTCTGAGGTATCTCACATCTTCTGTCGCCTCATTGTGTACTCCACAGTAGTCGTGGAAACGACTCTAAGCTGGAACAACACTAATGCATGCTGGTGGCTATCACATATATCACAGTGAATTTTATACAGCGTGTTACAAAAAGGTACGGCCAAACTTTCAAGAAACATTCCTCACACACAAAGAAAGAAAATATGTTATGTGGACATGTGTCCGGAAACGCTTACTTTCCATGTTAGAGCTCATTTTATTACTTCTCTTCAAATCACATTAATCGTGGAATGGAAACACATAGCAACAGAACGTACCAGCGTGACTTCAAACACTTTGTTACAGGAACTGTTCAAAATGTCCTCCGTTAGCGAGGATACATGCATCCACCCTCCGTCGCATGGAATCCCTGATGCGCTGATGCAGCTCTGGAGAATGGCGTATTGTATCACAGCCGTCCACAATACGTGCACGATGAGTCTCTACATTTGGCACCGGGGTTGCGTAGACAAGAGCTTTCAAATGCCCCCATAAATGAAAGTCAAGAGGGTTGAGGTCAGGAGAGCGTGGAGGCCACGGAATTGGTCCGCCTCTACCCATCCATCGGTCACCGAATCTGTTGCTGAGAAACGTACGAACACTTCGACTGAAATGTGCAGGAGCTCCATGGTGCATGAACCACATGTTGTGTCGTACTTGTAAAGGCACATGTTCTAGCAGCACAGGTAGAGTATCCCGTATGAAATCATGATAACGTGCTCCATTGAGCGTAGGTGGACGAAACTAAATTGAGCTCTAACATGGAAATTAAGCGTTTCCGGTCACATGTCCACATAACATCTTTTCTTTATTTGCGTGTGAGGAATGTTTCCTGAAAGTTTCGCCGTACCTTTTTGTAACACCCTGTATATAATCATTCACTCTCTCGTCAATGGTGCGTATGTATACGAAGTTATAGTGACATCCGAGCATGTCCTTATTTTTGTTGTGAGGCAGTAAATATTATTCCCTTTTGATTTTTTTAAAGATAAGTGGACAGTTCGAAGGGAACTCATTAGGAATGTTTTCATGAAAATACTGTTTTCTAAATTCATCCAGAAAGTTGTAGTAGTTTCTGTATTTCTGACTATTCAAATATTGATCCTTAATGTCCAGATATAGGGATTTGCAAACATGAGAAGCGAGCTGCCTGGCGGTTCGAGTTAACAGAGGTTGGCGAGTAAGAAACTGGACATGCTTTGCCTATCGCCTGCACTTTTCCCAAGCGTGGTTGAAGCGGAAGACTGTTTCAGTATCGACAGGGTTGAATGCGGCATAGATGGGGGACTCCGTAACTTGTAGGATTAACTGCTATAGCTGATAATTTCGAAATTAATTAATTAATCATAGGAGCGTCTTACCATACACCATGTTACACCAGAGTAATACGGACAGTGAGATGCACGCACAGCTGCTTGAATGATATCTGTACTACAAGAACTATAGAAGTTACGTCACAGCAATTGTTTAAACCGTTTTAATTAATTTTAAAAATTAATAAATAGTAAAGCTATTGCGCGGTAACTATAGTAAAGGTGTCAGACGATAACCGTGGGAGTTTCCTATGATTATCTCGCATCACTAAGTAGTGTACAGTTTAAATCATAGTGCATTTTAATTACAGCTCACTATTCAGAATGAGATGGAATGAAGTTTCCTCCACACACCTACTCATAATGAAAGCAGCATGTAATGCCCATAACTTTTTCCCATTTCCCACTACTTAATACGTACATTATTTAGCGAGGTTTACAAGTTAACTAATCATTCCTTTATCCATTAATAATGACACAAGTCATTTGATTTTGGTGCAACCTAAGCATATTCTGAAACTATCAATATGTGCATGAAAAGACACTCCTTATGAATAAGTCATGTTGATTTGTCTTCATATATTTCGTATGTTTTCAATACGTAAGCACATATGATCATAATATATACTTGTACTGTTTACAAATGAACCAAAAATCTTAGCTATACTGCGACTTCGGAAAAGTACCAGCTCGTCTCAACAAGTATTTACTACACATGTATTGGTTGAAAGTAATCTATCGTTCACGCATAGTGCCTGTCATCTTTACATATGCAAGTACGGATCAGAATTCGGTCAGGACTAGGTGAGAAGTGATCAGCTCGTTATTAATATACCCGGGTGAGGTCAGAGGTTTCTAGGTCATGCATGACGACAGCTACGATGTATGTACGTCCTTACCTGTCGAGTGGAATATATGCTGTCCACTCACTTTAATATGACCGCCAGTCAAAAGCCTGAATAAGCGTCTTTTGCTGCGTGTAACGCTGCGAGACGCACAGGAAGAGAGTCCATGACGTTCTTGAGGTTACTGACAGGAATGTGAATCCACGCCGTCTCCACTGCCATGGCCGGCTGTGGCTATGTTTCTCGTTTGAGAAATCCTCCTCTAGATGCTAGTGTGCTTTTAAATCCGGAGGCTTATGGTCAGGAGAGTAAGGTAAAGTCACCCTGGTGCCCTTTGAAACACGATTGAACACTGCGAGCAGTGTGACACGTTGCGTTGCCCTGCTGGTAGAAGCTACAGTGTTGAAGAGAAACAAACATCATGTAGAAGTGGGCTCGTCGCCAAAGCTTAGATGCATACTTTTGCTGACCCATAGTGCCCTTCAGGATGATTAGGTCCCCCAGGCAACGCCACTAGCATTCCCCCCACCATAACGCCCCCTCCTCCAGCCTGGACCCTTCCGAAGATTGTTGCCAGGTGTTACTTTCAGGCGTTCCACGCTGATAGAATATAAAACGTTATTCATCTGAAATGACCTCCCGTTTCATACTCAGTGGACGTCCAGTTGGGTTATTGGTATGCTAGTTCTCCACTTCGACGCCAATGAACTGTAGTCAGCATTGGTGCATGAACCAGGTGCATTCTGCAGAGACCCATACACAGCAAAATTAGCTGAACGGTCGTTAAGGAGACCCTGCTGCCAGATTCTCAGTTCACCTGGTAACTTAGTCGCTCAACATTTGCGCGTCTAATCGCCCGGACCCATCTCCGCGGTCGTCTTTCACCCCTTTGTCTGCAGCCGGTTGCGCACCACTTTTGATAGTGCCATTTTACCCTGCATGGTATGCTTTAATCATGGCAGCAGGCAAATACCTTACACACGTAGCCGTATCGGAATTGCTCTCACGGCTGGCCCAAAAGCCAGTGTTAATGCCCTTTTGAGCGTCAAGTAAATCGCTCCGTTACCGCCTTAAGACAACGACTGCACTGTTTACGCGGTTTCCCAACACTCTTTGTACACCATTCACTGCTAGTGTAGTCCCCTGCCGTCCGTGAATGTTAATTGTACTTTGACGTCGAGCATAATCGGTGGTCACGTTAATGTGACTGGACCGTGTATTTCGTACTCAATGAAGAGCTGCTGATGTCCAATGAGTTTCCTCTGGGGCATAAACATCTGAGTGACATCTGCCAGCATTAATCTGTCATTCGACTGGAGAGATGATATCAAACGAGTATGTAACCCCATACAATCTCAAGTAAATATGTCGTAACGTGAACTGGAAACACTGCCTGAATTTCACAGTGATTTCGCAGTGCAATGTCTTCCCATCATGATAGTCATAGTGTGCTGTGAATTGAAGCACAAGTGATTTTTCTCAAAGCTCTTTCAAGCAGTGACATTTAAACTGCACTAGCTATAATATCCGCTTGTTGGTTCCGTTAAGTAGCAAAGATTGTCGAGTAGGGCTCTAACACAGATTGTGAAGTGTGGCTGTGTCCTTTCCGCCATTATATGAGGAAATCGTTCTGTACTCTGAAAGAAAAACTGAAAAATGTAGTAAATTGAAAATAAAAAAGCTGAAAGAGTCAATCAAATGCTCTGTAAAATGCTTTGTCTAAAGCTAAAACATAACATAAATTAAAGGAATAATTGACTCGCCTTTGAATGATGCTCGACACCATGTATTTTGCGTTTTATTGCAAGAGGTATTATTATAACGTCTCTGTCCGCAGTGGACTTCACCAGAACAGGTAACACAAATACAGGAATGAAATTTCGGTTTAGGGACAAACTGTAGGTTTATTTCAACATACGGCACACTTCTAATTTAGAAATTTTTCAAGGAAATTACTACGACTGCAAAATTCTATGCACATATTGCTTGGATGCTGTTCTTTCCTCGTATCTAACGTGACACGAACTTGAGATTAATTTTTTCGTATGCAGTCCTGTTTATTGGAGAGTCATAGATATCTCTAGTAACATCAAAGATCGTCCACAGAGCTGTTAAGATATGTCACGTTTTACGTGCTGTACAAAGTCCACTACCAAGAAATTACTACAGTGCAGTAGTAAAATTACATGTGGTCTTAATGGTTTCGTCGTCCTTTTAAGATTAATTCGCAGCACATTGCATGCATAAGCCTAGTATATGAGTTTGTTGTCATTTCGGTTGTAATTTCCAAGTAATCGCGACTGGGGGCTAAAACTGATAAAACATGTGATGAAATCTGATGGTAACAGCGTATACTGGTCCGATAAGAAGTGCAGCCACATACACGGCCAGTCAGCAGGAAGTCACCCTTGTTACGATAACTAGAGGAGTTTCTCAAGATGTTACACATCGGGTATGAAAACAACAACAGCAATCAGTACATGCTATTGGAAAACGTTATCAGATAAATAATGCTTTATAAGCAAGTAATGTGCTGTGGTGCTGGCACGGTAAGGAGCACAATGGCGCCACTGTCGTACTTGGAATTGCTGGGTATTTTCTGCTTGTTAGCAGCCATCCACGGGAGTGAATGCAGAGCGTTCAATGAGTTTCCAGAGGGTTTCCTGTTTGGAGCTGCCACTTCAGCCTACCAGGTGGAGGGCGCCTGGAACGAAAATGGTGAGCGGAACTATTTGTGTTGATCAGCATTATCTTGGACTCTAAGAATATAGTATTAACTCTAATAGTGCTGAAACGAAAAATTACAAAGCAGAAATGCTTGTATATTTTGTGCACCCGGGACGTGCATCTCTACTCGTACAAGTTGTATTTATTTTCTGTTTTCTGTTCGTAAATAAAGGTTGGTAGGTTAATGATCTGAGCCATTGTAGATTCAGGAAGTTTTCAGTCAGAAGGCGAGCCAGTAGTAGTGCAGAGAGAGAGGCACAAATGGGAATATTTGGAAAGGGGGTATCTAGTTTCGGCACTTGCCCTAATACCAAGGAAATCACCTGATAGCGGTTAAAGCAAGAAGACTAACTGCGTATCCAGGAAACCATGTAATTAACCATAGAATTGTCTGAAGGATATGTAGAGGACATTAATAATATCAAATGTTTCAGAAGAAGAAGTAAGAAATCGAGGAGGTGGCAGTGCATGTGTTTGTATTCTATATAACACGTGCTGAAGTTTTTAATAATTACAGAGTTACAACCGTTCGAATGGAACACAAATATATACTCATGGGTTTTAAGCAAAGAAAATGTTTAAGTTCAAAGTTAAGTCACATAAATTCCACCATCGACTTCAAAACACTTACGACTATTTTTTTTTTCTCAAAACCATGTCTAGTTTTCTCAGATTGTCTTGGCGAGGTTTTAATTATAAACCGAACGACGATTTCGTCACTTGTGTTTACTTTTCCTTTGTAGACTTCGCACCTCAGCCGTTAGCACAAGAAAAATCTTTAAAGGGTAAGCTACAGGGACCTTGGCGGCCATGAAACAAGACTTTTTCTGCCAATCCAACTTCTGGGAATTTTCGGTTCACATGATACGTCACATGACAACTAGGTGAGCAGGAACCCGGTCATGCTGGAACGACATACCCACTCCTATCGCCAAAGGAAACTTTTTCCATCAACGCAGGGATCACATTTTCGAGAACGTAAAGATAACGGCACTCTGTACGACGACGGTTTAACATGACAGGCCCAATCAAGAGCTGTTATCATATCACACCACTCTTGTACAGAGATGAGTTCTTAAAACTGTGTCTTCGCAAATACATACGAGAGGCCACATATTTTACATAAGAGTCTTTTGTTGGACAGTAACATTTGAATGTGGCTTCATTAGTAAACAACTATTAACGGGACTACTCTTGCGATTTGCAATCAGACAACGACAAAACTGCAATGCAGTACCTCCATGTTCTTCTTGAAGGTGATTAGTCCTGTGCACACGATCAGGATAGAGAGCGTACATACGCATTGTCCGCTTTATTCTTGTCAATGAAACTCAGATGCTTGTAGAAATTCTGGATGTCCTTACTGAAGTGTGACATTCTACCAGCTGAACGTTTTCTTCTATTTCATTCAAAAACTATTCATTTTCTCGTTGGGATGAGGGGGGAATGCTCCAGTCTAACGAATTTCAGTGAAAATACGAGTGGAGTTGAAGCAGATACTTGGCCGACAGGGAATCGTCTATCTTGTTCCCTGCAAGGAGCAACAGTGTTTCCATACAAAACCCGTACAAAATAACCACATCTACTTAATCAGAATTTGCAATCACATGAAGCATGCATAAATGACAGAGCAGAAACGGCTAATAAAACACAATAACACAATGAGTTAAAAATTGAGTTGTTTAAATCGAAGCACAACTTCACAACTCGATCATCGAGAGAAAACTGACAATCGATATATAAATTCACAGCAATTGGAATTTAAATCAAAAGATATTCATGCAAGAGCATATTATCGCACGGAAGTTTGACCATCGAACTGACTCACAAATGAAGGATATCAATTCCTTTACCGCCGTATTGAAGACCATTTAAGACTACTTAAAGCGAACATATCATCAGGCGTTGCAAACCTATCATGAGGCAGCATGATTTTTGATTTAATTAGTCACGGAATTAGCTCGTTTCCTTGCTCACCTATATTGATCACCGCTTTCACAAGGAACAGTTCCATGTGACCACAAGACAGCACAGGTCAATGCTGCTCACACATCGTTCTGGTTTGAGGATGCTCAATCCTGAACCGAAAAAGATGCTGAAAAGAGTTTTTGTAAGAGAAAATTTATGCACATGGTTTACGGCAAACGTGTTTTCCATTTGGCTCCCTTCAGTTGGTGTTTTGTGGTGCGCAATGAGTGGTACCACTGTGCAAGAGAAAGTCAGACTTGTATGCGGAGGGTTAAACTGACAACCGTGGTGGTCACTACATCATTAATTGCAATGGCAAAGAGAACAACACACAACATCGAACTATGAGGTCCTCTTCTCTTGCACGGTTGCCACTTGCATTGAACTGACCTGGAACGGTCACAGCGATAAAAAGTTCTGCAGAAAAATTTGTAAGCAAACCCCAAAATTACTTGTACAGTGTAAACTGAATGTGATGGCAGAAAATGATATCGTATAGCTTTTGCAAATCAAGGAACATTGCGATCAGGTGTTGATGATGTGTGAAAGCATTCTGCAGTTCAGACTCCAGATGCATAATGTGGTCTGCTGTGGACCAGAGAATCCAAAAGCTATTTTGAAGCAGGATTATATGTTCTCTGGCTGCCAGGCACCAACTTATTTGTAGACTGACAAATCTTTAAAATAATTTATATATCATATTAATTAAGCATTTTAATCCTTAATTAGTCAAAATTCATAAGTATTTGCCTGGTTTCTGTAAAGGAGTAATGAAACCCTCTCGTCATGGTGGGGAAATTCCGCTTGTTGCAAAATGCGTTTAAAATTCCCAAGGTGGGGTATTATGATGTAATTATGAACGTGTTAAAGGATTCGGTTATGGATCCTGTTGGGTCTACAGGACGTCTCTCTGCACTCTGTGAAAGCACTGCAGGGCTCCCATTCACTTAATGGAGGATCGTAGGTCTAAGGCGTTGCACATTTAAAAACGAATTGTTTTGTACCCCCTGGCATTTATAACTCTAGAAATTAGAATGGTAGTTGCTGCATGAGGACTGTTTTGGGAAGAGTGTCGAGAAAAGTTCAGCCGTTACTGACATGTCACTAGCAATATCGACATTGATAGAGATTCTGGCCATCGGCGGTATCCTAGAACGTAATCTAGGCCCAAACGTTATGAGGTTCCTGAAAAAATTCTCAAAAAGGAATCAGCAAAGATTTAGGAAAGAATCACTTATGTCAAACACAGCTTCATTCATTCAAGACGTTTTGAAAACAATATAATTAAATGAATAGGTAGAATAAGCCTTTCTAGATTCCCGTAAGGCTACTAATCAAAGTACGAGTGGCCGCGCGGGATAACCGTAGGGTCTGGGGCGTCTTGTCACGGTTCGCGCGTCTCCCCCCCGTCGGAGGTTCGAGTCCTCCCTCGGGCATGGGTGTGTGTGTGTGTGCTGTCCTTAGCGTAAGTTAGTTTAAGTCAGATTAAAATATTGGGTATGCCTAGGGTCCGATGGCCTCAGCAGTTTGCTCCCATGGTCCTTACCACTAATTTTCAAATTTTTCCAAAATACGACCTTACAGAGTGTTCTTATGACTACGTGACTGGCGCTGGAGGAATGTACGATACACTTAAGCGTTAGTGTTCTTCAGAAATGTAACGATTTTTGGGTGCCACCCAACCAGGAAGGATAGCAGGATCTCTAATCTGTTTATGTACTAAATGTAGCCAGAAGTTCAGCTTCATCGCTAGGCTTTTCGTTTCACTTGAAGATATTGATGATGTTGCAGAACATTTTCAATTAGATTATTCGCCTTAAATCGGGTGATGCATCCAGTGAATAATTTTGCTGGTATGTTTTACGCCTACGAAATCTATTCACACACATCACAGTAGACTTTATCGGTAGGTAGAGGTCCATTCATACCGCCTGTCTGTCTAGCTGTTTGTGTCAGTCACAGCTCCCTAGCGACGTGAGCGATCATTACCGATTGTTGCTGTCGGAGGCAGTCTACTGATCTCGCCTAGTTAGTTGCAGTGTACCACCACATCACAGTCTATGCCGTTAATTCCTGTGACGGCATTAATAAGGCAGCTACGATTGAAGAAAAATAGTTACATCACATTAACAGATGTTGCTTCTCTCTATGACAATGCGTCTGCCTGAATAAAGTTCATCTCTGTCTGCGTGCAAACAGGTCAACAGTCCCAACGGCTCTGTGAGACTCTACACTGAACCTCCGTAAAGGCATTTTACTTACTCAGTTATCGTGATAGAGTACTTTGAAATGATGCTGGTCATTTGAGCCGTAAAAGAACTAATTAACGCAATCGAGTGTTAAAGATGCCGTACTTTCTAAAATAAGTTTCTTGGGAAAGATCCAACTGGATTACAGACGAGCGATTCTCCTTGATTACAGCACAAGAAAAAATTTGCTTATATTCAACAAAATTCCACTAAATTAAAAAATCAGACAGTTCCAATCTTATATTTACCACTTTCATTTAAACTATATTATTTACCATTTACATCATAGTTCATCTTGTAACTTCATTTCCTGCGGTAGCCTTCTGTTAACAGCCGCTAGCTGACAGGGGCTTCTCTTTCTGTTCACCTTTACCCCCAGTCGCCAACAGATTTGTCACATAGAGGGTGGTTCAAAGTCTGTGAATCGAAAGTCTATGACTCATTTATCACTCACAAGGAACAACTATTGTTGGCGAACAAATGTTTGTTTACGTTCCCCGTCGAAGCTGGGGGTCGGGTTACTATTGGCTATCCATCAGAAAGTCGTAAGGCGTTGACATTCTGCGGTGTGCGTATACCAGCTACTCCATTACAATGTCAGAGTGATTTTTAACCAGAAAACCTTAAGAATCAAGAACTTCAATTTTTCTTGGCTTACACCGTTGCACGGGGAGCAGATCGCTGGATTTTAGGCAATAAACAATGAATACATGAGCTGCAGAATGTCTATGCCTTACCGCCTAGCAGGAGGATAAACTATCATAGTGTCAGCGAACATTTTGCCTTTAACGAAAGTTATTCCCCAATCACCCATCGGACTCTCATGCGAAGACTTTGAAATACCCTGTACATATATTAGCACATAATCCTTAATTGTGTTATGAAAAAGTATTTCGTTATATAGTTGTGTGAGGGAGGTTACCGATGGTGTTACATGTGGAAGAAAGTGAACCCTCTAGACATTCTGTCAAAATGGTTCAAATGGCCCTGAGCACTATGGGACTTAACATCTGAGGTCATCAGTCCCCTAGAACTAATAACTACTTCAACCTAACTAATCTAAGGACACACACACATCTATGGCAGGATTCGAACCTGCGACCGTAGCAATCAAGCGGTTCCAGACTGAAGCGCCTAGAACCGCTCGGCCACCACGGCCGGCAGACATTCTGTCAGTTTAATGTTAATTCAAAAGCGATAGCATCTGAAATTAGAAGAATTATTTTTACTCCGTTCATGCAGAATATAATGAAGAGGATGCGATGTCTCCATATGTTTAAAAGTGTCTACTTTGGGCTATCCAATTGCTGAAACTCGTAGAATCGATGAATGACATTGTTTTCCTTTGATGTTTGACAGCATCACTTGCTCTGGTGACATCAAAGTACAGCAAATTTTAAAAAACATTTCCAATGGGAAAATTCAACGATGTCGGAGGGACAAGTGTACAAAAACCGCCAGTGGCTTTTTCTGCTTTAGACGTAACATGTTTACATACGCTGATAGCGATATCTTTATTCCTGACACTATTATTAAGGTGGCGGCACGTAAGGAACAGTAAAGGAGAAAGTACAATTTAAAACTATTTGATCGAAATTCTTTTATTTTGTTTTACGATGGGTTTAGACGTATGTGCGGAAAGCCTCCCTCACGGGGTGGAATCTGAGCTAACTATTTGTAGTATCGTTCCCAGAGCCGATCGTGGTCCTCTGGTTTGGAGCTGAGTGGAAGGCTTAAAACAGAGGCTCAGACGGTTCTGCGGAGATCTGGGGTGCAAATTTCTCGACCTCCGTTATCGGATGGAGAAATGTAGGGTCCCCCTGAATAGGTCAGGCCTGCACTACACGCAGGAAGCGGCTACAAGGGTAGCGGAGTACGTGTGGAGTGCACATGTGGGTTTTTTAGGTTAGAGAATTCCCTGTCTAGGGCCGACAAGACGCCTCCTGAGATGCGCAAGGTAGGAGTAGGCAAAAAGTAACAGGGAATAACAATATTAATATGTTAATAGTAAACTGCAGGAGCGTCTATTGAAAGGTTCCAGAACTTCGCCCATTAATAAACGGTCACAACGCCCATATAGTACTAGGGACAGAAAGTTGGCTGAAACCAGATGCTAACAGTAATGAAATTCTAAACTCAGATTGGAATGTATACCGCAGAGACAGGCTGGACAATGAAGGGGCAGGGTATTTATGGCGATAAGAAGTACAATAGTATCGAAGGAAATTGACTGAGATCCGAAATGTGAAATAATTTGGGTGCAGGTCATGGTTAAAGCAAGCTCAAACATGGTAATTGGATGTCTCTATAGGCCCCCTGGCTCAGCAGCTGTTGTGGCAGAGCACCTGAAGCAAAATCTAGTAGATTTCCCTACCATGTTATAGTTCCGGGTGGAGATTTAGTTTTGCCGGATATAGACTGGCAGACTCAAACGTTTGTAACGGGTGGCAGAGACAAAGAATCCAGTGAAATCTTTTTAAGTGCATTATCTGATAACTACCTTGAGCAGTTAAACAGAGAACGGACTCGTGGCAATAATATGTTAGACCTTCTGGTGACAAACAGACCCGAACTATTTGAAACAGTTAACGCAGAACAGGGAATTAGCGATCATAAAGCAGTTACTGCATCGATGATTTCAGTCGTAGATAGAAGTATTAAGCAAGGTAGTAAGATTTTTCTGTTTAGCAAAAGTGACAAAAAGCAGATTTCATAGTACTTGACAGCTCAACACAAAATTTTTGTCAGATGGTGTTGAGGATCAGTGGACAAAGTTCAAAACCATCGTGCAGTATGCATTAGATGAGTATGTGCCAAGTAAGATCGTAAGAGATGGAAAAGAGACACCGTGGCACAACACCCGAATTAGAGAACTGCTGCGGAAGCAAGGGGAACTTCACAGCAAACATAAACACAGCCACAGCCTTGCAGACAAACAAAAATTACGCGAAGAGGAATGTAGAGTGAGGAGGGCAATGCGAGAGGCGTTCAATGAATTCGAAAGTAAAGTTCTATGTACTGACTTGGCAGAAAATCCTAAGAAATTATGGTCTTAAATCAAAGCGGTAGGTGGACCAAAACAAAATATCCAGACACTATGTGACTAAAATGGTGCTGAAACAGAGGATGACAGACTAAAGGCCGAAATACTAAATATCTTTTTCCAAAGCTGTTTCACAGTGGAAGACTGCACTGTAGTTCCTTCTCTAGATTGTCGCACGGAAGACAAAATGGTAGATATCGAAATAGACAACAGAGGGATAGAGAAACAATTAAAATCGCTCAAAAGAGGAAAGGCCGCTGGACCTGATGGGATACCAGTTCGATTTTACACAGAGTACGCGAAGGAACTTGCCTCCCTTCTTGCAGCGGTGTACCGTAGGTCTCTAGAAGAGCGCAGCGTTCCAAAGTATTGGAAAAGGGCAGTGGTCATCCCCGTTTTCAAGAAGGGACGTCGACCAGATGTGCAGAACTATAGACCCATATCTCTAATGTCGATCAGTTGTAGAATTTTGGAACACGTATTGTGTTCGAGTATAATAACTTTTCTGGAGACTAGAAATCAACTCTGTAGGAATCAACAGGGGTTTCGAAAAAGACGATCGTGTGAAACCCAGCTCGCGCTATTCGTCCACGAGACTCAGAGGGCCATAGACACGGGTTCCCAGGTAGATGCCGTGTTTCTTGACCGGCAAGGCGTTCGATACAGTTCCCCACAGTCGTTTAATGAACAAAGTAAGATCATATGGACTATCAGACCAATTGTGTGATTGGATTGAAGAGTTCCTAGATAACAGAACGCAGCATATCATTCTCAATGGAGAGAAGTCTTCCGCAGTAAGAGTGATTTCAGGTGTGCCGCAGGGCAGTGTCGTAGGACCATTGCTATTCACAATATAATAAATGACCTTGTGGATGACATCGGAAGTTCACTGAGGTTTTTTGCGGATGATGCTGTGGTATATCGAGAGGTTGTAACAATGGAAAATTCTACTGAAATGCTGGAGGATCTACAGCGAATTGACGCGTGGTCCAGGGAATGGCAACTGAATCTTAATGTAGACAAGTGTAATGTGCTGCGAATACATAGAAAGAAAGATCTTTTACCATTTAGCTACAATATAGCAGGTCAGCAATTGGAAGCAGTTCATTCCATAAATTATATGGGGGTACGCATTAGGAGTGATTTAAAATGGAATGATCATATAAAGTTTATCGTCGGTAAAGCAGATGCCAGACTTAGGTTCATTGTAAGAATCCTACGGAAATTCAGTCCGAAAACAAAGGAAGTAGGCTACAGTATGCTTGTTCGCCCACTGCTTGAATACTGCTCAGCAGTGTGGGATCCGTACCAGATACGGTTGATAGAAGAGATAGAGAAGATCCAACGGAGAGCAGCGTGCTTCGTTACAGGATCATTTAGTAATCGCGAAAGCGTTACGGAGATGATAGATAAACTCCAGTGAAAGACTCTGCAATAGCTCGGTACGGGCTTTTGTTGAGGTTTCGAGAACACACCTTCACCGAGGAGTCAAACAGTATATTGATCCCTCCTACGTATATCTCGCGAAGAGACCATGAGGATAAAATCGGAGAGATTAGAGCCCACACAGAGGAATACCGACAATCCTTCTTTCCACGAACAATACGAGACTGGAATAGAAGGGAGAACCGACAGAGGTACTCAAGGTACCCTCCGTCACACACCATCAGGTGGCTTGCGGAGTATGGATGTAGATGTAGTCATCATCACATCTATCTAGCTTTCCAAAAAAGAAATGTATCCTGGGTAGTCATCGGCTGCATGTTATTAGTTTTGGAAGACAGTCCTGTCTGACGAAGAGTATATATGCTGAAACCTGTCATAAAGTTAAATTAAAAAAAAATGCTAGCGAATACTGCTGTGTTTCTACAAATTTCAAATACTAGATCACTGTGTCCATCATTTTACTTACGAGACTTTGCATCTGTAAACAGAATAATTTGGAATTATTTTGTAAAACCTGCTTCTGACATGTGTCAGAATTTAAAAAAAAGGGCACTGATAATTGAACCCACAGATATCATACAGTTTTTCTCCCGACAAAGATCAATCGGTAGAAGAGCTTAAAGGTGTGGTAGGGTTTCAGTAATTTACTGAGGTATATTTTTTTATACACTGAAGGTCTTTTTTTGTGAAACCCCTCTACATACAACCCGGAATACGACTCGAAACAGACAGACAGGAGCACTCGCATTCTGTCATGAAAATACAACCTGTGCTTCAATAACACAATGAGAATGGCTCAAGACTTTCTATCAGCAATGCCTCTTATCTAAGAATCTCAGATATGTACTTGATAGAATTATCTTCCAAAACAAATTCATCGCAATCATTTGCTGCGGCTGTTATGAAACGCTGGAAAATCGAAAACTTTCTTAACACATTCAGCATCTTCACCGTTTTTTCTTAAGTCATAAGGAAGAATCCAGATATAAACCCAGCCTCTGTATACTAAAACTTCATATATCTTTACAGGCAAAGGAGAGAGCATCTGGGACCACATGCTGCACGAACATCCAGAGTACGGTCACAGAGGGGAGAATGGAGATGTAACCTGCGATTCGTACCACCATTATGCTGAGGACGTACAGGCACTTAAGGATTTGGGGGTGAGTATACAAGAGTGGATGTCTATCGTAGAACATTTAATTTCTCTGCTGTTTGACATCCAGGTCAGCAACTGAAAGCTACAGTACGCCTACATAAGTGTATGTGTGTAACTGCCATACGGAGAATCGGGTTACAATAATTTTAATGCAAGGGCCTTGGTGAGTGTACTGGAATGGGGTTCTGCGATGCTGACTACGGCAGACAGAGCGCTGTGTTGATGTGATGTCCATTAATGCCACCTCCTAATGACACCACTTGCGAAGAGTGACACTGCAAACGGTCAGCACTGAATCGTTGGACACGGTTGGAATTCGGAGCTGAGATCAGAGGTACAGAGGCTCTTCCTCATTATCATACCAGACGATGGTATATCGAAATTCACCCTTTATCCATTAGACTAGGACAAAGTCAACGGCCTTATACTTACCAGTTTGTTGTCAACATGAGTAACAAAACTGATGATCCAGTTCCCGATATCCATACTATTCCCCAATATTAAAGGTAGAGGCGCTAATCACACAGCAGAGCAACCAAACTATCTCCTCATCCGTATTCATTAACTCGTGCACGAGCGATGGCGTTCAGCTAAGAATGGAAGTTTGAAGTCCCGGTCCTGGTAGCCACTTCCATCAACATAAATTAGCCTGCTATAGAAGGAGAAGAGGTGGCATACGGTTTCCGATAATCACATTCGAAGCCAAAGGACCAAATAGAATTCCCATCCTCTTTGCAATTTCTCATACATTCAATATAGTCTGATGATGTTCTGTCCATCGGATGGAGACATTAGGTTCGGCATCTGTGTTGGAGCTCATTCGTGTGTCATCCTCTCCGTGCTGTCATGGTTAGCTTAATAAATACCCCACAATACACAATTTCATTACACTCATCATGTCACCTTACGCCTCTAGCCAGCCTCACCATGATTTGAGATGCTTAGATGTGCTTTCGTACAAGGCGATTAACAAACATAGACACCTCCAAGTAATTAAAAACCATCTCTGTGGAATTTAGAATCCTGTTCTATTCTTTACTACTAAGACTGCTGACCAACCTCTTATTTACTATTGATTTTATTTCGAAGTGTATGTATCACCATATGCAAATTTTTTCCAGGGAAAAATATAGAGAAAAAGGACAAATAAAAGGCAGAGTCTATATGTACTGGAGAGCAGTAGCTCAGAATCCTATTTCTGTTACGACCATTGTAATAGGCTTTACCTGTTACCTCAAAATAATGACTACCGTTATAATCCTCTACAAATTTGAAGGCCTTCTTATTACTCAAGAAGTCACAGTGAACGAAAAGATGACTCCACTATGGTCGGTTGTTGCGAATGTAGTAGAATAGAGAATCTCTGTGGACTGAACGTATTTTTTGCAGTCGGTGCCCGTGCAGGTAGACCTTGGTCGCTACTCGTCACAGCTGTTGGTACAGTGATGAGCAATCATTCCGAGTTCATGGAACTCTGGCACACGGCCGCCTCATCCGCCTTCCCAGCCTTCAGAGGTTGCAGTTGGATGTGAGACATTAGCCAGTTCATGACAGTAGTTGCCTTGGGTCATTACGCAGTTGCCCTGTCCATTTTCCAGGGCAGAATTTAGCAACGTCGCCCGTGGTTAAGCCCCACCATTTGACACAGTGGGAGCAATTACATCATGCATATGCAGTGATGCAGCCTTTCACAGTCAGAAAACTGGCAACAGAATTGTCATGTGGTAATTATTCATCGAATCTCCCCCCTCCCCACCCTTTCCTTACGTTACCAAGATCTTTCTGCTACCAAGCTTTAATAGAGGAAGTAATGCCCGTACCTTTTGATTAAATACCAGTAGTATTTTATTTTGTGTGCAAACTTCTTGGCATGTGTTAATGTCTGTCTCTTGTGAAAATAGGTTCAGGACATTTCAGAGCGCTGCTCTCACCTATGTGACTTAAATTTATTTAAATTTATGGAAACTAACTAGAATGATTTTCTGTGTTTGAACCTCTGGTCACCTCCTCACTCCTGTAAATATTTGTATTTGATCCCTTTATAAGTAGGTATCAAATCGATGATAGAGATTACGCAGAGGAATTTCCTGATGGTACGGACAGTTTTTACAGTTTCTAACACACAATTCAACAAAACCTGACGTTTTAATTCCACAGAATGGGCGTATGATTAGTGAAACTGAATAGTTCAGATTTCTAGGTGTTCAGATATTAGTAAACTGTCGTGGAAATCCCATGTTCAGGACTTTGTACAAACACTTAATGCTGCCATTTTTACTATTCGAACGGTATGTGATGTGAGTGATCGTTCGACACGAAAATTAGTCTACTTTGCTTATTTTCATTCGCTTATGTCGTATGGTATTATATTTTGGGGTAACTCTTCCAATTATGAAAAAATATTTTCGGCTCAGAAACGGGCGTTTCGGGCAATAAGAGGTGTAAGTTCACGAACCTCTTATCCAAACCTGTTCACGAGCCTGGGTACTTTGACATTGGCTTCTCAGTATATATATATTACTTACTGTCACTTCTTGTTAACATTATTAGCTTATTCCCAAGAATAAGCAGCTTTCACTCAGACAATACTCGGCAGAAATCAAACCTGCATTTGGATCGCACTTCCTTAATTCTTGCGCAGAAAGCTGTGCGGTATACTGCTGCATCCATTTTCAATAAGCTACCACTACAATTCAAAACTCTTAGCAGTAATCCACGCGCTTTCATATCGAAAGTGAAGTATTTCCTTATGGGTGACTCCTTCTATTCTGTCGAGGAGTTCCTTGAAAAATTAAGCTTGTTCTTGTTGTATTGTTGATTGCGTTTACTTGAAGTTATGGCTTAACTTTTTCGGGTTGATAAATATTTTAGTTTATTTGTTATTACTTTTACGTTGTAATTTGATGTACTGATACATTCAATGAGCTCGGTGATTTCTCCTCAATTTGGTCCTATGGCCGGCCGGAGGGGCCGAGCGGTTCTAGGCGCTTCAGTCTGGAACCGAGCGACCGCATCGGCCGCAGGTTCGAATCCTGCCTCGGGCATGGATGTGTTGATGTCCTTAGGTTAGCTAGGTTTAAGTAGTTCTAAGTTCTAAGGGACTGATGACCTCAGAAGTTATGTCCCATAGTGCTCAGAGCCATTTGAAACTTTTTTTTTTTGTCCTGCGGTAATTGACATGTAAATTTAAATAAAATTAATGGAAGGGCACCGTTAAAACCTACGCGGGACAGCCCTTCAGGCTGAGCTAGATCAGGCTAGGGAAGATATGGACAGGTTAAGGAGGGAGAAGGGCAAAGAGAGGTGGGAAGTGGCAACAGGTAGCAGAAGGAACAGGCCTAGAACTAAGTCTGACAGTTTTGTGGTGAATGTCAAAAATAAGTTTGACCTGTTGCTTCAGTTAGAAACTGATGAGCCTCAAGCAGAGGTAGGTGTAGACAGGACACAACAAACTTTCAATAGGAAATTGAAAAAGAATGTAGGAAAGTCATCGGTAAGGAAGAAAGTTTTGTTGTTAGGCAGTTCTCATGCCAGAGGTGTAGGCCAACTTCTGCAGGAGGAATTAGGACCAGAATACCAGGTCACAAATTTTTTCAAACCAAGTGCTAGTCTGGATCAGGTGACAGAGGATTTAGCTTCACTCTGTAAAGGATTTACCAGGGAAGACACCGTGGTTATTGTGGGAGGGCCAGGGAACAGCATTGACAGAGATCCTGGGTACAGTATAGCGTGTGACCTGGTAAAGATTGCGTCGGCAACGAGACACACCAATGTTGAATTTTGTATCTGTCCTGAGACGCCATGACCGGCCTCATTTGAACTCTTCTGTTGGGAGAGTTAATTTGGAGTTAGAACAGCTGCTTGGGTCGGGTGCGGGGGCTCATATTGGTGTGGTTCCTGTTGATTATCTCAGTAGGTGGGACTATACCAGGCACGGCCTACATCTCAACAGGAAAGGGAAGGGGAAACTGGCTGGGGTAATAGCAGGAAATTTAAGGGGGGGAGGCACTGCCATGAATGGTAAAATACCAGTGGTTACAGGTGTTGGAGCAGCACCTTTTTTAGGATAGGTAAGACAGAAAGATGTCAAGTTCTACAAGAGGTCAGGATTGAAACAAATCTTCAGTTTAGGAAAGAAATTAAACAGCACAATTCTAGCACATTTGATCACCAATCACAGCTATCAATTATAAATTTTCACCAATCACCAGAAATTTTATCTCCACCAAGTTGTATCTCAGTCCTAGGTAATTGCATTGATGAATTAAAGTCACCCAACCCAGTTGACATAATCTGCCTCTCTGAACACCATGTGACCACTGGTATAGGAACTAGGCCTAAGCACAATGAGAAACTCAGACGGGAGAGTACTGCAAATGTTAGGATAAGGAAAGGTTCTCATAAAAGTATAATTAAAAATAATGTAAGTATATTTCATCAAAATATTGGGAGTTTAAAGAATAAAGTAGATGAGCTTCTGGTTTGTTTAGAAGATTTAGAAGCTGAGAATGAAATAGATATACTATGCCTGTCTGAGCATCACATTGTTACTGATATGGATAAGGTAAACGTAAGTGGATATAAGCTCTCTGCACATGTAATGAGAGAAAATATGGAGAAAGGAGGAATTGCCATATATGTCAGAAGTTATCATTGTGCAAAAAGTATAGAAACAAAAAAGTTTTGTGTAGAGAAACATATAGAAGCATGTGCCTGTGAGCTTAAATTAAATAAAGGCACATTTATAATTGTAACTGTATATAGGTCCCCATCAGGAAATTTTCATCTATTTCTGAAAAATTTGGACTCCTTGTTGTGCTCTCTGTCAGACAGGGGGAAGCAAATTATTATTTGTGGGGAATTTAATGTAGATTCTCTGAAAGAGGGTAATAGGAAAAATGACCTTGAAGTATTACTCGGTTCTTTCAATTTGACACCCGTTATTGATTTCCCTACTCGGGTGGTAAAGGATAGCAGCTCACTGATAGATAACTTCTTTATAGACCAAGATAAGTTTAACCAGATAAATGCTCAGCCTGTTGAGAATGGTCTTTCTGATCATGGTGCACAGCTAGTTACAATATATGACATAGCTCCATTCAGCAATACTAAACAGTCCTCCAAAGTAGTACGTTCAGTCAACGATTTAACAATTGCAAATTTCAGGGAAAGCCTACAGCAGTTAGACTGGGATGAGGTGTACCGTGAACCTGATGCCAATTTAAAATATAATTTATTTCATGACATTTTTGTAAATGCATCTGAAAACTGCTTCCCCAAGAAAATAGTTAAATATACTTGTAAGAAACCTTGTAATAAACCATGGCTTACTAAGGGTATAAAAATATCTTGTAACCGGAAAAGGGAAATGTATCTGACAGCAAGAAAGAGTAGTGACCCAGAAACTATCAAAAATTATAAAAACTACTGTGTTATATTAAGAAAAGTTATTAAAAAATCCAGGAGTATGTGTATCATGTCTGAAATCAGCAACTCTGATAATAAAATTAAAACAATTTGGAATATTATTAAAAGAGAAACAGGTCAACCAAGAGCAGAGGACGGCAGTATTACCATCAAATTGAATGAAAACTTTACGAACAAAAAGTCAGAAGTTGAAAATATTTTTAATAATCATTTTCTAAATGTTGTGGATATAGTAGGATCCAGGTGTTCATTAGAAGATGCTAGGCTGTTATTGGAAGAGGCCATACCTATGCAATTTGATACAATTGAAATCTCACCCAGTTCTCTCTCTGAAATTAGGAAAATAATAAACTTGCTTAAAAGCAAAAACTCACTTGGAATTGATGGCATTTCCAGCAAAATACTAAAAGCTTGTTCTCAACAGATAAGTAAGATTCTCAGCCACCTGTGTAATAGCTCTCTGGAACAGGGCATTTTCCCTGATAGACTGAAATATGCTATTGTTATACCTTTGCATAAAAAGGGGGATAGATCTGATGTCAATAATTACCGTCCAATCTCCCTTCTAACAACTTTACCCAAAATTTTTGAGAAAGTAATGTATTCAAGATTAGCTTCACATATCTGTAAAAATGAAGTACTAACAAAATGTCAGTTTGGTTTCCAGAATGGTTTTTCAACAGAAAATGCCATATATGCTTTCACCAGTCAAATTTTGAATGATCTGAATAACCGAAAACCACCCATTGGGATTTTTTGTGATCTCTCAAAGGCTTTTGATTGTGTAAATCATGAAATTCTGCTAGACAAGCTCAAGTATTGTGGCATGAGTGGGACAGTGCACAAATGGTTTAATTCGTACCTAACTGGAAGAGTGCAGAAAGTTGAAATAAGTAGTTCTCGTAACATGCAAAGATCAGCACATTCCTCAAACTGGGGAACTATCAAGAATGGGGTTCCACAAGGGTCAGTCTTGGGTCCTTTGTTGTTCTTATTATATATTAATGACTTGCCATTCTATATTCATGAAGAGGCAAAGTTAGTTCTCTTCGCTGATGATACAAGTATAGTAATCACACCTGACAAACAAGAATTAACTGATGAAATTGTCAATACCGTCTTTCAGAAAATTACTAAGTGGTTCCTTGTAAACGGACTCTCACTGAATTTTGATAAGACACAGTACATACTGTTCCGTACAGGGAATGGTACGACGCCATTAATAAATATAGACCTTAATCAGAAGCATATAGCTAAGGTAGAATATTCCAAATTTTTAGGTGTGTCCATTGATGAGAGATTAAATTGGAAGAAACGCATTGATGATCTGCTGAAACGTTTGAGTTCAGCTACTTATGCAATAAGGGTCATTGCAAATTTCGGTGATAAACATCTTAGTAAATTAGCTTACTACGCCTATTTTCACTCATTGCTTTCATATGGCATGATATTTTGGGGGAATTCATCACTGAGGAATAAAGTATTTATTGCACAAAAATGTGTAATCAGAATAATAGCTGGAGTCCACCCAAGATCATCCTGCAGACATTTATTTAAGGATCTAGGGATATTCACAGTAGCTTCTCAGTATATATACTCTCTTATGAAATTTGTTATTAACAACCAAACCCAATTCAAAAGTAATAGCAGTGAGCACAACTACAATACTAGGAGAAAGGATGATCTTCACTATTCAAGATTAAATCTAACTTTGGCACAGAAAGAGGTGAATTATACTGGCACTAAAGTCTTTGGTCACTTACCAAATAGTATCAAAAGTCTGACAGATAACCAACAAGTATTTAAGAAGAAATTAAAAGAATTTCTGAATGATAACTCCTTCTACTCCATAGAGGAATTTTTAGATATAAATTAAGAAAAAAAAGAAAAAATATTTAAAAAATAAAAAAAAATAAAAATAAAAAATAAAGAAAAACAAAAAACACAAAAAAATAAAGTTGTTATATTAACTTAAGTATGTTGTTAAATTAACCTAATTATGTCATGTATCAGAAAATTCGACTCGTTCCACATCATTACGAAATATCGTATTCATGATCCATGGAACTAGTATTAATCTTATCTAATCTAATCTACACCTGAGAAGCGAACAACTGAAGTAGCGTCAATCGGAGAGACTCCTGCTAGGCAGTGAGTTAAACAACTTCGCTCGGTGCAAGCGTGGATCGATGGAAACTGGTCCATCAGACTCTTTCCGAGAGATGAATACTGAACTGGCATGTACCCTTATTTACCTTACTTGCCTTCCTCTCTCTTCCACGATAAAACAAAAAATTAAACATAAGAACTCACTAGATCTAAGTGTGCGGACTTCCACGGCCAGTATCCTTGTGAATAAATTACTTTAGAGCCCTATGTCACGTAATTATGAGCCCCAAAGGCAACTGTAAAAGTATCGTTTCAACCGTCTTTACAGCAGTCCTCTTCGGAATAACTAAAGAGAGAAGTCGTCTTTTTTTAAATTTTTTTATTTTTTTTTAACAAGAGGAAAAAATTTATATATCACGACTAATGGGATAATGCCGATTTCTGCTAATAAATGTATGCAATAATTGCTAGAAAAGCTCCATCGCTTCAAGATTGTGTTCCTTAGAATCAAAGTTATCCAAACGATAGAGGATCTTAAACTAATTATTTTGAGATAAGGAGCAAGTGATCGCAAAACAAATCGTTCAGACAGTATGAGATGGCCTTGAATGAAGATTGGGAAAAAAGTGTATTCCTGCGAAGCGCTTACGTTTCATAGCAAACAACCGCTTGCTGCTTCCATGTTGTTGGAATTATCTTGATATTATCAGTGATGAAGTTTGGTGTATTCTACATATTCTTCCATAGAGTCGTCACGCTGAATGCTACCGCCTTGCCAGTTGGTACAAACGCTAGTATGAGACTATGTTTGTTCCAGGCTAAAGTATACCGTTTCTCCATTTCTTGGTCTCGTATACTGCCTAACGGGGACATAGACGTGATCAACCAGGCGGGGATTGACTACTACAACAACCTCATCAACCTGCTGCTGGAGAATGACATTCAACCTCTGGTACGTACGCAAGAGAACCTGTTTGATGAAACGTGTTATCAGAGAAACAACGCGTTTTCATAGGTGTGTTGGTTTACTCTTTAAATGGTAAGACGCAAAGTACTATTACATCCGTTTGATTCCAATCTGTGAGCGCATATACCGATTATAAGTCGTATTAGTCAGATTACTTCTTCGATTTTTTCATATATTTTGTTCCCTTTTCTTCTTTTACGCCCATTTCTGCTTACGTAAATTTTCTTCATATTCGCCTAGGATTTGATTACATTTTTTCGAGATTGTCCCTTCCATAATGACGAATAGCTACTTTTATAGGTTTTATCCGGGTTTTAATGCATCCTGCGCCGCGAGGATGTGGTAGAAGAATATTTATTTTACCAGTTTCATCCATATCACTTAAAAATTACATCATGATCAGGTATGAACAAATTAATAATGAGTCCACCATCAGTAATCGGAAGCAAGAAGATGAATGTCAGTATAACCGATCTCTAATATGAAAACAAACTGGGAGAGTATTGAGCATACAGTAGTTGCTATCTCCGAAAGTACCGAGCAGTTCTGTGGTCTCAGCACTAGACGGTACTTTCTACTCTAGAGAATACATCCGTAAGAAATAAATGAAATATAAATGAAATAAATGAATATAGCCTTATCTTCCTTCACCACAAAACGATCAAATGACACTATATGTTTTCCTATTTGACAGCAAAACGAAGTAGTTAAAACCGCTCTTCTTTCTAGTGGTTCACCTACGTTTATAATAAATCATGACCTGTTTCCGCCGATGATGCTCATCTGCAGATCGCTGCCTTCAGTTACTATAAGGATCGCAATCACCGACTCGAACTGGCCGTAATCTTTTCACAAAACGTGTCAGCGGCTCTCTGTTGCATGTCTGTAGACTTCTTCCACGTGTCAAATCGTCAACCAAGCGTTTTAAACATTGCTAGATCGCGCATCGTCATTGAGTCTGACAGTGCTTCCGTTCCGTATACCAAGTGCCGCTTGTCATAGTCTCCTCTAACCAGCCTGGGGTGGTTTGTGAAAGTAACACACAAGTATTTGGTGACTGGGAACACCTTCCCAGAGACAGAGGTGTTGCAATTATGAAGAAACAAAGGAAGGTAAGCAAGATCTCTGTTCCACACTATTCAGACAGAATTGTTGTGTCTGCTAATGCTATGGGTCCATTCCATGGAATAAAGATATTTTCTTTAATTTTTAATATGCTGCTGCAACATTGTGATCAATGTAGATGTGTAAGACCTCCAAGCACAGCATGATCAAACTGTCTCGTACTCATCCACCTGAAACAGCCCCATAATAAGTCTTACTTTGTAACAGAAGAATGGAAAAATTATAATGTATTCAAAAGAGCAAAGGCCATGGCTAAGGTACACCATGCCGTAATTCATCAGAAAGATGTGCCGGTCAGTAGCAAGTGAAAGAATTTTTGACGACGTTGTCATTTCATCGTCCACAGCACCAGGGGCTCTACAGTCATCTTTGGAAAATCTGAATTTCGATTAATAAGAAACGGAAGTAAATTCAGAGGGACTTTTTAGTTTTTTTATTCTCCTGTAAAATTTTAAAAATATACCAGTAATCATTTTCGTTTACTGTAGTTCTGCTAGGTAAAGCAATAATGCATTTCTGTACTTGTATTGTCAGTAATATATCGTTATGCCTCAGTATTAGTGGCACTTGAAACAAAATGTTTGTTATTGGCGTTTACAACCAATTACTTCCTGATACAGCGTTTAGAACATTCCCACTAAGTTATTTATAATCTAAGCTGTCTCTTTATTATTTGCAGTGATGAGATCTGCAATATAATGCTGTGCTACCAGAAGGCATTTCCAATATTTCGGATGCAAATAACTATTAAAAATTGTTACTTTAAAACAAAAGAATGGAAACAAGAGATACATAGTTTTCTGTTGCTCTTTATTAATGTGAGGCTAGGCACTTAGTTTGACATTTCTAGTCTTCCACATTGTCTTATAGTCCACGCAGTTCGTGGTCTCGCGATAGCGTTCTCGCTTCCCGACCACGGGGTCCCGGGTTCGATTCCAGGCGGGGTCAGGGATTTCACCCATCTCGAGACGACTGGGTGTTGTTGTGTCGTCTTCATCATTATCATTCATCCCCATTACGGTAGGAGGAAGGCAATCGCAAACCACCTGCACTAGGACCTTACCTAGCACGGCGGTGCGGGTCTCCCGCGTTGTCCCCTACGCTCTTACGGAATATGGGACTTCATCATCAGCATCATTTTGTCTTAAGGCTGGTGAGGCTAGACAAAGGATAATGTTCACTGTAATCCGCTGCAAATGGAACAATGTCAATAAAGGACAACTTACAGGAACATACGAACGTTACAAAGAATCCTTCATTAGACGATAAGTTTACTTGTCCATCCTTATATATCAACATGTCACACATGCATCGCACTCCAAATGAAATTTATTATAAGCACCTTGCTTAATCTTCTCGTTTTATACTTCCACATTTCTCGTTACTGCTTAGATCTTGCATTTCCAGGACTTTCTTTGTACTCATCATTGACAAAGGTAACGTATTAGTTAAGATACTAGAAAACAATTGGAACTAACAGTAGTGAAATCACCGTCAGTCCATCGACATTTCGGTTTTATGTTAATTCCTTAAGCAAATCAAAGTGAATGTAGGGATCAGTTCTTTGATAAGGACGCGGCAAATTTCGTTCCCCTCGCTTCCTAAGTTCGAACCTGCGATCCACCTGTAAGGCCTGATTACCACCTGGTCTGTGATACTTTAAACCTGAATCTTCAGTTGTCGCGTACACTGTGTGTTTTCCTCGGGAGCAGTGGAACTAGATTTTTGTGTCATACGATATTTCGGATTTCTTCTTTATTTATTTCCTCTCAAGCAGCCTTTTGTGTATTGAATGTCAGTTACTTTCTCAAAGAACGTAGATAATAACATCACACGACTGTAGTATATTTATTTTGGGTTTTACAGAGGAATTTTCGGCGTACAACAGTTGGTTGCTTGCGCCAAAAAAGAATTTATTCGTGCTCTTTAACGCAGTCAGTGTATTTCAGACAGTTTGTAACACTATTACAAGATGAAACTCCAGCGATACCTTAGCCATCTATGTGCGTCACTTAACTCTCTCCTTTCCAGGTGACGATGTACCACTGGGACCTGCCGCAAGCCCTGCAGTACATAGGAGGCTGGCCCAACCCCATCCTAGCGGACTACTTCCTGGAGTACGCCAGGGTGGTCTTTGACAACTTCGGTGACAGGGTGAGTTCATTTCTGTTCAAAACGTTCCTCCTCTTCTTGGCTTCAGACATGCTAAGACCCAAAAATAAGTTTCGTGGGAGCTATACCGCAGTCAGCATAAAACGCATTCCGTGAAGTACGGCTGAGATAATCTTCGTACTGTCTCTAAGTCATCGTCCTACGAATAACGTCCTAAGGCATGCACTATTGGAAAATTCGTGGGGTTTTCGAGAGGTGAAACAACGAATTTAGTGTTTTAAGTTACAGTTTTCTTTTATGGGGGGCATTAAGTGTCAGAGCTTTGACAGTATAGTTAAAAATGGACTTAGAGTAACCTACGATGTGGAAGCGGGTGCAAAACCGGTTGTAAAATAAACATAAAGAACTAAGGCGCAGTTAAAAGAAGCATTTGTAAAATTCAAGTAAGAGAACGAAGAAACTTTCTGATGTGAATAAATTGTGATCGTCACTGATTTGACAGGGCAGCGAAGTAACAAGAGAACTACTGCCGTCATTTTTACTGTCAGAGAAAGAGGACTCCGAATTATCAAACTTACTATAGGTGCATCGATTGCGGCGTATCCGCATTTCATACTGAACCAAATTATATAAACAAAGAGGAATCCTACCTTAGAGACTCATATCACATTTACTGACTTAGTAAAAATTTTAGGTGAATAGATAAGAAGAAGGTAGGTACACAGTGAATCCACGATCATTTGCTAGTTGTTGAAGGAGCCTGTGTAGAAATGTGAAGGTGAAAGTAAAATTCTATTCTCACTTATAACAATGACTAAATGGAGCGAGGGTCTCAAACAGGATTGTAGCCTTCCTCCAACACTAACATTTTCAAGGAATTAATCTGTAAGCTAAAACTTGATATTAAATTAATATACCAACTATCTGTTATTGATTGATTATCGAAACAGTATTTACATAAATAAATATGAAATCCAAATCCAGCTACAGTTATTACTAAGAGCAAGAATATAAAGAGGGGCAAAAATATTGCCACTGTCTCTCTATCATCGCTTTCGAATCAATTCCACAGGCAAGAACTCCAGTCTTAAGGCAGTTTTCAAGAGACTAAACAACGAAGGTGGTCTTTTAAGTTGGTTTTTCCTAATTGTGGTATTAAATGTTAGAGCTTAGATAGCAGACTAAGAGAGAAACTTAGAGGTTGCTTATCAAATTTATATTTACGTAAGTGAAGATGAATCGTACATCCAGCTACAATTACTAAATACACAAATATTGTACTGGAGAGAAATCTAATATTTCGATAAATGCTGCATTCTTGTATACAATAAATTTCGTAAGATTCTGTTCTCGACAGTAAAGATGATGAGGGAATTTGAGTTACACCTAATGCATTTTCAACTTTGAACGGCAAATGTGTGTTAATATTCATAGTTTTTGTATCAGATAGCCACCAATGGAGATCTGCACTAACATTCAGAAGAAGAAGTCAAACAATTGTTATAAACTCTCTGGCAGGTCAAACCTTGTACTATACATGCACAACATGGGGACAGAGGCACGACCCAGACTCAGAACTGTGTATTGTATAGTAAATCAAACCTAAATAAAAAAATACTGCAAACGTCACTGTTTCATTAAAGATGTGCGGAAAGATTTCCACATGCCGAATATATAAAACTCCTTTATTTCATTGGAGCACACTCAGTTTTGACGATATTGTCAAGAGTCAAGATAGTCTCACCTCATTTTACCACAGTGAAGCAAGGGAATTTTATGTGCGTTTTTTTCCCAGGCTGTCCAGTTTCGTAGGAACTGCTGTCATGAAACACTCATTTCCGTCTGTGAAAAAAAATACATGATTTCTAAAAACAGTTTCGTCAGTAATCTGGTTTCCCACATCTTGCATATACACGCACACGTAATTCGACAGAAAAAACGAGGGTTATGGAAGATGGGGTAGTTGGAGATGGAGAATAACTATCTAGGTTCGTCGAATTCCTACCTATACCAAACTGTGCTGACAACCATGGGATTTCTTCAAACTTTCCATTTTTAACTAGCTAATGATACTAGAAGGTGTTTCTGTTCAGTGTCCATTCCCTACACACCAACATATAATGTCATCGACATCTAGCTGTATTGTGATGCCATTTTTCTCTCACAGGTGAAGATGTGGCTAACATTCAACGAGCCTTACGAGTTTATGAAAGGCTACGCCACCACCGGCGGCCAAGCTCCATCGCAGAACGCTCCGGGCATCGGTGACTACCTGGCGGCGCACACCGTCATCAGGGCGCACGCCATGGTCTACCGGCTCTACGACGAGCAGTACCGCTCCACGCAGAACGGTGAGTTTGCACTTCCTTTCTCAACTGTTCCCGAAAAGAAATCACCTGTTCTCAAATCCAGGTGTCAAAATTCCATTCACAGTAAGCAAGTTTTAACGTCATTTACTTTGGAACAAGATGAGGACTTCAGTGACCATTGCTTCAATAACCAACTGCACTATCTGATCAAAAGCATTCAGACACATACTAATGGACATTAATGTGGGCTGTGTCCTCCCTTCGCCTTTGTGATGGCTTGAACTCTGCCTGGGATGCGTCCAATTAGATGTCTGAATGTCTGGCAGCCCATTCTTTCTAGAGCCGAAATCAGAGAAGGTAATGGACGCTGGTGTCTGGGGCGATGTCGACATTTGACGCATACCGTAGGTGTTTTATTGGGTTAAGGTGGGGATTCTGGTCAGAACAGTACACAGACTGTTGTTCGAAAGAAGCCGCTTTATGGCATGGAGAATTCTCAACCTGATAGAAACACTCATCGTCTGCGAGCCCCTTCAATAAAAGGTGTCCGCGTGACTCTGCAGTTAGTGTCTTCTTAAGCGTAATAAGGGAGCTCCACACTAACCACGAAAAACACCTCCTTTGTACTTCACTGCCACCGCTACACGTGATGACTGGTATGGTCCTCACCAAACCCAGACTCAACCAGCGGTTTGCAGCAGGGTAGAGCGTGTGTAATCACGCAAAGTCACTCCTTTCCCATCATTCACTGCCAGGTGGCGTCACTCTACAGCACCCAGCAGCAGTCTCCTAATCAGCATGAGACCAACGTGCCTCGCACCACCGACACACCCAGCGAAGATTCTTCGGGGGCAGGCTGATATGAAATTACAATATATGCCCTTACATCTCATCCTACTATCGTATTTATCTGTGTACTGTGCGGGATGCCATTTTATTTCACCACGTTTCTACCATTACATCAAAACACGTCACTGGTCTAAGATGAAACTGTATAGCTTGTAATTTTATACCAACTTGCATCCGATATTTCGATTTCTTAAAAAATTTTCAGATATTTGCACTTTCCAGCATTTACCATTTTATTCAGTAATGGAGTAAGAGCCCAAATCTAGAATGTAAACAGGGAATATACTGATATATACGCTCAAGTGTCAGTGTATTCCTTCAAGAAATTCCTAAAATGAATTAACAAGCCCATGATCGCGATCTGAACCCAACAGAACACCTTTTGGGATGAGTTGAAACTTATAACTCGCTCAAGACGCATCACTGCATTCTCAGAATTCCGCTGTTGATGAAAAATGGACTGCCAGATATTCTGGCACCTCAAAGCATGTGTCCTAAACAGAGTTAAAACAGTCATAAAGGCGAAGGGTTGACCCACCCTAGATTAACGTTCATTAATATGTGTTCGGAAACTATTGATCAGTTAGTGTGCTTTAATATATTTATTCACACAGTTTTCAGAAATTATGGACTGATGAGGAACTCCGTCCCAATTATCCTGGTAGCATTCATTAGGCGCCACATTCCTGCTCTGACATTATGCAGACGCTCATGCTACAACCAACAAGTGTTTTCAGAACTCCGCCTTCTAATGTTCTCCAAGTTCACTTAGCCCAACAAGGGAAGAAAGGCTTTATTAGAAAGAATGGCACATTTGAGGATCAAACTCTCCATTATCATCAGACTAAAATTGCCAGTAGTAGTTCTTAAGACCAGCAACATTTCTTGAATTTATCAGAGGGCGCGATACTGCTATTTTGTACGCTGAAGTGACGTAAGTCTTGGTATGGAGACATGCCCGTATACAGATGGCAACAGTAGCCCTTACATAAGGTACAAAAGTGCTCTGCGTGCCGCGCGGGATTAGCCGAGCGGTCTAGGCGCTGCAGTAATGGACTGTAAGGCTGGTCCCGGCGGAGGTTCGAGTCCTCCCTCGGGCATGGATGTGTGTTTGTCTTTAGGATAATTTAGCTTAAGTAGTGTGTAAGCTTAGGGACTGATGACCTTAGCAGTTAAGTCCCGTAAGATTTCTCACATATTAGAACATTTTTCTGCAGTGCATTGGTCAAGATGTCATTTGTACTCACGTGATTCATGTGAACTGTTGCCTGATGTGATTTTGGCCGCACGACGGGCGTTAACGGACACTGAAACGTATAATGGTAGTTGGAAGTAGACGGGTAAGACATTCCATTTTAGAAGTCGTTAGGAAATTCAATATTCGTAGATCGACAGCGTCAAGAATGTGCCGAGAATATCAAAATTCAGGCAGTTCCTCTCACTCCAGCCCAAGCAGTGGCCGACGGCCTTTACGACCGAGAGCAGCGTGGAATTTCAGTGCTAACAGAAAAGCATAACTGCGTGGAATAACCGCAGAAAGCCGGCCAGTGTGGCCGACCTGTTCTAGGCGCGTCAGTCTGGAACCGCGCGCCCGCTACGGTCGCAGGTTCGAAACCTGCCTGGTGCATGGATGTGTGTGATGTCCTTAGGTTAGTTAGGTTTAAGTACTTCTAAGTTCTAGGGGACTGATGACCTCAGATGTTAAGTCCCATATTGCTCAGAGCCATTTGAACCATTTGAGCTGCAGAAATCAATGTGAAACGTAAGAAGCACATATCCGCTATGACGGTGCCGCAGAGTGTTGATGGGCTATGCCAGCAGGCGAACAACGCGAGTGCCTTTGCTAACAGCACGACATCGTCTGCAGCACCTCACCTGCCCTCGTAATCATATCGGTTGGACCATAGACGACTGAAAACCGTGGCCTGGTCAGATGAGTCCAGATTTCTGTCGGTAAGAACCGGTTTCGGGTGTGGCGCAGACTACACGAAGGCATGGACCTACGTTGTCAACAAGGCACTGTGTCAGTTGGCGGTGGCTCCATAATGGTGTGGGCTGTGCTTACAAGGGAAAGACTGGGTCCTGTGTTCCAACTGAACCGATCATTGACTGCAAATATTGATCTTCGGCTACTTGGAGACTATTTGCAGATATTCATGGTGCGTTTTTCTATATGTCAATGTGCCGTGTCGTCGAGCCACAATAGTCCGTGATTTGTATGAAGAACATTCTGGACACACAGAGTAAATGATCTGGTCACCCAGACCGCCCCACACGAATGCCAATGAACATTAATGGATAAGGTCCGTTAGCGCACAAAATCCTGCTCCGGAAATACTTTCGCAATTATGCACGGCTGTAGAGGTAGCATGGCGCAATATTTCTGTAGGTGACGTCCAACCACATTTTCAGTCCATGCCATGTAGAGTTGCTGCTCTACCTCGGGCTCAAGATTAAGAGGAGCACGTGACTTTTGTTACCTCAATGTAAGATTTGTGTGTGTGCGTCCGTCCGTCCGTCCGTCCGTCCGTCCGTCCGTCCGTCCGTCCGTCCGTCCGTCCGTCCGTCCGTCCGTCCGTCCGTCCGTCCGTCCGCACGCTTGCCAAAGCGATACGCCACGTGTTAGTGTCCTACGAAAGGCCATATCATCAGCTGCCAGGGGTTTCCTCCTCTGACTTCGTTGCCCGGAAAGATCGGACACAGCTCTCGGTTTGTTGTGAGGCATCCTGGTTGAAATGGCTCTGGCACTATGGGAGTTAACATCTGAGGTCATCAGTCCCCTAGACTTAGAGCTACTTAAACCTAAATAACCTAAGCACCACACATCCATGCCCGAGGCAGGATTCGAACCTGCGACCGTAGCAGCAGCGCGGTTCCAGACTGAAGCGCCTAGAACCGCTCGGCCACAACTGCCTGCTGAGTCATCCTGTAATTGTTGAATAACACACCGTAGGTATCTTCGGATATTGTATCCATCGCATCAGTACATCTTCAGCAGTGTCCGCCCCAGTAGCTGAGTGGTCAGCGTGACGGATTGCCGTCCTCTGGGCCCGGGTTCGATTCCCGGCTGGGTCGGAGATTTTCTCCGCTCAGGGACTGGGTGTTGTGTTGTGTTCATCATCATTTCATCCCCATCCGGCGTGCAGGTCGCCCAATGTGGCGCCGAATGTAATAAGACCTGCGATATGGCGGCCGGACCTGCCCCGCGAGGGGCCTCCCGGCCAATGACGCCAAACGCTCATTTCCATCTTCAGCAGTAAATGCACAAACCGATCACGTCGTTTATCAGATATCTGCAAACACCGGTCATCTTATTTTTGATCGTACAGTGAGCACATGCAAATGGATTTTACCCGATCTATTTCTGTCGCATGGTCTCATAGAGAAGTAATGTCGCTTCGAAACTGATAGCATATTAAAGAGTTCAGAATTTACAATTAAATATGTACTGCCGTTTACTTAAAACTGACCAGCCGATATCGTTTTATTCTTTGTATAACTAAAATTGTGTAACTATTTTATGGGCACGGAAGATGTTTTGCAATTGCAAAAGGAAGCAGCAGACGACAGAGAAAAACAGAGAGCTAAAACAGCTGTTATACTCTTCTCTTGGCTGCGTCGTTGTATATATTTCTTTACAAATGCTTGCTGGTGTAACGCAATGTCATTATCAGTTATCTTCAAGCAGCATAATGATTACGCAGTACACTTGTAAAACAGTAAGCTTTCCTGACGTTACGTGTTCCAATTGGGCATAAAACTGTCGAATATATCACAGTTGAACTCTTGCTTCTATTAACAGTAAAACGCTTTCGAATATAGTCTGACAGCTGACCATAGTTGATGGTTTGCCTCGACACTGCATAATTCTCATAAAAATATGTTATATACATAATTGTCATCATTGTAAACTATGGTCAGCGTAGTCGACGCAACCTTAGGAATGTGTGATGGACATTTTTATGGCAGGTTGTTTCCAATACGCTTCAGAAGTTCCGCTGGGGGACCTTTAAACATCCTCCATAAAGTTTCGATATATCCCCAAATGATTTTCACATTTTTGAGCAGCGACGAAAGACATTCCTGACCCTCGATCTTATTCGGACGTAGAGGAGCACACCTGAATACAGTCATGGTTCTTATAGGCAACTGCAAACATTTTTCCATGAAGGCACTGACCACTTTGTCTCTCTGTAGGAAAGAAGTATTAAGAATCATGGTCATTACTTCTCAAATAATAGTATACTTACATTTTTCCATTTGTCTCCTTTTTATTTGACTGGCCCTTGTACTTTGCGGGGAAAGAGACTGGCAGAAGGTCGTATGCTGTAAAATATCTGGTCGCATTTGATACCAAAACGAAGAAACACGAAATTTGTTGAACACTTTCGTGTTTATCCACGCTACACTGTTACATTCCGCAGTATCGTGGGTTATCGATGCTGCCAGAGCGGGTGCCTCGAAGGTTTCTGCGGGCGCCGTGAGAGCCTCTTTGAACATCGCCGCCAATGAAGAACCTCCAGACCGCCGTCCAACGCAGACCGCGTCAGGACAGTGCTATAAGCGTGACCACCTCGACATCACTCTTCTACCTGTACTTGTAGTTCCGTGATTGTAGTGAGAGTCCCAGGTTGCTATTTGGTAGCAACATTAACCCAAGCGGTTGATAGTTAGCTCTACCGGCAAACATCCAGTGTACACAGACTCATGCCTGTGTCAGGCTTCTGCTTATTATTAGCCACGGCTGATCTGGCCAGCTTCGACCCATTTCTCATTAGCAACGAGCACACAACGGTTGCCGACCCTCAACACAAAACATTACGGGCAGGGCTAATAACCCTAATTATGCCACTGATGTTTCAGATGCGAAGCTGTCGCCCATCTTCCAAGTATGCTAAAAACTCTGTGATATTAATTTAATTATGTAATAGGATGCCAGTCCGTTTCTGATAAAGTTTAACATTCATGCACTGTAAAGCTAGTCTACTCTCGATGCATTCATACGACCATTGTTTTTCCTTTTTCTGACACAAAAAAGCATTAAATGTAGTGCATTGGCCTTTATTGGTAATTATCGTCCTTTTTTTCAGGTAAAGTCGGTATCACACTAAACTGTGACTGGTTCGAACCATACGATGACCTGGAGGAATCCCTGGAGGCTCAGGAACGAGTGTTTCAGTTCCAGGTAGGAGAACCGCACCATAAAATGTTTGATCTCAAACACTGTCTTGTCAACACGATTATCCGTTTAACAGGAATGGGTGATACTGCATAATCTGACATTTACAATGGTATGAGATATTACCAATTTTAAGTAGATGTTATATAAACTTTTGTAGTTGGGAAATTCGTTTTGAGGTTTTATTTCTCTCTACGTGAGATTATGACTGAAAGATGATATTTTTTGACACATTGTGTAGTAAATATGACTGACTGGTGATATTTTTCAGGAGATTGTGTAGTAAGTAAACTTTACTCATTTTGTCGACGTAGTAAATGCTGTTAGGTTCATGGTTATGCCAACGAGATAAGGGATTGTAGCCACTCATTAAGGAAAGGCGAGTAACAATTAGTAAATTGACGCTCTCTGTCTACAGAGCGTAACAGGCCGTTATCAATCGGAAAAAACTTTTGACGAGGAATTAAACCACATTTTTACCGAGAAATTAAATCACATTTTTGTATGTATCATTTATCCATTCCGTGCAAAAAAGAAATTATACGTAATTTAGCTGCCGTAATGTTATTTTCAGTAGAAGCACGTTTATTTCACAGAAACTAGTACTCATAATCTTATGAACTCTGTTCAAATTACGAACCAGGTTTCTCTAAGATATCTGAACAGCAGTGTCTCATAACAAAGTGACAGCTGATATCTCTCTTTGACCCTTCCCTGTCATGAGTAGTTATTACATTATCCAACTCATTTCTTAAAAATTAAGAGTAGTATCGAACTTCCGCGGCACAAAGTAGTGGCTAAGTCGTTCAGCTGTAGTGTCATCTTCCGTAGGTGACATGATAAAACTACCAGTAAAGTGCCCCTTCAACTCTGACTGCCATCGTGACATTAAGTAGAGTAACTCTATGTACCACTACAAGCACTTTGATAGTTTTCTGGGATTCAACAGCTAAGCGCCATTTTCCCTGTAGCAAGAAGAACCGACGGGGGTTCAAATGGCTCTGAGCACTATGGGACTTAACAGATGTGGTCATCAGTCCCCTAGAACTTAGAACTACTTAAACCTAACTAACCTAAGGACATCAGACACATCCATGGCCGAGGCAGGATTCGAACCTGCGACCGTAGCAGTCACACGGTTCCGGAAAGAAGAACCGACATAGTGATCAATCAACACCTCAGCAGAAATAACAATAGGTGCTGATGACTCATAGCATTTTTAGAGATGCCTTAGTACAAGGTAAAATCAAAAGATAATGCCAGGGCGTTGTAGATGTCAAAAATCAATAAAAATAAAAATTCCATTGTTGTATCCGTCTCTTTAGTCATTGTTTAAGCAGTGAGAGCCCATGCAAGAGGAGATCCGTTTTGAAAGAAAACATCGTGATCACCGGAGTAGTTGTTCCCCAATCCTGATAGTTCCTGTAGTCATTACATGGGTAAATATTCCAGAATGAGATTTTCACTCTGTAGCGGAGGGTCCGCTGATATGAAACTTCTTAACAGATTAAAACTGTGTGTCGGACCGAGACTCGAACTCGGTAACTTTGCCTTTTGCGGGCAAGTGCTCTACCATCTGAGCTACCCAAGCACAACTCACGACCCGCCCTCACACCTTTGATTCCACCAGGTCCTCGTCTCCTACCTTCCAAGCTTTACAGAAGCTTTCCTGTGAGAAGCGAAAATCTAAGAAATTCATCTCGAGATCCAGTGTAGCTGTGTAGAAACTGCAGATTGACAGGGCATGTGAACGAATTTGGAATACTTTAAACAAGTGGTGTGCTGTGGTTAGAATGTAGCTTAATTGTTTGGATAGGTGTCATTGTTTTCACTGTGTACTGCTTTTTTTCACACACAACCAAATATTTCAAAAATAAATGCTAGTTAGCTTCAAACTCTCCAAAAAGTAAGTACTGTACTAAGCGTTTGTTCGGAAGTGAATTTTATGTCGAAAGGTGTATGACCAAATAAACAAGAAAATTAGCTTATGAAAAGAATTATTTTATTTTTTAAGGTCATATTTATGTAAGTTTTAGGTCGTAAATGCCTGCATATTTCACTGTTTTAATGTCATTAAAATCCGGGACCTAGACACCACATACTATTTTCGTCCCACTTCAGCGGCGGCTGCGAGGAACTGGCGAGCTCACAGCTAGAAGAGTTTACTCTGTTGCTCCACAGGCTCTCCGACTCTCGAGTGCGAAGAGGGCGTCCTACTTTATGTAGGCGACAAGCTGGCAACGAAACATTGCCCGTGTCATGTGCTCCTGTAGATGAGCGCTGGTCAGACCTCACTACGTCCTATATGTGTGTACAGTGAAATGGGAAATTTGAAAGTGATCCTATATTCAAAACTTATTTTTCAGACAGTACGTTTTCGGACACGGGTTAATCATCAAGGCTTTATCCACAAAGCCCCTTTACAGCCCTTAAAAGCCTGTAATAGGACCTTTGAATCACCTTGTATACAGACAACTCTCAATTGAAATGATTTAAACAATGATTGAAGACTATTTTGGGTCCACATAGGCATAATAAAAGTAAAGATCTTGACATGACATCAGTTGTGGACAGAGCTAAAAATATAAAACAGTTCAACAGAGATTTTGGAGACCCCCTCTAGGGATAAATTTGCTTATGCAAGTACAAATAGTGAACAAAACTTCATATCCTCGTGTTACTATCTCGTACAAAATAATAAAGGGTTTTACTATATTTAAAGTGGGCAGCATTTGTTGTTTGACAGACATCGGAAAGGTACTCCACTCTCGTCACATGTTCGTAATCATGACAGGTTTTATGTTCTCTGCTAATACGTAGAGGCATTGTCTGAAATCTAGCATAACCTCAGTTCTGTATGCTGAGTCCTTGATAAACCCTCATGCATTAATGCATTATAATCCAGCAGAGTCAGATTGGGAAACGCCTAATATGGAAATGTGGTAACAACCCCATGATCATGGGTGGGTGGTTGGGGGTTGGGTGGGGAGGAGAGGGGGGGTGGGCGCAACGTCCTACTGGAAAATGACATCGGGAAGCATAAGTGGAACTGCATAGTTCGCCAGCATGTCGAGATAGGTGTTCTCTGTCATTGGTGCACATGCGCTATGCGACTTAGCGTTGTTCAGGAAAGAGTGAGAATCACATCTTTGAGAGTGTCTCTATCTATTTCATATTTGCCCAGCAGCATTAAATGTCCTTTGATTATAAGGATTAGTTTTTGTGTGTACTTGTAGCCCAGACACCTTGTTTCCGTGGCCCACTTTGACATTTTCTTTGTTCAGATTCTCTGGTTTGGCTTCAAGCACTTGCTGCATTATGATCACCTTGCAGCTGGGCCTGTTCGCGAACCCTATCTACATCGACGGCGACTACCCGGCCGTGGTACGGGAACGTGTGGACAACAACAGCAGAGCCGAGGGTCGACCCAGGTCACGCCTGCCCAGCTTTACTGAGGAGGAGAAGCAGATGATCAATGGCTAGTACACCAGTACCAGATGATGTAGAAATCTTGCGACTTCTCATATGTTTCTTTTTGCATGTTTGTTTCTGCTCCCACGCAGCTTCCATCTCTTTTTTTAGATAGTCTCTACGCCTTCATGCAATTGCTTTCGCTGGTGTATCATACTTCAATTACAAATTCTGCTATTCATTTTCTGTTGAGATCGGGCCATTGGTGTTTTTATATTTTCCTAGCTATATTTATTGGGCACTCACAGACTCCTCTGTGCAACCATTAAAATGTTCTCCTCTCTCGTACACTACAGAAAACGTGGAAGAATGTTTGTTGAATAAATAACGCTTATGAGGATGTACGATTTTCTCAGAAGTTTAATTAATACAGAAATTAATTAATATAAAATTTATAGTATTTAATTGCTCCAATCTATCCCATTTGGCACAGATTTATTCTCTATACTGTTGACTCATAACTCTAATGTCCTTGTTTTAAGATTATATGACTGTTTCCTTAGTTTCTGTGTATTACCTAAACTCCTGTTGCAATCAGTCTTTGTCACTTTCTGATTCATGTTGTTCTTGATGATTTCAGTTCTGTACAACTCTTTCCCTGTACCATGCGATACTAGCGCAAATATTAGATTTGAGTAATATTAACTAGGCAGGCCTCCTCTAACGTTTGGAATCCATGTATCTATCTCTATCGATCCTACTAGAGGGCTTCATTTTCCTCAGAGCATTTGTTAAAGTCTCCTTCGTAGATGGTTCATTAAGCTTTCGGAAATATGAGTGCCAAATACTGATAAGTTTTGTTTGCCAGGATGTTGTTGGCCTTTTGTGGAACACACGAGTCATGAGAGTTGTGTACGACTTTGTACACAATGGTAAGGAGGGGTGGGTTACAGAGTGCCGTCGAAGGGCATCATAACAGCAGCAGAAATGATTAGTGAACAAGTTAACACAACAAACAGAAGATATACTTATCTAGTATTTCTCCAAGCGAATGAAGAGTGATTACAAATAATCCAGCAAGAAACAGGATCCAGCTATCACAACGTCAACAATGATGAGGCTCCCTGAAGTAAGCACAAGCAAATGGAGTTGGAGCTGTGACTGTGCTGCTTCTGCGCAGTGACTCATATCAAAAAGGTGGAGCTAAAGTAGGATATGTGGCTGCCGCCGGCCCTCCTGTATTGCTGCAGCAGAGGGTTTTCATGGTACAGAGCCAGAGGCATGGCTCAGTGGGCGTTCTCCATTGGGTCTACTGGATCCCACATTCCCACATGACCCTATCAGCGCTGAACGAAAATTTGCAATTCCAATGTCTACTGTGGTACGCCAGTAGGCTGGTGCTGTTATATGATACTACATTCTCGATAGTCATGGTCTGTTCCACAAAACGCCAAAATATGAAATGACCTTATGGACGGTCATGGTAAGCTTGTACAACATATCCAAAACTAGCTCTTCTAATTCTTTGGTATGGTAAACTTCATGTTGAAAACGTTGTTGAGCCCTTTGTTTTCCGATCTCTTCTATCCGCAGCAATGAACTGCATTTATTAAACATTTACAAATTTCTTCCTTCATTTCTATTACATTCGTTCTCTGCTTAAATCACAACTTACTCTTTGGTAATACATCGTCTGCGTCACATATATTGTCAATAAATTTATTCAACACGAACGTTCGTGTGTTTATTGTGGCAGAAAGACTGTGTCGAACAATGTCATAAAATAGCCTCACGATTCTTGTATTGGGAATGCAGGTCACCTTGTATCGTGTTATATCCTTACTGGTTCCCTTTATAAGTATATTTTCTCAAATACGGTCTCACAGCAGCATTCGATTGATATACTATCGATGTTACTGACACGTGTGTCGATGATAAGATATTCAAGTTGTACGAGATGCAGTGAATTTATCACAGTTGTTATAAACATCTGTGGCATGAAAATTAGCCAGCAAATTTTAGGAAGAGACTGCTCAGAAGCTTTGACTTTGCTCTATGGGCACATAAAGAACGACAAATTACAGGACAGCAGCTTACTTACTTTTTGCTGCTCATTCAACTCCTCATACTGCCTCGTATTCAATTCCATCCGTTGGCTTCTTACATCAGAATTATCAATTTGCGAACTCCTGCTCGTACAAGGCACCTGATGTGTCGAGAGTATACAACAGAGTAATTCGGGGCATTGTATTCACATCGCGTGTGATATTCCATCTGGAGTGCAAATATTTGAGTCATACAGATACCTCTTCAGATTGGTACATATTTTAAATAAAGATTAGCTCAAATTTTGTACATGGCTGGAGCTGTAACTTAGAATGAAATCTTGTTTTCAAAATAGCAAACAGCCAATCAGTTGCAAATTGGAAGGTTTATTTAAATCCCTTTCCCATGGTTTCAATGTTTATAAAAACGTCTTCTTCAGAAGGAAATACAGACAGCTGAATTTTATGTTGCGGCAGAGGTACATTAAAATACAAAAACAGCCGAAAAGCATCAGTAATATGTACCGAGTGATGAGAAGTAATGGTCAATAATTCAAACATGGGAAGTACAGTCCAAACATAGCTAAAAAGCTCCAATAAACATGGGTCCGCAAATCAATCGTTGCCGGACTATCGCATTAATTGGAGTTGGGAACCAACTGTAAACGCCTCTGGATACCGCGGTATTTTCATTGTTCTCTCAAGGTTTGGGATAGGCTACCTGTTCCTTATCGCATGCGCAACTACTTCCTTTTCGCCCTCCGTGCACTGTTCCTTACCGGCCTCACAATCAATTACAATTGTGAAGGCACCATGGACAGAGGTTACACCAATGAAGAGTAGGCTGACATGCACATGATGTATGGTAAAGCGAATGCCAGCGCCCTTGAAGCTGCACGAGTGTATGAAGAAGATTTTTCTCTCTGCAGGCAGCCCCACAGCCGTACGTTTAGCCGGTTACATCAGCGCGTTAGAGAAACTGGGAATTTGCCTCACAACGTACAAGAAAGTCGACCCAGACAAATAACACCCGATGGTGAGGAAAGCGTCTTACACGAAGGTCTGAGTACTTCGACAAGGAGTTTTGGTACCCAAGAGCGTGTCCTGAGTCGTAGCAGTGTGTGGCGGATTTTACGTCGGCAGTCCATATCATCTCTAGCGAGTGCAAGCAGCTAACAATGCAGACTTCCCTCCTAGAGAAATTTCTGCCAATGTGTGCAACAACGGTGTATACTGTATTCCCTGTTTGTAAGTAGTATTGTGACTGCCCGGTTTGCTGTGCGGTCTGACGCACGGCTTTCCGGACTGGGAAGGAGCGCCTGGTCCCTGGCACGAAGCCGCCTGGCGGACTTGGTGGGCCGGCCAGTCTGTGGATGGTTTCTAGGCGGTTTTCCAACTGCCTCGGCGAATGCGGGCTGGTTCCTCTTATTATACCTCAGCTACTCTATGTACTTATTTACGTACGCGTACACCACCATCCCCCCCCATGAACCATGGACCTTGCCGTTGGTGGGGAGGCTTGCGTGCCTCAGCGATACAGATAGCCGTACCGTAGGTACAACCACAACGGAGGGGTATCTGTTGAGAGGCCAGACAAACATGTGGTTCCTGAAGAGGGGCAGCAGCCTTTTCAGTAGTTGCCAGGGCAACAGTCTGGATGATTGACTGATCTGGCCTTGTAACAATAACCAAAACGGCCTTGCTGTGCTGGTACTGCGAACGGCTGAAAGCAAGGGGAAACTACGGCCGTAATTTTTTCCCGAGGGCATGCAGCTTTACTGTATGATTAAGAAGAGAATAGAAGCTTTTGAAATGTGGTGCTACAGAAGAATGCTGAAGATTAGATGGGTAGATCACATAACTAATGAGGAAGTAATGAATAGGATTGGGGAGAAGTTTGTGGCACAACTTGACCGGAAGAAGGGATCGGTTGGTAGGACATGTTCTGAGGCATCAAGGGATCACCAATTTAGTATTTGAGAGCAGCGTGGAGGGTAAAAATCATAGGGGGAGACCAAGAGATGAATACACTAAGCAGATTCAGAAGGATGTAGGTTGCAGTAGGTACTGGGAGATGAAGAAGCTTGCACAGGATAGAGTAGCATGGAGAGCTGCATCAAACCAGTCTCAGGACTGAAGACCACAACAACAACACACCACTACTACTCTACCACTCAAACATAGGGGTGTGAGACGTTCCCGGTGGGGGAGGGGAGTGTGGGGAATCCACCGGGGGCCGAACCACACAATAACCCTGAAAGACTGGTTCGGTGTGGAGCGGCGGAGGGATGAAGTGGACTGTGGTAGTCGTCGTGGGGTTGTCGATCACTGTGGCTGCGGCGGGGACGGAGCCTCTCCGTCGTTTCTAAGCCCCCGGTTTACAGTACAGCATAATACAATACAAACGGTATTCTGTTCACTGATGAGGCTGGATTTACCGGTGACGGTATTTTTATCTACCATAGCTGTAACATTTTGGCCGACGTCAATCCTAATCCAATGCACGTATCACGACATTAGCAGCGTTATTCGTTGAACGTCTGGGCAGATCTGCTCGGAGAATGCATAATTGGGCCACACTTCCTACCAGAGAAAATAATTGGACAGCAGTACATGCTGATTTTTAGGGCTGTTCCTCCAGATGTACATGATGTTATCCGACTGAACCAACGCCTGAACTTGTGATTTCATTTACGAGTGCGCTGGCTTCTAACTAGGACTTAATGGTCAAAATGGGTAGGTTGAGGAGGGCTTTGCCATGGCCTACAAGGTTACCGGATTTAAGTCCCATGGATTTCTGTGTACGAGGTCATGTCGAAAGCCTAGTCTACGCTACCGAGGTCAGTTCCCTGAGGAATTACGCTTGTGGACTGCAGCAGCCTTCCAGAATTTACAGATTTCCTCAGGACTGGCTTAGTGGATTAGCAATTCATTTCAGAGACGAGTTTAATGTTGCATTCACACGCATGGACAACATTTCGAACACGTACTTTAGCGTTAGAGATGTCAGTGTTCCTAGACAATGATAAACTGCTACAGAAAATGTGTATCAAAAACGGTTGTTTTGTGGACCCACTCTTATACTGATGCCTTTCCAGTTGTCTATACTTTTCCTGAAGAATACGTTTTTATAAACGTTGAAATCATGATAAAGAGGTTTCAATAAACCTATTTCGCAACTGATTGGCTGCTTACTATTTCTACAAGAAAACAAATAATAGCTCATATATAAACATGTCTCTGAAGAGTAAATCGTAAATCCTGATATATTATTTTCAGGTTCTTCTGATTTCTTTGGACTGAATTCATACACAACAAGTCTCGTAAAGTCTGCAGTCGTGGGTGGCTCACCATCATTGGAACGCGACAGTGGTGTTCAGCGAATAATCAACTTCACTTGGCCTGGCAGCAGCTTAATATGGCTCAGGGTGAGTTTCGCTGTCAACTGGTTCAAATGGCTCTGAGCACTATGGCACTCAACATCTGAGGTCATCAGTCCCCTAGAACTTAGAACTACTTAAACCTAACTAACCTAAGGGCATCACAAACATCCATGCCCGAGGCAGGATTCGAACCTGCGACCGTAGCAGTTACGCGGTTCCAGTCTGAAGTGCCTAGAAGCGCACGGCCACCACGGCCGGCTTGCTATTAACTGATAGGACGAAAATTTACTAAGGTCAATCAGAGCTGAAAGGACTGGGACTCGTCGTGAACAGGAAGGTAGATCAAGGATAAGTGCCATCAGAATCGATGCACTTGTAATTCCACGTGTTGCCTATGGTCAAACTAAGAATTGAATTAGTTGTTCACCCCGGTTTTTGGGAAACTGTATTTTTCTGTTTATTCGGCACAGCAGCCTATCAGAGAGAAACGGTCCAGGGATGCAAGCGTCCGACCTTCGTCAGAGCCATAAACGTGTAGCTTTAGAGGGTCTTCTGGGCCATTGCAACCCCCACCCCCACCCTTCAACTGACATGGGGCAGGCCATGTTAACGTAATGGGATGCAATACTCTCAGTTGCTAGAAAGCCCTCGTGCAAAGGAGCGATCGCTACATGGAGAAACATCTTCTTTAAGGAAAGCGGATGTTGGAAGTTTTCCGTGGTATCTGCAAAACACAGCGTTTCAACGGCTGCTATGAAGCGTGGCTACAAAGACTTTTGGCTCTTACCCATGCCCCCACCGACATAATAAACAAAAAGTCTAGCTCTTGCTGGCGCTCTATCGATATCTCACTGTGGCAGTGGTCGCAGTCTCGGCAAAACTTCGACAGAGTTATGTTCTATCTGCTAATGTGCTATTTAAACACTGGCGCACCACCAATTTCCAGCCACTACTATTGATGAATTTTGGCGTGGAGGCAGCATGGAATGATAACCTGTCATGAGACCACTCTTTGACTCGATGCCCAGCTACGTTAGAGAAGCTGTTACTGCCAGTGGTGCAAATACTTCGTATTAAATTTCCCATACTCTACACCCTCAAAACACCTAAAAGTTTGATCATTGCTCTTATAACGGATAGTCAAATGAAAACGAAACAGATTGGAAAAAAATAGATAACCTATTATTTTAAAAGCAATCACCACAGCTGTTAGTGAATTTATACCACTGTGAGACAATACGGTAAGTACCTTCGTGCAAAAATGTTTTCGGTTGCCTACGAAACTACGATCTTACCCATGTGTCCACTTCTCAGTCCGAAGCAAATCAGTGGCCATGAATGTCTTTCTTCATTACCCCAAAAGTACTAAAATCGCATGTGTGAGAGATTGGGACTTAATGGCTTAATGGAGTATGTTGGGGCTTCCCTGCGGAACTTCTACTCCGTAGTCGAAACAAACTTCTAATAAAATGCCCGCCCATCTGGACCCCAGTTATTTCGATTACGCTGGAGACGTTTTGCTGGGAAGTCCGTAAACATCTTCCATACAGTCCCGATCTCTCGCGATGCGAGTTCCATATTTTGGGAGCCCTCAAGGAAGACATTCGTGGCCGTCTCTTTGCTTCGGTGAAGAGGTGCACGACTGCGTACGATCATGCTTCCGTAGGCAGCCGCAAACATTGTTCCATGAAGGCACTGACCGACTTGTTTAACAGAGGGGTAAATTTATTCACAGTTACGGCGGTTGCTTCTGAAGTAATAAAGAGTCTACGTACTTTTCTTCATTCTGTCTCGTTTTCAGTTTACTGCCCTTATAATACACAGTAAATGCATAATACGTAAAATCTAACTATTTTATACACTTTTCTGTATTCCAAATGTAATGACCATCAGTATAATTTCTTCTCTGCTCTTAACTAAAATCTAGGAGAAGCACTAAGGAAAATAAAAGATGTATTAAAAAAAAAAAAAAAACCTCATATGAAAATATGGGATGAGGATATCATTAATACGGTTTTCTGATGACAAAAGCGTCCTGTATGAAGGTGAGAGATATGACCTGTTGCATGTAATAAATAGCGCACTGGTGCAGTCTATGAATTAGGAGCAAACTAAAGAGAGAAAACAGCTTTGGGGAACGGCAGATATGAGATTAGCGACTAACTGGACGACTGAACCGAGGTACACTAAACAAGGGCCTGCTGTAAGCAGACCACACAACGAGAAAGGAGGAGAAACTGTGAGCCGAATAGTAGAAGTGAACAGAGCAGTGCTGGTCAAAAGAAATGTATTAGTGCCAAAAATACTCCAAAATTTGGCAAAGGATTTGCGTATAGAGTGCGGCCCTGCATGGAAGTGAACCGTGCACTTTATAAAATCAAGGAAAACAGAAAATGGAACGTACTTTAAAAATGAAGAGGCCTTAGAAGGCATGTAAGCAAGACAAATAGTGTACAAAAAATATATATGTAAGCGAGAAGGAGGAAGAATATGTGTTACGATATTAGGAAATAATTCCATAATACACTCCTGGAAATTGAAATAAGAACACCGTGAATTCATTGGCCCAGGAAGGGGAAACTTTATTGACACATTCCTGGGGTCTGATACATCACATGATTACACTGACAGAACCACAGGCACATAGACACAGGCAACAGAGCATGCACAATGTCGGCACTAGTACAGTGTATATCCACCTTTCGCAGCAATGCAGGCTGCTATTCTCCCATGGAGACGATCGTAGAGATGCTGGATGTAGTCCTGTGGAACGGCTTGCCATGCCATTTCCACCTGGCGCCTCAGTTGGACCAGCGTTCGTGCTGGACGTGCAGACCACGTGAGACGACGCTTCATCCAGTCCCAAACATGCTCAATGGGGGACAGATCCGGAGATCTTGCTGGCCAGGGTAGTTGACTTACACCTCCTAGAGCACGTTGAGTGGCACGGGATACATGCGGACGTGCATTGTCCTGTTGGAACAGCAAGTTCCCTTGCCGGTCTAGGAATGGTAGAACGATGGGTTCGATGACGGTTTGGATGTACCGTGCACTATTCAGTGTCCCCTCGACGATCACCAGTGGTGTACGGCCAGTGTAGGAGATCGCTCCCCACACCATGATGCCGGGTGTTGGCCCTGTGTGCCTCGGTCGTATGCAGTCCTGATTGTGGCGCTCACCTGCACGGCGCCAAACACGCATACGACCATCATTGGCACCAAGGCAGAAGCGACTCTCATCGCTGAAGACGACACGTCTCCATTCGTCCCTCCATTCACACCTGTCGCGACACCACTGGAGGCGGGCTGCACGATGTTGGGGCGTGAGCGGAAGACGGCCTAACGGTGTGCGGGACCGTAGCCCAGCTTCATGGAGACGGTTGCGAATGGTCCTCGCCGATACCCCAGGAGCAACAGTGTCCCTGATTTGCTGGGAAGTGGCGGTGCGGTCCCCTACGGCACTGCGTAGGATCCTACGATCTTGGCGTGCATCCGTGCGTCGCTGCGGTCCGGTCCCAGGTCGACGGGCACGTGAACCTTCCGCCGACCACTGGCGACAACATCGATGTACTGTGGAGACCTCACGCCCCACGTGTTGAGCAATTCGGCGGTACGTCCACCCGGCCTCCCGCATGCCCACTATACGCCCTCGCTCAAAGTCCGTCAACTGCACATACGGTTCACGTCCACGCTGTCGCGGCATGCTACCAGTGTTAAAGACTGCGATGGAGCTCCGTATGACACGGCAAACTGGCTGACACTGACGGCGGCGGTGCACAAATGCTGCGCAGCTAGCGCCATTCGACGGCCAACACCGCGGTTCCTGGTGTGTCCGCTGTGCCGTGCGTGTGATCATTGCTTGTACAGCCCTCTCGCAGTGTCCGGAGCAAGTATGGTGGGTCTGACACACCGGTGTCAATGTGTTCTTTTTTCCATTTCCAGGAGTGTAGTAGAAGGAAACACAAAGAGAAAACTACTAGTTAGACGAAGAGATTAGCTGATATAAAACAAATAACTGCGGAAGCTGTGAATAAATTCCGCTCTGAGATGAAATGATTGACCCAAAACAGGAAATCTAGGTGTGCCGTTTCAGTTCAGTCAGAAGACACCTCCGCATCCCACCCCCCTCTCCCGAAAATTATTGTTATTTTTTTTTAACCTACAGCGATCTACCACGTCTACACTATGTTAATAGTCAGGCAGACCAGTTATGCACTAAGTTAATAATCATAGGCTTAGGCGTCATTTACCTACTACAACCTGTATCTGTTCCGTCACAAATTCGTCAATTGTTCCGCGAGCGTAGTGCAGAAAAACTGTTTACTGGCAGCAGAAGCACAAGTAATTTAGTTGTCTAACAAAGCCTGATAATTGGAGATACTGGAGGATGTACGTAACAATGGAAATCCAAATAAAACTCCCGGTACACATATTCCAACTTCTTCAGTGTTTTTGTTAACTTATTTACTGCTGGTATTTTAATCCCTCTTATCAGATTCAGCCTTATGTTGAGGAAAATCTTTATTTTATTTCATATCTTGCTAGGATTCTTTGATAAATTCATGATTCATATTTAAAGTTGAAAGGCAAGCAGACTGCGTTTCTTTCTACTTATACCTGCTTCTTACAAAGTGGTTTGCGGCTCATAAATGTATTGAAACAAATTTCAGTAAAGAAATAGCGCTGCCAAATTTTAACCGTATGTCGGTTAAAGTATTCCACGTATTAAGCACGTACGAAATGTCGGAATTCGACTTATGAACAGACGCATCGCTTTCACGTGTCAAGAGGCCTCGTAAAATCTTTGGAGTTTGTTTCTGAACTATACTTGCGGTTTCCAAGTTTTTAATACCACAAGGTTTGATTTATATCTTTAATGGAATGATCATTATGGTTAGGCTAGTAGTTAAATGTAGTAAATGTACATCACTCAACGTTTCACCTAATCTAACACTTTTTAATTACTCCCTTCAGGTTGTGCCATGGGGTTTCCGTAATGTTGTTAACTGGGTGTCATCAAGATATCCGAACTACCCTATTTTCATCACGGAGAACGGCTATCCCGATTTTGGGGGACTCGAAGATGAAGAACGTATCAGTTATTACGGGGTAAGTAAGGAATATTCACATACAACTTGCCAGTTTCGAGTATCTTGCTAGAGAACATAATACAACCCAACAACAAAGACATAAAATAAAAATTGAAGGTGCAGGTCTGATTCAATGAGTAAGAAACGTCAAAAAAGTTTCATATTACTAGCGATCAAAGTGGCGCAGTAGTTAAATGTATATCACTCATCGTTTCACCTACACTAACACTTTTTAATTACTCCCTTCTGGCTGTGCCACGGGGCTTCCGTAATATTGTTAACTGGGTGTCAACGATGTATCTGAACCACCCTGTTTTCAAATTTTTAAATTCCTGTCCTACCGTGCTTTTCCTAAGTCACCGAAAGTAAAAACTTCAGAAACGACACGAACAAATTCCCTTCCCATCCTTCCACAATAAGGGCTTGTGCTACGTCCCTAATAATCTCACCATCAACACGACGTTAAATCGTAATCTGCCTTGCAAATTACAGCTCTAAATTTTTGTTTGTTTAGAATTCATTTAGCGCTGGTCTTCTCACTAGTTTCATGTGGTCTGCCGGAGCCTCTCCTCTTGTTCCATGCTCTTCGCTTAGTGTAGTTCTCACACTCAACGTCCCCATTATTAGTTGTATTTATTCCAGTATAGCTTTCCTGTCCATTTTAGGACCCTTTCGATCCCCTCTTGTACTTTGGAGGTTACTACCTGATGTCTTATTACGTGTCCTGTCACCGTATCTCCTGTCCTAATCAGTGTTAGTCAGCTCTGTCAAAATACACTGAAGCGCCAAAGAAACTGGTATAGGCATGCGTATACAAATACAGAGATGTGGGAGCAGGCGGAAAACGGCAACGCCTATATAAGACAACAAGTGTCCAGCGCAGTTGTTAAACCGGTTACGGCTGCTACAACAGCAGGTTATCAAGATTTCAGTGAGTTTGAATGTGGTGTTATAATCGGCGCACCAGCGATGGCACACAGCATCTCCGAGGTAGCGAGGAAGTGGGGATTTTCCCGTACGACCATTTCACGAGTGTACCGTGAATATTAGGAATCGGGTAAAACATCAAATCTCCGATATCGCTGTGGCCGGAAAAAGATCCTGCAAGAACGGGACTATCGATGACTGAAGGCAATCTTTCGCCGTGACAGAAATACAACCTTCCCCAAATTCCTGCAGATTTAAATTGTGATCCAACAACAAGCGTCAGCGTGAGAACCATACAGCGAATCAGCATCGATATGGACTTTCGGAGCCGAATCTAACTCTTGTACTCTTGATGAATGCACGACACAAAGCTTTACGCCTCGCCTGGGCCCGTCAACATTGACGTTAGAGTGTTGAAGGCTGGAACATGTTGCCTGGTCGGACGAGTCTCGTTTCAAATTCTATCGAGCGGATGGACGTGTACGGGTATGGACACTACCGCTTAAATTCATGGACCCTTAATGTCATACAGTCACTCTTCTAGCTGGTGGAATCTCCTTAATAGTGTGGGGCGAGTGCAGCCTAGATACGACTTTGACAGCTGACACGTAAGTAAGCATCCTGCCTGATCATTTGAATCTATTCATGTCCATTGTGCGTTGGGCAATTCCACCTGGACAGTGCGATGTCCCACACCTCCAGAATTGCTACAGAGTGGCTTCGGGGACACTCATCTGAGTTTAAGCACTTCCGATGGCATCCATACTCCCCAGACATGAACATTATTGAACATATCAGAGATGCCTTGTAACCTCCTGTTCAGAAGAGATCTCCACCACCTCGTACTCTTACGGATATATGTACAACACTACAGTAATCATGGTGTCAGTTACCTCCAACACTGCTTCAGACGTTAGTCGAGTCCATGCCACGTCGTGTTGCGGCACATCTGTCTGTTCGCGAGGGCCCTACACGATACTAGCCAGTTTCTTTGGCTCTTCAGTGTATAAGCCGGACAGTTGTCACATTGCTCACTACGCGCCTTTAGTATCACGATAAACTCGCAGGTCATGTCGAAAAGATTGTAAGTAGTTCACAGAAATTAAATAAATAGAATTTAGCAGGAATATGACGACTGTCGTTATAAAGAAAATTCCCAAAACTTGTTACAAGGTATTTAAAAACGATAAATGTAATGTGTCAATGTTTTAATAAGTTTTGCTTCTTGTGTTCTGTATCTTATGAATGATACGAATGATTTCTACGAATAATCAGAGTAATTTAATGTCTAAAAGAAGATCTTCTTATATCAGCAATACTTGGCAGAATTACTGAAAGCTATCAATGAAGATGGCGCCAATGTAATTGGATATACAACTTGGAGCCTTCTCGACAACTTGGAGTGGAATTCTGGTTTCAGGTAAGTCTCTGTTACGTTATATACCGAATGTAACTAAGAAATTTGTTTTGTTAGTCGAGAAGGAAGTAAATTTAAAGTGTTACCTCCCCTACCTGCCTTCATTTGTTTTTTAGAACACGTATCTGTTGTTACGTACTTGAGGCAAAATGTCACCAGTGTAGTCAAAGTGCGATCTTCACTTAGCTCCTCCCTTTGCTGAGTGTTCTATTTTCTCCCCTTTCTTATCGGGTAGTCCAGCACTGGATAAGAAACATTTTTCCTGTTAGGATGATCCTTCAGTCAGATACAGACTGTTTTATTACTGTTGTTGACATACAGTGTTGTAGCTAATCCTGTAATACTTTGTTAATCAGTCTGTATATATTTGTGTCATTTCTTCTACTTTTACAGACCGAAGTTCGGCATCTACCAGGTGGATTTCAACAGCACTGAGAGAACAAGGACGCCAAAGGCTTCAGCAAGCTTCCTATATGGCATCTACAGCAACATGAGTGTACCTGAAGAATATTTTACGTAATTTCGTAATAAAACAGCAGTATATGGCTATTTTAATATGAATAGTCGATATATGTACGTGAAATAATATGCGAGACCAAGACGACAGATACCTTGTATGTCAAAGCTGTCAACAATAGCATGCCATAATGAGAGTCCTTGTTACAGTATAGGTTTCGTCAATAAAACAATATTATTAAAAAGTATCGAAGACACTATTTATTGCCATTCATAAGATAATAACCTTTGGTTTGCAGATGTACGGATAACGGAAGATACGAACTACGTATATTTGGGCATAAATCCTTAACATTTTGGTACAGTAAAACGAAATGTTCCCAAATTTGTTACTGAGAGAATTAACATTTTCCTGCTTCTCTGGCAATATCTCTGCATCTTATAAAAATGTACGTAGGTCCGAATGTTCAATACTTCCTCTTAACGAATGGGATCGACTTGACCCAAATCTGGATAGTAACAATGTGGAACTAAGAACCAGCTGCCTCTCAAAGGGGTAGGGGAGCGGATGAAAAAGTAGCGTATCAAAATGCTGACAAATATCCATAATATATTCATCCAGTATTTGAGAATGAGAGCTCTTAGCGACTTGGGACAAACGTTACACATCATTTCAAACCTTTCCGAAGCTTTTCCTCGCTGACAGCCCTAAAGAATGAGGAAAGGAAAAAAGTTGATTGATTACTGCTTCCTTGCTGTCCACCCCATAAAAGTGCCTGTATCACTCAGGACCTTTAACTAGTACTTCTTTGCCGCTAACTGAAACACATTTCATTGACAGCATCGACATACACCACTGATTGTACTTGGAAAATTATGTCATTGTATTACACATAAACAATGAGAAGTAAAAAAGTAAGTTTCCTTAAAACACAGCGAACATTACCGAGACGACTAGCACCCTGTTTTGGATAATGAGAGTACTTAGCGACCTCCAACAAACTTTAAACATATTTTCAAACTTTTTCTAGTTTTTGTTTTTGCGCTTTTGTGCTCGACATTACATGCAAGACACGTTAACTCGTTCGTAAAGTAATCAGAATTTTAAGCTGTCTTATACAAGAGAGTTCATTTCAGCCAAAATGTAGGGTGCATTCATGAAAACAGTAGCATGCGAGTAATAATCGTCACTGCCACTAGAGGTGAGAGTGTTAATAAGAAGCGGTAATGTACAGATCTCTGTAAACGATCTTTATTGTAAATTTCATGTATTTAATATTGCCTATTGTTAGGAATTGAATTAGCTATTCACTTGTGCTTTTGAGCAGCTGTATCTTTTCTTTATTCGGCACAGCAGCCCAGCAGAAACCCAGCAGTAAGTGACGGTAGAGTGACGCAAACATTCGACCTTCGTCACAGCCATGAATGTGAAGCTTTAAGTGGTCCTCAGAGCCGTAACAGCTCCCACCATCGTCCAGCAACCGACTCGGTCAAAGGCGCGATGTCTACATGGGGGGAGTGTCTCTTTTAAACAAAGCGGCGGTTGAAAGTTTGCCTTGGAAACTGCAGGAAAAAATGGTTCAAATGGCTCTGAGCACTTTGGGACTTAACATCTATGGTCATCAGTCCCCTAGAACTAGGAACTGCTTAAACCTAACTAACCTAAGGACATCACACAACACCCAGTGAATTGCAGGACACAGCGTCTCAATGCCTGGTATGGAACGTGGCAACAAAGACTGTTGGATTCTCTTCATGCCCCCGTTCACATACTAAACAAAAGTCTCACTTTGCTGGTGCTGTATTTAATTGACTTGGAATACTTTCAAACATCCATTTGTGCTGTTCAGTGTGTCAACCAGGTAGCGAGAATGACCACAGCAGCGAGGCGATAATTTTGTCAACGTATTTCGGTATCTAAGATCGAGCCACCCGCAAGAATACTATAGTTAGATGTAACATCCTCTCTTGGGCTATATAGTATAAAACAGCACAAAATCAGACATATATGTGAGTAATGTATGTCACATATGCATATGATCAACATCTCTTCCTGCACCCCTAGACCGATTTCAACCAAACAAGGTACACACATTACAATCTGGAAAGAAGTACTGTGGGGGTAAAAACCATAGAATTTTCCCTGGTGCTGGGGTGGAGGTGATAAACTGAGAAGCGGGAAAGAGGAGATGGACAGTGAGACGTGGAATGAGGAGATGGACTTGCAGAGAAGAGGAGGAGATGGAGTGAGTGTAGAGGAGGAGATGGACCGAGAGAGGACAGAGGGCGAGGTAGATTAAGACATGAGTTAAGTGGACTGACATGATAAGAGATGTTTGGAGGGAGACACTAGATATGTGAAGACGTCAGGCAATACTTGCTATGGAACTAGATGAAGGTCTGGAGAACAAAAATTATACCGGGAGACCAGGACTGACATACATGCAACAAATAAGTGAGGACATTGGTGTAAATAGTACTGTGAGAGAAAGAGGTAGGGACTGGAGGGGAAGTTGTGGAAGGCAGTATCAAACAAATCAGAGATGACCCCTTCCCCCTCCAACAACCAAAGCAATGCGCACCAGTTATTACAGCTGTATGTGGATTTTAGCGTCTTTGCGTTTGTGGCAGTGTGTATGAGGTTCAGTAATGAACGAAAACTCGACGCTACTTTAGTTAACAGCGAATATGATACTAACTTCAAAGAAACCGTCAGATTATCCGCTGAAAGGTTTCACGTAATCAGTGTCAAGTGTCAAGTCAAACGAGAGCAACAATTTGTAATAAATCTGTTGTCAGGAGGTGAGTGACACACATGAAGAAGAAGATTGATAAGCGCGAAATGAAGCAGGGAAGTATTCTTCAACATATATCATCCTTTCCATATCAGCTTTTCAACAACATATCTTGCTTTGTAGATTTTTGTTAATTTCTGAAAAATGTAGCACATGGCAATGAGAAAGATACTATTAACTAGAAAAACTTATCTTTATAACCACAGGCACGTAAATTTATGCAGTATGCATAACTGGCGATAGAGAATCTAGGTAGATTCTACAAGATGAAAGTTTTGTTGATAGTGTAGGTTACGCGTGGTGTGGAAATCTCAGTAACTTCATCATGTTTTATTGAAAAGGAATTGATGATAACCATAATGATGATGATGATGATGACAACCCATACTCCGAGGACGTAGGGGACGATGGGAGAGACCCACTCCGCCGAAGTTTTTGGGATTTGTTGTAAGTTCCCATGGGACCAAACTGCTGAGGTCATCGTAATCTAACGTAAACGAACTTACTCTAAGGACAAGACACACACCCATAAACCGAGGGAGGGCTGGAACCTCCGATGGGGGCAGTCGTGCGAACCGTGCAAGGCGCCTACGACCGCACGGCTATCCCGCGCCTCATCGCCGAATAGGCAAGGTCCTAGAGGAGGCGATTTGCCATTGCCTTCCTCCGACCGCAATAGGATTGCATGATGATGATGAAGACGACACAACAACCACTCCGCAATTTGGTTAGTTCCCTCAAAGACTTTTTTCAAGCACTTCGTGAAGTTTCGCCTTTTATCAAACGTCATAACATATTGTTTCAACATTATTAATGTCCTACACGTTTTAACTCTCAGCAGAATCTGAATCGAAGATGGACAGAGAGATGTAATAAATGTCGTAGCGTAGGTATACAGATAGTGCGCTCTCCTGGTTTCACTCCATTACATAATTTTCTGTTACAGATTTTTGAAAATAAAATAGCTTATCAGACAGCACCAAGGTCACCAGATGGCATGAAGAAAAGCATAGTTGACGCCGGTGACCTAATTATGGCAGAGAATCATCAATACTTCCGCCGATAACTTGCAAGTCTCCTGGTTATGGTACCGCTCCTTATTGTAAGAAGCTGTCAGCAAAATTTCGTTCACGGTTACGCGGCCATCCTAAAGATGGTGATTTCTTACGATATGTTTGTTTTACCCAACCCTTTTTAATTTTCTGAAATCAGTCCCAAAGTAAAATGTAAGAAAATAACGTACTCTATACTCAGCACAGTAGCACTGCACGAGGAAGAAATGGATTTTAGGAAAGGACGTTCTACGATGGATGCAATTTTTATCTTACAATCGATAATACACGAACGCAGAGATTATAGAAAAGAAACACAAATTTCTTTTAGCGGTTTTAACAAAGGTTTTTCCTGGGACAAGGAGCAGAAAATTTGGAAGACCATGAAAAACGCTAATATTTAAAATATCTAATAATTCGATAAGAAGTCTGTATCAGAACACGATTATCGCTTGAGATCATGGCGGAAAAATGACTAAAGAGAAACCGACTAACAGAGGAATACGACAATGCTGCCGTATATCCGCAGCTTTGTTTAACATTTACATACACGAAATGAGGCGTATGTGGAAAACAGAATTTCAAAAAGGGATATAACTAGACAGGAGGACTCTTCTAAATAACGTACTTCCTGCTGACGATGTAGTGATCCTAGCAGATAAAGAAGAGGACCATTAGAATGGAATTTACTTAATGTAACAAGAAAGTCCTAAACTTGCATGGAAGCAGAAAAAACCTACGACATTGGCCTTCATGGGTAAGGAACACATAAGAACCAAAATGGTGATTCATCAGAAGATTTTAGAGCAAGTAAACCACTTCAGTTACACAGTAAAGATATAGAAATTGAGCTTCGCAAATGTAGCAGGATATGTGTAACAATTAACAGGAACATTAAACACTACATTAGGAAAGACACCCAAATTAAATCTAGAAAAAAGTAGCAGTTTCCTCAGCGCTCTACCTAAGTGTGACCTGGATGATTAGCAAAGAGCAAGTAAGTCGCATTCTGGCATAAGAAATAAAACTCCTGACATGAATTAAGGGTTGCGCAATAGAGGACAGACTCAGGAATCACGGTATTAGAAAAGAACTAAAAATTTTAATGTGAATAAAAAACTACTAGAGTGTAGGAGAAAATGGGAAGAACACTTGAAAACAGTGGAGAGTGACAGACTGGACTTAAAGGCTAGAAATTATACTATGGAAGAAGAGGTAGAGGAAGACCCCAACAACGGTGGTCATCGTAACGGACAGTGTCGCTAAATACATGCAGAGAAGTAGAAGAAGGCATTCAGCATAACACCAGTAAGCCGGCGCAGATCACTCGGCAGACAGGAAGCCGGACCACAGGGAACGGTACCGGCGCAGGCAGCCTGCTCTGGCCACAATGACACCACTCTCAGCACGGCTTGTGCCAATCACGTCTGTAGCAGCGAGAGGATTAGATGAGCCAGTCACAGCACAGGACATAAAGAATGACTTCACAAAAATTCACCACTTTTCCTGGTAACGACTACTTTACCTACTGATACGTCAAGGAATGCTTCCATTCCTTTCTAATCACCCTTGCAACGCATTACACCACAATCCTATCCCCACGTCGCTATTATCAACTAAGTAAAAGCTCTTAAACCATAATATTTAGTTAACCAGTGTGGCTTCCATACCAAATTCTTCTCTCATGCTCAACTCCAGCTCCTCACCTGTCTTCTTCGCAGGCGGCAGATTACCTTATTATGTCATGTGGTGCAGTCCAATGAAAACCAAACGGGATCAGGTCTACAGTAAATCTTACGTCATAAACATGCTGGAGGTGTAGTGCATATTCTGTCTGCACGCCACACACTGGATACGAAAACATACAAGGCCTCTAAGACTAGTGCAAGCAGCCCGATGGCGTCTCGGCCTTCAGCATAGAACTTAAATATCTAAAACCGATTGCTATTAGCAATATCTTCAATTGTGAACAAACCTTATTAAACAGAATTATGTAAAGAACACGTTAGTTCTTCTGACAGTCCGTCTGACGTTAACTATGAACGCTTGTCCTTTTTGTCTCGAACAGTCTATCTAAACTCTTCCAGAGAATAGCCGTTCGAGAACTGTTTCCTGGCACCCCCTCCTTCCATCTCCATGATTTCTATCTCACCATCTACGACCACCTTATCCAACTTACACTCATCTTGAAATACCTTGGTGTCACCCTTGCCCGTCGCCTCACCTGGACTTCCCAACTCCGTACCATCCAACGCAAAACCCGAAGTAGACTCCACATCCTAAAACTCATGTCCGGCCAGACATGTGGATTACGTCCTTCCACCATCCTTCATACTCAAAAATCCTTGATCCATCCCATCCTACGTTACGCCACTGTCGCGTGGATCTCCGCCAATCCTAAATCCCAGAAAGCACCTCCAAAGCCTTGAACTTCATGCGCTCCACCTTCCGTATTCGTCTCCCATCCCCCACGAGGATCCTCTATGACTTCGTAACCTTCCCGTATCTCCTCCTTTTCCTTGAACACAGCTGTATCCTCTACACCAACCGCCGCCTCGATTCCCCTCCTCCCGTGGTGTCTTCTTTCCTCTCCACTCCTTACCTGCTTCTGTGCCTCTGCCGAAGTGTTCCACCCCGTCTCTACATCCACACCCTTCACCTCCTATGCCAAAGAAACTTTCAGCGTCTCGCCGTCCCCGATGACGTTCTTCGCCCCGATATTTATCCTCCTTTTCAACTCTGACCCTCCTCTTTCTCTCCCCTACTGCTTTGGGCTCTTTCTCCTTTCCCTCCTCCTCCACTGTTTCCTCCCTTCTGCCCTCTGTCTTCCTCATTTCTCCTTTTCCAGCAATCTTCCGAGGCTGCGTGCACTAGTCTTGGGGGCTTTGTATGTTCTCATAACCAATATGCGCTACACCTCCGATATGTTTATGGTGTAAAGATTTACTGTAGGCCTGATCCTGTTTGGTTTGCACTGGACTGCGCCGCATGCCGTAACAAGGCAATCTGCCGCTTTCTTCTTGTTTCTAGAAGGGGGTGACGATTTAGCGACAAAGCAGGTTACATAAGTTTTAAAAATACATTACTGGCCCTTACAATTGCTGCACCAAGAAGAAATGCAGATGATAAACGGATATTCATTCGGGCACACAGTTTTAATCTGCCAGGAAGTTTCATATCAGCGCACACTCCGCTGCAGAGTGAAATTCTCATTCTGGAAACCTCCCCCAGGCTGTGGCTAAGCCATGTCTCCGCAATATCCTTTCTTTCAGGAGTGCTAGTTCTGCAAGGTTCGCAGGAGAGCTTCTGTAAAGTTTGGAAGGTAGGAAACGAGATACTGGCAGAAGTAAAGCTGTGAGTACCGGGCGTGAGTCGTGCTTCGGTAGCTCAGATGGTAGAGCACTTGACCGCGAAAGGCAAAGGTCCCGAGATCGAGTCTCGGTCGGGCACACAGTTTTAATCTGCCAGGAACTTTCATATAAGCGCACACTCCACTGCAGAGTGTGAAGGGGAAGAGACTTTCTGGCTTCTTCTCTACGCCTCAGGAGAAATAGTCCTTACTGGTTAACCACGACAATGTTCGTATGAGTAGGATATGTTAAACTTGTTTATTAAATTATCATTGGCTACCACTCAGAAATTCGGCTGCAACTGGCCGGCGAGATTCCGACGCTAACAGATCAAGCTAGGTTTTGTAGAGTGAAGTTAGGACGCACGTGCTTCACCGAAGCCGTCTAGAACACACTACTCCTTAGACAGCCGATAGAAGATACTTGCCCAAAGTCGAAGACGAAAGCTACATGAGGGATGTATCTGTGTGAACAGAGACCGAGATCAACTTAGAACTTTCAGCCACTGCTCAAGCAGTTTAACAGTGGTAACCGTGCGCCAGCTTTGCTGCCACCGAGGAGAGGCGTGTGCGAATTCAGTTAATTTGCATGAGGATTTCATTTTGCAGATCTCATTTTGAAAACCAGATAGACGAACCCTTTATGCGCTAAGATGAGTGTACTCGTGCTCGTTCATGCTTTTAATGGGCTCTTTCTCTAAATCGTTACGCCTTCCGGTAGCCATTGCCCGTATTCACGACTTAGTTTCATATCATCATTCTATGAATACCCCAACCTTTGCCACTGCTACGACCAATCCCTCATTAATATGTCCGGGTGAGGAGCAGCACCAATACGTTCATGCTTAACTGAGCCACTCCCAGTAATATTCTGTCGCCATCCATTGCACGACCTCGAGACTTTTAAATATGCGTGATCTTAAGGGAAGCTTCCCATCTCTGTAGGTCACCAGGGATATGAACTGTAGGATCTCAGGTGTATGCTAAACAGCTGAACCGCTACCTCACACAGGAATTACCCGATGCTTGCTAGGATGCGTGGAAATTTTGGAATCCTCTGATTTACGTAGCCAGTTTTTAGGTCGGCGAGTAGGACTATGGCGACACTTGGATTTCCCAGTCACTGGTAGTGCTCTGATACAGAAATTTGGTGACTCCTGACCAGGATGTATCATCGAAATCCTGTGATCCTTTTGTTTTCATTTTATTTACCTTATCTTCAATAAAAGCCCTCATTACCTTTTATTTTCGTAGTCAGTTCTATAGGACAATGGGGTCCGAATCGCACAATAACCTTGAGTTGGGTGTGGGGAGGCGATGAGTGAGTGGTCTGCTGTAGACTGTTGTGGGGTTGTGACACACTGAGGGCTACCGCGGGGACGAAGCCTCTCCGTCGTGCCGGTCGGAGTGGCAGAGCGGTTCTAGGCGCTACAGTCGGGAACCGGGCGACCGCTGCGGTCGCAGGTTCGAATCCTGCCTCGGGCATGGATGTGTGTGATGTCCTTAGGTTAGTTAGATATAAGTAGCTTTAAGTTCTAGGGGACTGATGACCTCAGAAGTTAAGTCCCATAGTGCTCAGAGCCATTTGAACCATTTTGCCTCTCCGTCGTTTCTAGGTCCCCAGTTTAATACAACACTCTGTTTTATTCAAAACACTGAAATAACCACCAAAATATAGAAAGTAATCCTGATCGCATTCTGTCCATGCCAAAACAAAGTCCATTAGACCCCAAAACAGAAAGCGATATTCCAACCAGAATGTGCTTGGACCTGCAATCAAGTTATCATACTGAATAGCAAAGGCTTTAATATGGTACTCCAGTACGTAACGGAGCATATGGGCAACGACAGAGACTCACTTTCAGTTCGGGTGAGATCACTGGTGGCTTGATCATTTAAAGTACCGTTGCGTGGCCGATTCATTTGCCTGTATACTGATCATATGCCATAGCGTAGCTCTGTATATGTGTTAGTTAAAGTATGACTACCTTTCTAGCATTGAGACCTTATTGAGCCTATAGCTGCTATTTGTATACACTATGTGATCAAAAGTATCTGGACACCTGGCTGAAAATAACTCACAAATTAGTGGCGCTCTCCATGGGTAATGCTGGAATTAATTATGGAGTTAACATACCCTTAGCCTTGATGACTGCTACCAGTCTCGCTGACATACGTTCTATCAGGTGCTGGAACGTTTCTTGGAGAATGAAAGCCCATTCTTCACGGAGTGCTGCACTGAGAAGAGGTATCGCTGTCGGTCGGTGAGGCTTGACAAGAAGTCGGCGTTCCAAAACATCCCAAAGGTGTTCCATAGGATTTAGCTCAGGACTTTGAGCAGGCCAGTCCGTTACAGGAATGATATTGTCGTGTAACCACTGCACCAAAGGTCGTGCATTATGAACAGGTGCTCGATCGTGTTGAAAGATGCAATCGCCATCCCCAAATTGCTTTTCAACAGTGGGAAGCGAGAAGGTGCTTAAAATATCAATGTAGGCCTGTGTTGTAATAGTGCCTCGCAAAACAACTAGGGGTTGAAGGCCCCTCCAAGAAAAACACGACCACACCATAACACCACCGAATCCGAATTTTACTATTGGCACTACACATGCTGGTAGATGATGTTCACCTTGGACTCGCCATATCCACACCCTGTCATCGGATCGGCAGATTGTGTACCGTGATTCGTCACTCCACACAACGTTTTCCACTGTCCAGTCTGCCAATGTTTACTCTCCTTACACCAAGCGAGGTGTCGTTTAGCATTTACCGGCGTGATATGTGGCTTATGAGCAGCCACTCGACCATGACATCCAAGTTCTATCACCTCCCGTCTAAAGTCATAGTACTTGCAGTGGATACTGATGCAGTTTGGAGTTCCTGTGTGATGGTTGGATAGATGTCTGCCCATTACACGTTACGGCCCTCTTCAAATGTCGGCGGTCTCTGTCAGTCAACAGACGAGGTCGGCCTGTACGCTTTTGTGCTGTACGTGTCTCTTCAAGTTTCCACTTCACTATCACACTGAAAACAGTGGACATAGGGATTTTTAGGAATGTGGAAATCTCGCGCACAGATGAATGACACAAGTGACACCCAATTACCTGAGCACGTTCGAAGTCCGTGAGTCCCGCTGAGCGCCCCATCCTGCTCTCTCACGATGTCTGCTCTCTACTAAGATCGCAGATATGAAGCACCTGGCAGTAGGTGGCAGCACAATGCACCTAATATGAAAAACGTATGTATTTGGGGTTGTCCGGATACTTTTGATCACATAGTGTATTGACCACTGGACTTTACTGAATCTAGTTTTAGAGTTCGGTGTCTCAACCTGCTGAATGGAACTCTTATAGAATCCCCTTGTTGTTCGTCTGTCTGTCTGCCCGTGTGTCCGACCGCTAAGAAAGCCTCGTCTCTGTAAAGGGTGGAAGCTTCAATTTAAAATTTATGACTCATCCTACGGTCTATCATCATTTGATAGTGTAAAACATTTAAGCTCCTAAGTCAATTGAGTCAAAAGATACGACTATTTATATCAGATATTTTGATACTCCTAAATTCATCTAAACCTGTAGGATAATTTCCGATGACCTAGAACGATTAGATTTTGTGGGAAGTAGGTGAAGGAAAAACTACAAAATTTGATAAAAGTTTCACAGTAAAAGGGAAATTCTAACATTATTAAATTATTCATGTGGTACACAAAAATTCCTTTTCTTGTCATTACAAACTTACTTTTCATCCCTAATCTGACAAAAATTCAGTAACTACTGTAGGGATTTTGACCTGATTTTCAATAACACGTAGAGTTATTGACGAGATAGGTTTATATCCAGAATGAGATTTTCACTCTGCAGCATAGCGTGTGCTGATAATAAACTTCCTGGCTGATTAAACTCAGGAAGACGTCTGGAAGACGTCAGCGTGGTGTATTTTACTTTAAACGGATGCCCTTCCCAGATAAATCTATTAGAGAGTTTCATCACGTGTTTGGCCTGCTTCTTGGGGACTGGAAATATTTGGGCCGTATAGTACGCTTTACTGAATATATAACTGCTGAGGGGTCTTGCGCACTGGAGAATATCAACAGACCGCCAATTGTTTTCATAGATGGCACCTTGCATTTTGTTGGTGACCTGCTTCCAATTTTTTTTATTCATGTTTAACGGGCATTTGTCGATAATCATCCTCAGAGTGCTGAGGGCTTCGACACGCTTCGCCCAAGGTACAATAACTGCGTCGAATCCCTGAATGTTCACAAGGGTGGATTTATCGGCGTTGATTTTAGCACCGGAAGCACGACAGTCCTCGTCTACCACGGTCTTGAGGGTTGAGACGTCTCCGTCGTTGCTCAGTAACACTCCGGCGTCGTCGGCGTAAGCACGAACCACGAAGGACGTCCCGGCGATCGACTGGCCTGCAAGTTAGTCATGAATGGAGCGTAAGAGTGGCTCGTGTTATAAAACAAATAACATCATGGACAGAGGGCTCCTCTGTGGCACTGCTCTTCGGACCTCTATGGGCTGACTAAGCTGTCCATTTACGCTGACTTTAGTTGTAATGCCGGTGACGAAATGTTGCACGACGTTAATAATCCGTTGATCAAAACGACACCGCTGCCGTAGCCGTAGCAGGTACTCGTGGCGGACGCGATCAAATGCCTCGCAAAAGTCTATAAACAGCAATGCGAGATTCACGTTAGTGACTGACGCTATGGCTATTACATCTCTATATGCGAGATGGATAGTGCGAGATGGATAGCGCGACCAGGGATGCATGGTTGATGGTTGTGAATCACTTGCTTCATTAATGAAGTCAATCTGCTGTTGAGTGTTCTGGCAAAGGTTTTGTAATCAAAATTCAGCAAAGCAATCGGTCGGAAGTTGTTGTTGTTGTTGTGGTCTTCAGTCCTGAGACTGGTTTGATGCAGCTCTCCATGCCACTCTATCCTGTGCAAGCTTTTTCATCTCCCAGTACCTACTGCAACCTACATCCTTCTGAATCTGCTTAGTGTATTCATCTCTTGGTCTCCCTCTACGATTTTTACCCTCCACGCTAACCCTCCAATACTAAATTGGTGATCCCTTGATGCCTCAGAACATGTCCTACCAACCGATCCCTTCTTCTGGTCAAGTTGTGCCACAAACTTCTCTTCTCCCCAATCCTATTCAATATTTCCTCATTAGTTATGTGATCTACCCATCTAATCTTCAGCATTCTTCTGTAGCACCACACTTCGAAAGCTTCTATTCTCTTCTTGTCCAAACTATTTATCGTCCATGTTTCACTTCCATACATGGCTACACTCCATACGAATACTTTCAGAAATGACTTCCTGACACCCAAATCAATACTGGATGTTAACAAATTTCTCTTCTTCAGAAACGCTTTCCTTGCCATTGCCAGCCTACATTTTATATCCTCTCTACTTCGACCATCATCAGTTATTCTGCTCCCCAAATAGCAAAACTCCTTTACTACTTTAAGTGCCTCATTTCCTAATCTAATTCCCTCAGCATCACCCGACTTAATTAGACTACATTCCATTATCCTTGTTTTGCTTTTGTTGATGTTCATCTTATATCCTCCTTTCAAGACACTGTCCATTCCATTCAACTGCTCTTCCAAGTCCTTTGCTGTCTCTGACAGAATTACAATGTCATCGGCGAACCTCAAAGTTTTTATTTCTTCTCCATGAATTTTAATACCTACCCTGAATTTTTCTTTTGTTTCCTTTACTGCTTGCTCAATATACAGATTGAACAACATTGGGGAGAGGCTACAACCCTGTCTTACTCCCTTTCCAACCACTGCTTCCCTTTCATGTCCCTCGACTCTTATAACTGCCATCTGGTTTCTGTACAAATTGTAAATAGCCTTTCGCTCCCTGTATTTTACCCCTGCCACCTTCAGAATTTGAAAGAGAGTATTCCAGTCAACATTGTCAAAAGCTTTCTCTAAGTCTACAAATGCTAGAAACGTAGGTTTGCCTTTCCTTAATCTTTCTTCTAAGATAAGTCGCAAGGTCAGTATTGCCTCACGTGTTCCAGTGTTTCTACGGAATCCAAACTGATCTTCCCCGAGGTTGGCTTCTACTAGTTTTTCCATTCGTCTGTAAAGAATTCGTGTTAGTATTTTGCAGCTGTGACTTATTAAGCTGATAGTTCGGTAATTTTCACATCTGTCAACACCTGCTTTCTTTGGGATTGGAATTATTATATTCTTCTTGAAGTCTGAGGGTATTTCGCCTGTTTCATACATCTTGCTCACCAGATGGTAGAGTTTTCTCAGGACTGGCTCTCCTACAGCCGTCAGAAGTTCCAATGGAATATTGTCTACTCCGGGGGCCTTGTTTCGACTCAGGTCTTTCAGTGCTCTGTCAAACTCGTCACGCAGTATCGTATCTCCCATTTCATCTTCATCTACATCCTCTTCCATTTCCATAATATTGACCTCAAGTACATCGCCCTTGTATAGACCCTCTATATACTCCTTCCACCTTTCTGCTTGCCCTTCTTTGCTTAGAACTGGGTTTCTATCTGAGCTCTTGATATTCATACAAGTGGTTCTCTTCTCTCCAAAGGTCTCTTTAATTTTCCTGTAGGCAGTATCTATCTTACCCCTAGTGAGATAGGCCTCTACATCCTTACATTTGTCCTCTAGCCATCCCTGCTTAGCCATTTTGCACTTCCTGTCGATCTCATTTTTGAGACGTTTGTATTCGTTTTTGCCTGTTTCACTTACTGCATTTTTACATTTTCTCCTTTCATCAATTAAATTCAATATTTCTTCTGTTACCCAAGGATTTCTACTAGCCCTCGTCTTTTTACCTACTTGATCCTCTGCTGCCTTCATTACTTCATCCCTCAAAGCTACCCATTCTTCTTCTACTGTATTTATTTCCCCCATTCCTGTCAATTGCTCCCTTATGCTCTCCCTGAATCTCTGTACAACCTCTGGTTCTTTCAGTTTATCCAGGTCCCATCTCCTTAAATTCCCACCTTTTTGCAGTTTCTTCAGTTTTAATCTACAGGTCATAACCAATAGATTGTGGTCAGAGTCCACATCTGCCCCTGGAAATGTCTTACAATTTAAAACCTGGTTCCTAAATCTCTGTCTTACCATTATATAATCTATCTGATACCTTTTAGTATCTCCAGGGTTCTTCCATGTATACAGCCTTCTTTCATGATTCTTAAACCAAGTGTTAGTTATGATTATGTTGTGCTCTGTGCAAAATTCTACCAGGCGGCTTCCTCTTTCATTTCTGTCCCCCAATCCATATTCACCTACTATGTTTCCTTCTCTCCCTTTTCCTACACTCGAATTCCAGTCACCCATGACTATTAAATTTTCGTCTCCCTTCACAATCTGAATAATTTCTTTTATTTCATCATACATTTCTCCAATTTCTTCGTCATCTGCAGAGCTAGTTGGCATATAAACTTGTACTACTGTAGTAGGTGTGGGCTTCGTATCTATCTTGGCCACAATAATGCGTTCACTATGCTGTTTGTAGTAGCTTACCCGCATTCCTATTTTCCTATTCATTATTAAACCTACTCCTGCATTCCCCCTATTTGATTTTGTGTTTATAACCCTGTAGTCACCTGACCAGAAGTCTTGTTCCTCCTGCCACCGAACTTCACTAATTGCCACTATATCTAACTTCAACCTATCCATTTCCCTTTTTAAATTTTCTAACCTACCTGCCCGATTCAGGGATCTGACATTCCATGCTCCGATCCGTAGAACGCCAGTTTTCTTTCTCCTGATAACGACATCCTCTTGGGTAGGCCCCGCCCGGAGATCCGAATGGGGGACTATTTTACCTCCGGAATATTTTACCCAAGAGGACGCCATCATCATGTAATCATACAGTAAAGCTGCATGCCCTCGGAAGTTATCTAACGTTTTCGGTGTTTCTTTTTGGTATCAATACAATTCGACCTTCCTTCATTTCGGCCGGAGCGTTACTCCCACGCATCACTTCATTGAGAACATCTGTAAATGCGAGTCCGATTATGGGCCAGAAACGCACATACAATTCCCGTGGAAAACCATCAGGGCCAGGGGATTTATTCGATGGCGAGCCAGAAATCAGTTCAAGGACTTCGTCTGGAGCAAAATCGGGTACGACCGCCGAGTTCTCCGCAGGCGTGACTACAGGGCCAGAGTGCGCACGATCTCGCCGCCGTCATCACCATGTGCATAGCATTGCGAGTACAGATCCGTGAAGTACCGATAAACTACAGTAAGAATATCACTCTGTCGGGTCAAACGGAGTCCATCATCTGTGTCCAGCTCCCCGATAAAAGCTCTCTTGCGATTGGCACGATGTTTTATGAAGTGATATAGTGCTGCAAGTTCGTCCTCTTGAAGCGATTTTGCTTTAGATCTGATCTTCAGTCCTTCAAGCCGCGATCGTTTTATGCCTATAAGCTTCGCCTTTATTTATTTAACAGTCGTCAGCTGCGTGTTGGTTGGAGACGTTGTCACAAACAACTCTCGCAGAACTGTCTGGTAAAAATTAATCGTGCGTTTAACATCTTGCGCTCGTTGCCTACTGTAGTTTTTTAAGGATAATCGCATTTTCCGCTTGACCACAACATTCCACCAGGCTATCTTACACGGATATCTGCAGCACTGCTACAGACAATGTGCCCATGTCGTGGAGATGACATCTTCTAGCGCGGCATCGGCGAGAATAGAAACATTTAGGCTCAACGGAATCCTATGGCATTCAGTATGCTGTTTGGCCAGATTTATCGTGACACAGAGCGCGCAGTGGTCGGAGATACTAGGTGGAATGACATCGGCGTTCATAACATGTTGGTAAATGTTCTCAGAGATGTACAAACGGTCTAGACGGCTACATGCTTACCAGGGTAGGAAATTTTAGTTCCCACGCATCCTTTAGCAGCAGGTGACGCACCAGATCATGTAGTTCCCTACAGTAATTAAAGTTTGGCGATTGATCTTTCCTGTGGATCACACAGTTAAAATCACCACTAATTATCAACTAGGTTATGTTGCGGCATAACGACGATGTCTTGTTTAAAGAAGTTAGCTCTTTCTGATTTTAGAGTCGTTACAGATGAAGCATAGATATTGACGAGGGTGACGACAAAAATTTGGCGAGCTATGCCTGCCTCTACCGGAGTCCAACATTTCGATATTGCTCACTGGGATTCTGTCTCCTGATAGAATCGACGTACCTGTACTCTCGTCCGCAGCGGTGTTTACGATTGTTGTAAATCCTGATAAACGAAAACTTAAGACAGACACATCCCTTAACAGAACTAAATCAGCGTCGGGCTCATAGATAAACTGCCGTAGCATTGCTAATTTTAAATCTGTCCTAACGCTATTAATGCTCAGGGACAAAAACCTGTAAGCTTGACTCATGATAGTCAGAGACGCGTGGGTGTTGGGAAACGTAGGAAGACCAGTCCATCTCACCGTCGGACTTCGAACCTACATCCACCGGTTTTGTACTAGTTTTTGATCTGTCTTTACTTTTTGACTTACTTCCAGCCACGGAGTCATTTGGTTTAACTTTAATTTGACGTCGTACAGTCGTCCGATGTGTCATAGAAGACGGCAAAGATGGCGTGTCAGGGCTGTAAGCACTACGTGAAAGTCCTTGCTTCGGAACGGGTAACGGGAAGTCCGAAGACGCGTCTTGAGTAGGCTCACTGTGTTTGTTTGGAGCCGCACTGGCTGTTTGTATACAGCTTTCCGGTTCCTCGCGTTGTTTGGAAGCAGTTCCAAGGTGGCGGGTGTTTATGTTATGCTCTAAGCCGCGTGCATCATCCTCTGTGTTTACGATGTGCAGTTGACTGACTTCCGCCTCTCGTGTGTTGACTGCCTGTGGTGAGTCGAGGAGCGGCATCGGAACGGATTGCTGTAAACACTCTACTGCACTCGTATTGACAGTTTCTGCGTCGGGAGATTCAGTGTGAAGTTGGCGGGTCATAACTGAGCCGTCCGACATATGCGTGTCCTGTGTGGAGAGCCCGTGATTCCGCATCATCGGTTTGATTTTTTACAACCTGGTCACCGGAGCCACTACCGTCACTAGTACGGCGTCGTTTGTTACCGACAGATAATGCAACACCGGCGGCTAAAGGGTGACTGGCCACGGCTTTCTAAGGTAAGGGTGGGAAGGTGCCGTTACCGAGATCGTTGTCCTCTGACACAGATGCACATGTGATTGGGAGTCAATCACAGAAAGCGTCTGATTTTGAATTAGGACATCAGCCAACGTTAATCTCAGTCGTTGTTGCAGATTGTTTCCAAGTAGGACTACGCGCCGTGAGCAATCACCTCTTAAATGGCCACTCGTGTTACAGATAAAACAAGTGCCTACTTGTCCATCCTATGTGACATGAGCCTAATAACCACAAACCATTATATAAGATGGGATATTGACTTTAACGGCCATGTCAACTGAGTGAACCCCACTACAACATTGGAGTTTGTGACCATTTTTCGTTTCTAATCCGTCAGATGTCACCGTATTTGGCGAGGGCATCTCTAAGAAAACAATTCTCAACCTCAGGTGGCAAATTGATCACTAGCACTTGTTTATATTCGATGTCAGCGTTAGTAATTGCAACTGTACTCACGAACTGATCACGGTGTCGGAACTCTGCTTTCCCACCAGTATTCACCAAAATTTTCTCCAGTTGTATCTGATCCAACAATTTCACAAAGAAACAGTATTCTACCATGTCATAATATGCTGTGAGGACCTGGTCGGACGTGATGCCAATAATATCTATTATCCAGTCATGGATTTCTAGAGAGCTCGGTCGCACATTCCTGGAGGATTTCTCAAATGCAAAACACAGGGTATTCTTACGGGTACACTGGGAGCTATAAATGCACTTTATGAGCGGCCGAGACCGCTGTGAGCTAATTAATAAGAGTGTGAACGACGGTAGCGAAGAAGCACTGAGAATATCACAGGTCACAATCCAAGAATGTCTATAAACACGGCTTGTGGCGTTACGACTAAGCGGAAGTACCGGCACGTCGGGTCGCTGTCGCGTCCCAAGCGCAACTGAACAGAGCTATCCAAGCACGACTCACGAGCCCTCCTCACAGCCTTAATTCAGCCAGTACCGTGTTTCTTACCTTCCAAACTTCACTGGCGCTCTTCTGCTAACCTTGAAGAACTCCTGGAAGAAAGGACAAAGCGGGGATATTGCTTAGCCACAGACTGGTGATTGTTTTCCCTCACCTTGTGCCATGTGCCATGTTTATTGTCATTGAAAGATCAGATTTTATAACAGTATTCTAATCATAACCCAATAAGCTGTAAATAAAACTTTATTTCACACACACACACACACACACACACACACACACACATATATATATATATATATATATATATATATATATATATATATATATGCCTTTACAGGTAATATTTCAGTAAATTCATAACATATAGAAAGGGGAAACTTTTCACTACAAAAAATCTCGAAAAGATATATTTAAAAATTTTTTCACAGTGCTCCAATGAACATTCGTATATATATATATATATATATATATATATATATTACCAATAAAGGCATAGGGCATATAACAAATATAACAACCTGCCTGTATTCGAATGCAACATTCCGTCAAAATTTTGAAGTATTTGGTGAAGAACTTTCGTAAATTTAAGATTTTGAACAAAGGAACATTTACATTTTATTTATATAGATTTTTCTAACCACAACAAAGATTAAAATGTTTTAAATGATTATATCATTAAATAAAGTTAATTTGTGCAACTGTATGTTACTGTAATGAGTTTAAAAAAAAATATAAACGACATTTTCCATTTTTTTTGTCAACTGACACGCATCTGTTTACTGTACTACCGTGACGTGGTGTATGTGTGGTCTACTGGCAGTGTCTTTGACAAGTAATCAGATCGTCATGGGAACCACGTTCGAAAATAGCTAATGAATAAATTTTAAATAAAAATATACGTCACTGGCGACCGAAGGATTCTGCATCTACATCTACATTGTAAGTCACAACTAAACTCCTGGCAGAGGGTTCATTGAACCACCTTGAAACTATTTCTCTGTTGTTCCACTCTCGTACACCAGGGTGGTAAACATACACTTAAGTCTTTCTGTGGGTGCTCTGATTTCTCTTATTATGATGGTCATTTCAGTCTTGTAAGCAATACTCCGGAAGAGGACAGACAAGCACAGTGCAGCCAGTCTCTTTATTATACCTGCAGTACTTACGAGGTGGTCTGTGAATAAATTGTAGACTCTGGTTCGCTATCCCCACGACATTAACTACGTGATCGTTCCAGTTAAAGTTATTCATAATTGTAATTCCTAAGTACTTAGCTGAATTCACAGCCTTTAGAGTTGTGTGATTTAACATGCAACAGAAGTTTAGTGGATCCCTTTTAGTACAGATGTGGATGACATCATACTTTACATTGCCTTTATTCACTACATTCTGGCGTAAAAGGTCAACATCGTTCTATACCGGCTATGTCAAAGAGAGTGGAGAAGTGAGCGGACGTTCAAGGCCCTCTCTTACTGTTGGTGTGGTAAATTGTTCCTAAGAGGTGGATGAATCAGCAATGATCAAAGGCATGAGGATGCAGAAGGCAAGAGAAACCACTGCATTAACCCTAGCAATACCAATATATTTTCTGGAACGCGCTTCACTAGAGGGGTGGGGCGGGGGTGGGGCGGGGGTGGGTGGTTGGGTACTTAACGCCTGCCCAAAAAAATTGAAAAAACAAAATTCATTAATTGCTGTTTATATTTACAACATACTTTTTAAAGCGGTACTGATTTGTCAGTAGGGTTCACAACCTGAAAATACTGTTTAGCAAGTGTTAGCAGTATAAAGCCACTTTCAATAACTTGGACTACAAACTACATTATGACCACAACAAAAAATTTTAAATGCAAGTTACGCTAAGTGTTGATCACTTTTACTCAGAGCATATATTTCAAACTAATACTAATGTGTAAGTAAGATCTGTAACCTCAAAATAGTAAATACAAGTATGACATTCATTGGAAAAGTGACATCGAATGCTAAGAATTAAATTTTGGGGTAAGTTTAACTGAAGAATATAAAACGTTTCTGTAATCTGGTTGAAGAACTCATTGAAAATAATACATATTTTTTTCAACATGTAAATTATACAATACAATTCAATACTTTCAAAAAGTGGGCATAAGTTACAACCCCCCTTCTCATGCTCCTATTAGAGTTAAAGACACATAGAATGTATCCACAGGACATGTGGCCTGTGATTGAAAGGTTGTGATGATGGTCTCTCTACTGGAAAACGATTTTGGACTAATCCCCCATTCTGTTGTCCTGGAGGTGACTATCAAGGAGGAAGTGATCACGAAAAAAAGAGCGATTAATCAACGAAAAGAGCATGGAATGGCAGAATTCTGAATGTGGAAGTCTAATAAGAAAATCTTATAAGGGAAATGCACAGGCTTAACTTACATATAATTGGGGAACAGGGAAGTGAAATGGAAATAAGATAAGAGTTTCTGGTAGGACGAAGGCAGGGTTACAGTAAATGGTACAATGGGAGTTCGATTCGTTATGAATAGGAAGATAAGACACAGAGTGAGTTATTGTGAACAGTTCAAATAAGGATTTCACATCATAATCGGAACAGTTTTTCTAACAAAATTCTTGCTTTGACATTAAGTACACCAATTCTGTTCACCTCATATTCTGTGTCCATCCAACATTGGCAGCAACAGTTCATGCGCTCATCGTGGTGTTGCAAGCAGAAGATGAAGCGAGAATATATATGTGGATATTGAAAGGATGACTCAGTACATAAATTGAGGTGCAAATCTAATAACGATGAGGTTGTAGGGCAAAGAGTGAAAGATATAGTTATGGGAGAATTTGGGTATGGTAATAGGAATAGGAGGGGGTAAGGACTAATTTCAGTTCTGCAGTGAACTTCATTTAGTATTAGCAATTATACTGTTCAAAAATCTTAAGAGGAGGATGTAAACTATGATTCGACAATGGTCCAATGGGAAGAGATATTCAAGTTGTTTTACAGCATAGTCAGAGGGAGATCCTGAAACTAGATTGTGGATTTTATGGCATACCAAGGAGCAGATAAGAGTCAGATCAAGATTTATTAATGATGAAGAGTAGAACGAAGTTTAAGAGAATCGTACAGAAGAATCAGTGTCGAAGGAAGCGAGATGCTGATGTACTGAGGAAGGAAGAAACGCATTTGAACTTCACTAAAAATGTAAATACTGCAGCATTGAATATCCAAGTACTCAGTTCAGTTAAAGAGGAGAGGACATCACTGAATGGGTCACACAGAGATGTTGCAAAGATGAACATAAGTACTAGTAAAAGAACGGCAAAGAGACATTTGATAACTAATTAAATACTTCAATAGATTGTCAAAAGATGGATATACGAACGTGTTCAGGGAGAAATGGAATACAGCGCAATAGATCTTCTAGGAATAAAATAAATAGGAAGAGCTTGGTAGTCATGGTGACATAGCTGTAGGAAAAAGTGAAGAAAGCGAAAAAGAAACGATCGACAGCAGAACTGGCTCAGCATATAGAAAAGTCATAAAATCATCGGCGAAATTAAAAATAAGGGTGTCAACATTAACACTACAATGGGACTTCCACTGTTAAATGCAGGGACGAAAGCGAAAGGTGAAACGAATCTACTGAAGACCATTATAAGAGGGAGGAATTATCCGATGACGTTACAGAAAAAACAGGAATCCATAGAGAAGAGATATGGGCTACAGTATTACAACCGTAATTTCATAGAGATTTGAAGAGTTTAAGATCAATTAAAGCAGAAGGGACAGATATCAATTCATCAGAATTTTTAAAATAGTAGCAAGAAGTGGCAGCCACACGACAACTCAAGTTCAAAAAATTGAAAACAGTCTTTATTTGTCACATAGCATGAAACTAAAACGATAGGTATAGGAACTAATAGCAACTTTTTATTTTAGTGAATTTAAATGAATTTTCGAAAAACATGTTGTGTGAAATTATTTTTTATTGTGAAAATACAAAAATGGAAAAAATCCCGTTAGAAAAGTTGAGATATAATTTAAAACAATGGGAAGACATACTCACAGTTGATCAAAGTTCTGCAGTTTCGCTTTCAGCAGCAAATGGTATGTGATAACAACTTACAAGAGAACTGAAAGTAATAATTGACAGCATTATAAAATAAAAAAAAAATTAAATGAACTAGGTTGTAAGTTAACAGGAAATAATCTCAAAACTGGTTAATTGAACGAAAAGTTGACTGACAGAATTACTGATTCTAACAGTACATGTAAAAGTAAAGTGGGTAGTCCAGTACTAGAAAGGAAAAGGGAAGAGTGTAATTAATTGGAAGAAAAGTTTGTGGTGTCTAAAAGTAAAGTAAAAGTTCCAGCAACAACTGCTTTTGGTAAAGTAGACAGTTGTTTTTAGTAGACATTGGTTTTAGTGGCTGCCATTCAAATGTGCATATGATAACCATGACACTCTCATCCATTTTGCGAGATTGGAATGGAAACTGTGATTTTGAGAATGGAAGGAAGCCTTGGAAATAGGGTAACAGGGTTAAAAATAAGACATAAGATGAAAGAGGTGCTACTATAGGGATTTCGTCAGGTTGGTAGTGAGGCATATAAACCAAAACTGAGCTAATAAATCTAAATAATTATTTAAGGAGAGAGGAAATCAGGGAATCTACATAGTCTGATTGGATGCACACCAAGAGAAAAGATTATTTTGAAGAGTGATTGTGGAAAGTGAAGAAAGTGAACAAAAACCTGGTGTCTGTTGACATGTTTGCAATGAAGAGATTGAACTGGATACTGATGTACTCACAGTTTTCTATAGGCTGGCAGAAAGTGATGTAGTAGAGGTAGTGGTAATATTAACTAATATTTATGATGAACTTAGTATTAATGAATTAATGGGTAATTTGGAAGGAAGAGGAAAATGTGATCCTGTAGATACTGAAAAAGTGATAGATGTGAAAGATGTAGAGCTGTGGGACAAAGGAATGAATAGCTTGTCTACAAGTAATGACAGCAAAGTTAATAAGATTAGAATGTGTGGTGATGCTGTTGTTTATGATGGGATGATTAGAGGTAAGATTTAAGTGCAAATAGAAGAGGAAGATGTTTTGGAGTTTGGTATCTTGAAATGTTGTTGTGATGTTATAACGTGAAAAGGCAAGTTATTGATAATATTCCACATGATCAGGTCCTGCCTCTTGTTGTAAGCATGTTATTATATGCTGGGAGGGGAGATAGAGATACGAGATACTAGTTTTTACAAATTCTGATTGTTTAACAGAATAAGGGGAAAGAGCAATTCAGAGATTGTTTTGCACTCCGAAGATTATACTACACTACAAATTTTAAACATTATGCATTCACTGCTTCCTTGCAGATCCTTCAGCAGATCTATGGTCTACTTTATCTGTGTGATGTGATGGGCACTTTCTTACTCCCACAGTGCTTCCTCCGTGCTTACAATCCTTCTTAAGCTCTACAGAATTCCTTTCTCTCTGATATTTACGCTGTAGCGTTCCTCATATAATTACTATGGCTGTCATCACCTTGCAATGTCTCCTTAGACTAATTTAGCTCCCAGCATCTCTCACAAGTATTTTGCACTGCCCATTATCTCAAATACCATAAACCATATTTCACTGCTAGATCTCTTGCAACGTTTATGCACATACAACTTTTAGCTTTGTAGTCCACACTTTCATTCTTCCTTTTTAAACTAATTATACTTAGCATATCAAATTTAACGTTACATGATCTTGCCCCATTAAACTCTTATATTTGGCATCTCGTCTGTCTGTACAGTTGTTCTTTAACACTTTGTTTTGGTATTACCTTGTCCTTGAGACAGCAGTTACACCTATTTTTTCCCAAAAAGAATATACTCCCTGATCTACCTTCACGAGACACCTTCCAAGGTAGTCCCACTTATTCCTACCCCTTTACCCTCCACTACAGACTTGATTCCCCGTCGAATGCTTTGATTTACTGGAAGTCCTTCCCCCCCCTCCCAAAAAAAAAATTTCTGATGAATGGTGGCACTGTTTCAAGCAAACAATGCGTTAGCGTACTTTTTCACAGTTTAACTGGTGGGTTCCATACAATAGATGCACCTCGCGACACCTCTTTACTGTCATCAGCTTTCTGTCCCCAAAAGTTAAATTAGGTATCATGTTCTGTGAGAATGTTTATTTTCAGCTGCATATTTTATCCTTCACTTACTTCATACCCCTCGTGTATGTGAGACTGCAGAAGTGCTTTAAACAGTTTGATGTGTATATTAACTGCTTTCCCTGCAATGCTCTGATCCAGTACTTGTGTTCCCAATCCATTCTCAACCCCTGGTCTACATTCTTCAACAGATTCATCCCCATAAACTTGATCATCCATTTTGCGAAGTCGCCTCCTCCTCCCTTTCCTCCATTCACCCTGCTCGTGGGGATATACTGGTACTTTTAGCGTTTCTGCCACAATATATGCAACACAACTATCAACGATTTCTTGTGTATTTCACATAGTGTGCAAAACAACAACATTGGGTGCACATTGACCCCACATGATATAAAAGTCTGCAATACATGCAAAGCCTCAACAGAACACCCATTATCACTCAATGGCGCAAATCCAACTCTATTTAAATCACCTATGTTGCCATCCCCACGGTTAATCACTTTGATATAGCCTACATTCACTCTTTCCATCACAGATTCAGCAATACCACTTTACTACCTCCTTTGCTTACTAGATGAACCACAAACAAAAATTGAAAAACCACACACTGGCATCAACAAGATAAAACAATAATAAAGCATATGTTTGAAATTTACTGTAAACCTGCAGCAACAGACATTATTATTTCCTAATCCTCAAACCACTAACACACACACAAAAGCAAGCAGCACTTCGACACATGCTCCATAGATCTAACACGGTACCATTCAATAAAAAAGCTACCAAAAAGGAATGGACATAATAATGCAGATAGCACAAAATAATGTTTACAATGATAAAACAGTCACAAAACTAAACAACAAAATTAAAAGTGAAATAAGAGCAGAAAGCCCAAACCACAGATAACAACACATCAGAGCCCAACAGAGACATGCAGTTTCATAACGACTACACAGGATAATCAGAAAAGGTGAAAGAAAGCTCAAGATGGTACACAATGATATACAAACACAAACTCACCCATAAAGCCAGAAAGCAGACATGTATCAACTACAGTGTAACACTTGTGAAGGCAGATACATAGGACAAACAGATATAACATTTGATGTCAGATACAAAAAGCGTATGAGAGCCTGGAAATATGGGACAAACCAATCCACATTTGCAGAACACCTGAGAGAAAATGACCACAAACCAACCACTAGAGCAGATGACATAAAAATAATTAGAACCAACACTAAAAAACACCTAACTATGCAAGAAAATTACCATATACAGGAAACCAAAGCAGAAGTTCCTGTTGAATGACAATTCATTATTTACACTGATAGATAAAATAAAGGAACAACGCTCCAGAAAGGAATTAATATAATAATACTGTCCAATATAATAATAATAGCACCCAACATCTTTTCCCTCTCTCATCCATGAACCCCTCCACAGAATATTGAAACAAAAAGTCAAACCAGCCATTACCAAAGTTTTTTTAAAAAAAAGAAAAAAGCTCGTCGGTTCCATACCTCCCTCTGTCCCTCTCGCTCATACACACACACACGTTATAAACACCATGAATAGACGTTAGTCTCGAACATATACTTCATTACGTTGGCAACAAATATGTAAACATACCAAACAGGAGTAAACATGTAACAGAGTCGCAATATTTACGTTGTGAAAAGAAGTGTTCGGCAAAGTTGTTATAGCGAGTGACAAAAGAGTGGGAAACATGGTGATCAGTGCGAGGAAGGCCAGAACGCAAAGTCTTGATTATATGGCATCAATAAAAGTGATAGTGCGGACTCCAGATCAGATGAGAGAAAACGGAGATCAGCAAAGAGTAAGCAATTACTTTGTTACAAGAAATCGCGTTGTGAACTGTTTAATAATCTAAAACTAACAAAACTGCATCGTTGTAGATCCCACTGATGATGTGTTACAAAAGGAAAAGGCGAAAAGGGGATGGGATAAATAAAGTATCTAGAAACAGGAAAACTCTGTATTATTTACAAAACAAGTATTGATATGCTTGTTGCGGAGGATGGCCACACAAACGAACTTGTTATTCGGCCATGCCTGGCATTTCGATATGGCCTGTACCACAAATTCAGAAGACTTCATCTGAACATCCATAAAACGATACAACATATACAATTCAACAATATATGCAAATGTAACAATCTTGTACCTAAATATAGCCATGTAAAGATTAAGAATAGTTCACCCAGCGCCCAAAATGCAACGTATGCTACTCAGAAATTGTGGTTAAAATACGAAATCAAATCCCTACACTTTAAAAACCGAGATTAAATTTACCACTTCTATAAGACACATTTACAACTTGCAGACTCTATTAATAATATGATAGTTTCTCCCATTTGGTCAACAAGGTCGGAAAGCACACAAAAACTGCTGTACAAAGAATGGAAACAGTTTATAGAAGAAAAATCAAACAGCTCAAAAAACTCCAGTCACAGCATAAAACCTTTACCCACAGCCAAGAAAACCACATACACAAATTATACCAAAATTAGTGAACCTTATGGACACACAGTTAAACAGTAAAGGAAGACAGCTATTGAAGTAAGGGCTAAATTGTAAATTCAGACATAGATGAAGATTACTTAGGAAATTTAACTATAGAAGCAGAAAGTGTTTGGACAAAGGAAGGTAGGAATGAAAACAGCAGTGCCAACTTTGTGCTAACTAGAGAATACAGTAGAAAAAGGAATCCAGAATATAATAACCAGTATAAAAACACAACTACACAGAAACAACAAAATCACAGAATCTGTAACACTCAGAAAACTTAGAAGAAAACTTCAAAATAAAAATGTTACCATTTCAAAAGCAGAGAAGATGAACACACTATTACTGATGGACAAAAAACAATACATTGAAAAAACACCAAGAATTCACATCACAAAATAACATAACAAGATTAAAATCAGACCTACAAACAGATCCCACACAAAAGCAAAAGACACTGAAAATTATTGACATCATACTGGATAACACAGAGACAAGAAAGTTGACACAGATCACTCCCACTGCACTGGTCCTCTGAAGGCAACCAAAAATCCTCAAACCAAATCTTGTGAGGCCAATACTGGATTTCAGAAATTCCCCCACTTACAAGCTTCCAGGATACATGTTAAAACTACATTGTTAAAATTGCAAGTTAAAAACCATTGAATCATTAAAATAACACTACACACCTAATACAACAAATAAAAGATGTAATAATTGCAGACATAGCAACACCCCTCTCCTTTGATATAGAAAGCATGTATTCCAACATACCAGTACCAGAAACAATAGATGTCATACATAAGAACCTGAAAACATATAGCCAATTCCCTGATGAACAGATTAAGGAAATGTGCACATAAATAAAGCTCATAACAGAACAAAATTATTTCCAATTCAATAACGAATTTTATGTACAAGAAGACGGATTACCAATGAGGACCCCAGTTTCAGGAGCCTTAGCAAATATTTTTGTAACCAAAATGAAATATATTATTTTCAGAAAAATATTAGCAAAAGAATACAATATATTATATTGGTTCAGGAGTATGGATGATATCCTTTGTTTAATAATTGAACCTGAAACAAAAATTGATAAACTACACATTGACATAAACAAGATACATAAAAATATAAAATTCACAATTGAAAGGGACCAGAACAACCAAATTAACTTTCTGGAATAACAATAAAAAAACGCATATGTTTGAAATTTACTCTAAACCAACAGCAACAAACATTATTATTCCCCAATCCTCAAACCACCCACATGCACAGTGCAAGCAGCACTTCGACACATGCTCAACAGATATAACGCTGTACCATTCACCAAAGAAAGCTCCAAAAAGAAAAGGACATAATAATGCTGATACCACAAAATAATGGTTAAAACACAGTCATAAAGCTAACAAAAAAATTCAAAGTAAAATAAGAGCAGAAAGCTCCTAACCACAGACAACAACACAACAGAACCCAACGCAGACAAGAAGTTCCATAACGACTACACAGGATGATCAGAAAAAGATGAAAGAAAGCACAAGATGGTACACAATGACATACAATCACAAACTCACCCATAAAACCACCAATATTGTCAAAAGACAGGGAATAAACATACCATACACAATAGACAATTCTATATAAAAATATACCATAAAACTGACAAAAAACAGAGACGTATATCAGAAAGCAGGCATATATCAGCTACAGTGTAACACTTTTGAAGGCAGATACACAGGACAAACAAGTAGAATGTTTGATATCAGAAGCAAAGAACACATGAGAGCCTGGAAATATGGGAAAAACCATTTCACATTTGCAGAACACCTCCTAACCATGCAAGAAAAGTACCATATACAGAAAATCAAAACAGAAGGCAGAATTCCTGTTGAATGACCAAGTGAATGACCAAGTACACACGCCAATCTTTTCACTCTCTCATCCATGAAGCCCTCCACAGAGTATTAAAACGGAAAAAAAGTAACCTCATCGGCTCTGTGGCTCTATAACTCACTCAATCTCTCGTTCATACACACACACGTTATAGACACCACGAACAGAAGTTAGTCTCGAACATACACTTCGTTAGGCTGGCAACAAATAGGTGAAAATACCAAAGAGGAGGAAACACGTAATGGAGTCGCAATATTTAAGTTGTGAAAAGAAGTGTCCGGCGAAATTGTTGTATCGAGGGACAAAAGAAGAATACTACTCCCCAAAAAAGAGTGAGAATCATTGTGAAAAGTGTGAGGAATGTCAGAACACAAAATTGTGATGATATGGCAGTAATAAAAGTGATTGTGCGACTTCCAGACCAGATGTGAGGAAACACAGCAAATAGTAAGTAATTACTTTTTTTACAAAAAATTGCGACGTGAACTCTTTAATAATCTAAAACTACCAAAACTGTAGATCCCACTGATGACGTCTTAGAAGAGGAAAAGGCGAAACGCGTATGGGATATATAAGGTAACTAGCAGCAGGAGGATGGCCACACAAGCAAACTTGGAAAGAAAAGTACTTAAACACACCACTGTCCTACACATTTCCACTACTATACATGCCTAAGTAACAATCCATATTCCTTACACTGGAAAAACAAAATCAAATTACGAGAACATCCAACAGTAACATGGTCGTACTCCTTCTCACTATAAATTATGTAGAGAGTGAGTACGTGCTCAAACATACTGTTACACACCGAAACAATGACTAAAGGTAACTTCTCTTCCCCAAAAATTACTCTGGTCAACAGCTTATACAACTAGACAATGAACCACATCTCCTCCTCTTGACACTCATGTTACCGTATTACCCACATCAACCAGACGAAAACTAAGACTTATATTTATAGTATTCTTAAGAACCAGGTTCACCATAATCAATTGTAAATCTTCTTATCGGTTACTGGTTCGACACATCTGAACTGTCATCATTTCATGATATGTTAATATGTTACAAGATCCGATGATGACAGCAAAGATCAGTCGAAACCGGGAATCAAACCACTACAATGTAAAACATATATTTACACAACTTACATCTACACTCCACTGGCGGCGATGACAGCTCTCCCGACATTACTCTGTAGGGTAAGTGTTCGAGTCACAGGTCAGTGAGGCGCAGTGACTAGCTGGTGGTCCAGAGAAATACTTTATTATACATCAATTACACATCTTGTCATTATTACCGTAAGGCAGACATGGCCCACTCCAGTTTGTTGGGACAGAAATGGCCAGTGGTCAACTGGCTCCAACATCAGCGAAGAGGCACACGTGTCAGCGGTTGCAGTACTGACAACCAGTAACTCTGCGGCCCATGAATCTCCCAAGGACCTGATATCATTAGCACTCTCTTTGTTGTGGCGCAACTGCATTCTGCTGTTGAACACCTGCATTCAGGGGTCTCAGGCCCAGTTCGCATCCCCCATAGTGACAAATGAAGACTGATGTGCACTGGACATGACCTACTGCCACCTAGCACCAGTCTAGTGGCGGCAGGCGCGAACGGCAGGTCGGCGGCTCGGCAGTGCCACGGCATCAAGTGCCATAGTGTGAACTTGGTGCGACAGGCTGCTATTCCGACCCAGTGTCGACCCCATGGCTGCACGTGGGGGTGCCCAGTTCTTTCGACGTCTAGCAAACTCTGGTGCTTTGGTAGCACTGCTGGGATCCAAACGCCTCTGAATCAAAATGTTCAGTTGTTTATTAGTCTATAAGGTAGATTTGTTACACTGATACCTGTAACCATGTCACATAGCGCTAATACTGTACTTACCTTGTTGTGGTGACGCTGTCATGCTGGCTCCAGTCATTACCACTGTTTGGGGCATGTTTCGCTGAGCATGAGTAGCCCATATCGCAATCCTTTTCCGTAAATGCTGCTACAACTTATAAGTCCACAGCCTGCTGTTACAAGCCAATGGCACCTAAAGAAATGTTCCACGGTGTCCTTTGTACAAAGTCTTACAAGTTATATTTAAATGTAGGAAACGACATTATATCTAGAGGTCTGTTTGTTACATTTTTATGGTTGTGGACTTGTTTTCAAAAGTTATACAACTTTGATGATGAACACAACAGTAAGTACATTAGTTCAAAAACAGTCTGAGACTAGAGCACAGGTCCAGTGCCTATTAATTTGTTATTTAAATATGAGAAAATACTGGGAAAGAATTACTAGCAATTGTTAGTTATTTAAAAAGTTCAAAGATTAACTTACAGGTCATAAAGTGAATGTTTATTGTGACAAAAGTGTTAAGCTACTTGCAAGAATATAGACTTTACCACAGTAGTTTCATCGAATGGGTATTGTATTTGTAGCAGTTTAATTAGAAACAAAATCAAGAAAATTGTTTGTGTTCTTACACTTTATCCAGGTTGCCTCTGGGGGTGATGGTGGCATAGAGAGTAGTAATGTGGAAACGAAAAGAGTTCAAAATCTTGGAACCAAAGGGAAATAAAGACGAATAATGAATTACAAACATTTATGGAGAAATCTGAATCATGATGAAAACTGGAAACTGGTGAAAAACTATGTGGGAAGAAAGGAGCATGAAAAACTTGTGCAATATTGTACATTTCATAATGGGGTGCTTTCCAGAAGAACTGTTTTAGATTATGATAATTAAAACTATGTTGACCTAAACATTTTATTGATATTGTAATCAAATAAGAATATAACAGTTTTGGCTCGTATGGAGCATTACAATGCATACAAAAAATTTTAAAAAATTCTCATAACTTTTGACAAGGTTGAGATGTTTAAGGTTAGGAACCTCACGTAAAGTGGATTTATGCAGAATACAATACCTACTACACAAATAAGCTTAATTGCAGAAGTTATGTATGATACTTTACCTAGAACCAGAATGTGATTTGTTACACTTTTATTATTGCAGATTTGATTTCGTAAGCTATATAACATTAAGCAAGAACATTATTTCAAAAATGAAGAGATACTTCTTTCCACATGTAGGGACACCAAAAGGTATTTTATTTTAGAACACAGTTTACCTCTGAGAAACAGAAAATCTTTGTTGACAGGGAAGATGTGAAAAAGTATTCTCATGCCTCTTTACCATTCATCAGTCAAAACAGATGAATTATATGTGTGAGAGATTTGTAGACTGTGTGGGATACACTGCAGTAACAATCATTCAGACTGGGTGCAATATGTCAGTAATTTTGAAGATATATAAATAATTTATGACACACATCTTCACGACATTCTCCATATGACAGGAATACAGCTAACATTTATCTGAATTCATTGGGTATGCAGTATGTACGAGCATTACATCTCAAGAAAGAGTAGAAATCTGGCGAAAAACATGGACAGACAGAGAGAGATTAGGAAGAAGAAATATATTTTGAATGCTAAAAATGAATTCCTGTGAAGTGGTTGGTATGGTACCCATTAAAACAGAAAAAAGGTGATAGTCAGTCAGATAAAATTAAATATTTTGATAATTACATTGCGGTGTTTGACTTCCTGGATAATCCTCAGCTAAATGCATAGAGGTTACTTTAACCTAAATAAAAAATAATTGCGTCTGAGGAACATTACAGGGCTGAAACCATATATGTAGCATGTGTTAATAGTTTGCTTATTTTTTATTATTCATTTCTTGGTTCTCCATACATTTTTATTTATGTTTAAGTGATGGAAATCGTTGTACAACCTTTAACACAATAGCAGCTTGGAAAGGAAATTAAACATCACACTCTAATTCTGTCAGAGATGACAAATAACTTGGATGAACTGATGAATGGAATGGGTGCTGTCTTCAAGTGAGATTATAAGACGAACATCCACAAAGTGAGACAAGAAAACTGCAATGCAGATGCATTAAATCAGGTGGCGCTGAGAGAGATGGATTATGAAATGAGACACTTAAAAATGAGTTTTTGGTGTTTGGGAGTCAAAATAAGTCGGTATGGCTTAATTAGAGAGGATGAAAATTGCTGACTGGCAACATCAAGTGAAGCCTTTTTGAAATAGAATTATTTGTTAACTCTAATATTAATATAAGCCTTACAACATCTCTTCTATAGGTATTTTCTGGGGTTTAGCCATTGATTGGAGTGACAAATGGATGGTAAGCTGTTGAAACAAGGAAATAATAGAATTTTTTGAAATGTAGTGATATATAATTACTCTACAAATTAGATGGATAAATCGAATCAGAAATGAGATATAGAATAGAAATGGGGAGAAAAGTAAATTATGAAAGAACCTAACTATAAACAGGGATCATTTCACAGAGTATCCTGAGGCACCACTAAATTGTTAATCTGGTATTAAAGGAAATGCGTGGTGTAAAAATTGTACAGGGGAGACCAAGGATCCTATATGGTAAGCAGATAGAAATTACTTTAAGTTCCAGTAGTAATTCAGGGCTGACAAGGATTCTATAGAACAGGGATGGGGAAGAACTGCAGAAAATGGCTCTTCAGGCTGATGAACTCAATATTATTAGAAAATCAGATATTGGGTTGGGTGAACAGTATCACTGGAGTGATACGAAAAAATTTTCTACTGTGGAATATTTTAGATAAAGTGACCATTTGTTAACTTGAGCTCTCCTAGTACATTATTTTGGTTCAATATTTCAGGTTACTCTGGATCTGTAAACATGAACAGCATATGTGATGTGCATCATAATTTTATTACTGCATACTTCAGAGCTATTTAAGTTTCTGTCTGCTTACCCTTTCTAGAGTTAGCCATGCTAGGTCACTAATGATCAATTTTCTCTCATTGGTATTACAAATTGTTTAATGTAAATGTTTCTTTATAATTAACACTGATTATAACGTACTTACAATTAATTTTCAGGATTAATGTTTATAATTCTCTTTAGACATGCAAAGGTCAGATGATTCTTGTACAGTTATTTTAATCCTATTTTGTGAGGCTGTTATTAAAAACTTTTTTAAAGTGAAGAACATCTGTTACGTCAAGTAATGCAAATTCTAAATGTTTTATGGTTTTCAATGTCTTTTGTCACAGTATTAATTTAGCTCTGATTTCTTCAAATTTTTAAATGTAATGTGTCGTCTGAGTTATCACACATTTTTCCCTATAATGATGTGCACCTACAACATAACTCAAGATCGTTTTGCACTATTTGATGTGTGGAGAATTGCATGAATAGTTAAACTAGGATGACGTTTTGTTGCAAAACTTGTATCACATAAATATATTTGGGAGTATAGTAATGCTTAGATGAAATTTTATTACCTTGAGGCATGTTGTATAAACTGCATGGCCATTTCCCCATCACTAGCGAGCTTGTTCTTGGCTATGTGATACTGATGCTTCCAGAGTGCGACCATTGTGAGACATGTGACTCACAGGAGCACCACTCTGACACTATTGGGGAAAGATGCAGACAGCAGCAAGCAGTCAGTCAACTGAACATGAGTTGAATATATATCTCCCTGAAGTAAGCGTATAGTCTTATGCCAGAACCAGTGGTGAACCATCTATAGCCAGCACAAGGCACACAGAGCTGTGGTGATGGCCAGGGTTCAAGGCTTGACTGGTGTTCATGGATGGACAGTCAGTGATTGGAGTAGCTGGAGAACTACCAAGGAGAAATGTTGTGCGCAAAGGGAAGTCTAAGCCGCTTATCAAGTTGGAGTGCAGGCACCACCAGACAGACAGGGTCAACATGGGTGTCGTTGGCTTGTGAACAGCAATCTGTTGGAATTGATCCTGTATCTTCCAATCATACACAACGATTTCAGGGGACTGAAGAACAGCTTCAGCAGATTGCAAGGTACATAGTCACAGCGATTTTGAGTTAATATTTTTATGCTAGTGCTTTTTGTTCAAGGTGAGTCACACTGCATATACAAAAATGCAGTGTGAAGACAGTAGTAGCTCACTTTGTCCAGGGGTTGTCCGTATAGACTGTTGTAGTTATTGTATATGGGATTGTGCTTAGTAGGTATTGTGCCAATAATCAAGTTGGTTCTTATTAGTACACACTGTGCAAGGGTTGTGCAAAAGCGATATCTAATATAAAATCTTATTACAACTATGGATCTCTTCTGCACTCTGTAGTTTTCATATCGATTCAGTACTAGTCTTTCTATTGAACCTGTGGTTTACTCATGTGTATTGTAGATTGCTATATTCTGTTATGTGAATTGTTTGCATGTGCTGTTCTAATGAAACATGGATACCTGTGTCCGTGCAGTTCTAGGCGCTTCTTGTCTGGAACCGCTTGACCACTACAGTCGCAGGTTCGAATCCTGCCTCGGGTATGGATGTGTGTGATGTCCTTAGGTTAAATAGGTTTAAGTAGTTCTAAGTTCTAGGGGACTGATGGCCACAGATGTTAAGTCCCATAGTGCTCAGAGCCATTTGAACCATTTGATACCTGTGTGATATATGTGTAATTGTTGTGTTGTTGATTGGAGGTAACTGGTATGGACAGGTAAGTAGTATCTAGTAGGGATTATATTCAGTTTTATATTACAGATAACTGAATATTTTGTGATATAATAAGTTGCTACTGACATAACTATAGAAGGCGAAATCCACTATTCCGAAGTGTTATCTTGTTATAAGGGCTGCCCTCATGGTCCAGCTTCAGTTGTTTTGTATGAATTATTTTCATTATGTGAAAAAGATATTTTGTGCTATATAAGCTCTGTTAAGATTTATAAGGATGTCAAAGAAATTTTGTTATTTAACTGCGCTTTCTGTCTTATTAAACTCGCTGTTCACAGTAAATAAACGATATAAATATTGATCCCCACATCTCCACAACCTTCATCTTGAACCCCACAGCACTTGAATCCCATGCTAAAGCACACATCAAAGAACGTTCGAATCAGACAGATTGACATGTTCATACATTGGATACAGTTATTACTTGGAAATATTATGATGACATTGAAACTAATTATGATACTAGTATGATCTTGTGATATTTATATGAAAAATTTAGTGATAATTTAAGAAGTTTTTGCTAGTGAAGGAATGTTTAATTATGAGTAATGATTGTTGAAAAATAGTAGAGATTTACATTTTGTACAGATGGTAGACACAGAATATTTGTTTAGAAGAAATTTGCTATTACATTCAGTAAAGTACATACTGTTGAGCAATATTGGATTTAAATTGCTTGGGATTGAATACAGCATGCACATGGAATCATGATTCAAAGTAATGTCACAAATAACTTAATTTTTTGCAACTGAAGGAATGTTAAGCTAGCTGAGTATATTATTTGGACAGTACAATGAACTGAAAAACGGTAGGTTTTTCTAGTTTGTACTTGAAATATCTCTGTTTACACTGTAGAAGGACAATATAGTACAAAAATGTCATTTAGGAAAGTGAAACTAGTGTTTTCAGGTAAAGGTTTTATTTGATATTCAGAGCTATAGTTTCTCCAGTCAGTACAACAAAGTTCTGCAGGATACATTGTCTTCCCATACTGACTAATCTGAGTACTTTTGATTTAGCTGACTGGGATTTTGAACCATCACACACTTGCACAAATCCGCACATATTCCACATGCATTTCATATATACTTTTATGGAAGTATCATTACACCTTATATTTCATTATTTCAAACATGATATCAGTATTTAAAACGTATAATTATGATCCCTTTGTGACTTTTTATCGCTGAGCCATATAATACATTACAATGTGAATGGCACATTGACAAAACCCACAAGAGGGTCACATATGTTCCTTTTTATATATGGATAAAATAAGGAAATCACCCAACAGTTGCTTATTCTACAGTGTCCTATTGTGTGCACAACTAGTTTCAGAACACCTAAAACTCCATCTTCTGGTGAAAAAATAAAATTATTTAACCACCTCAAAGTTGTTCAGTTGAGGATAGCCTCAGATGGTTAGATGATTTTAATTTTTACACCAGATTATGGAGCTCTAAGTGTTCCAAAACTAGTCATGAACACTACAGAAGTTTGTGAATCAAGCAGTTGTTGTGCGGTTTCCTCATTTTACAAAATAGACTTATACAGTTGCAGCTGCCTAGTAAGAATAACTCTTAGCACATCGGGGATAGTTGTGCCGCTTACAACTATGATTGTGTGAAATCCTTATCAGGGACACATCACGTGTCACTTCCTCCCCACAAATGTGTGGAAAATTCGTGCTATACTTCTTCTTTTTTTTTTTTTAATGTGATGTAGCTTCAAAAAGAGAGCGAAATTAGCTAACTTATAAACAACGAAATACAGTGGTTGTTTCATATTAAAACAGTTTGTGCTTGAAAATTACCCTCAAGAATTTCACAGTGGCTTTATACACACCCATACTACACACCATTAAAGAGATATGTCTAATATTTGTGTGTGTGACTCATTTGATGTTCAATGATGAACGCTACACGTTACAGTGCTTCCTGTTTTCAGTTACTTGCCGTGAGAAAGTTTTTCACATGTGAGTACCATTCGCTTGTCGTTCCTGAAGATTAAAGAAACAGATAATCGGCATCTGTGCGTGGCCACTTGATTACTACACGTGGCTCATGGTCTTGTATGGACAGTTTTTATCTTGTGTTAGGAAGTATTTGTGTGATTCATCAAAGTCTAGTAGCACTACGTTGATGATTATTATACAGTCTCCTCGAACAGGAAGTGGTGGATGGTTCACCTCTGTTTAACCGTTCATGCAGCGCTCCTGAATATAGCACATTATATTTAACAGAATCATGCAACATTCAATTAATATGTGCTGTTGGAAGACGTGAAGCCTGCTGTAGCATTTGAATTAACCCTTGTCGTCTTCTGACAGCCTTCTCCTTCTTCTTCTTCACTTCAAGGACTAGGCCCATAGCGGATCTCAGTCTCCTCATTTTCATCGTCCTTTGAGACCTTCTTGTCATAGTTATCTGTAATTGTAGTTCTGTAGTAGGGTAAAGCATAGTCTGGAGCAATTTTGATGTAAAAGTTACATGCAAAGTAATTAATTTGTGACAGCTGATTCATTTATGACCTTAACCTATTGTTCTGCTAAGTGATTTTTCATGTAAACCCTCCCTCTCTCCTTAAACTCCTGTTATGTTTATTGATTTATGAGGCGCTGGGGAAACCTTTCCTCTTCGAAACCCCCACGGCAACCCCTCCTCCTCCACCTCATACAACGCTCCGGAAATTCCCATCGCCTGTGGAAGCACACTTTTGATACCAAATTAATTGACTTCTTAAGTAAATCAATCCATTAAATACCCCCTCCATCTCAGGGAAATCCCCAGCCCTCCCCTCTGCTCGCTCTCTTCTCTTTCCCCACCCCTCTCTGGAACCTGGTGGGAAAAAGACAGTCTGTACTAGAGAGGATGGGTCTCACAATACAAGACTAAAATCAAGACAAAATCAATTACATAGCAAAGGATACACTGTTTAGTTCTAGAAATCAATTCACAGGAGTTCGATGTCTTTATTATCTGTTTATCTAACTTTGGAAGATGCAGGTCTTGTAAAACACATCGGGAAGGAGTGATCAAATGTGTAAGTACATCGCTTTCTTCCGATCCCGCAAGGAATACCGTCATGAAATCGGCACCAAAATAAGGAAAGAATCAAAGACAGCAGTCAGCTTTTATGTATCCCTATTGCCTCAATAAACACTCAGCAGAATGTTATAAAAAACCATGCAATAACTGTTCTGTAAGGTATTTGTTAGCTGACATCCCATGGATGTGATTGATAGAGAGCACAAAGAGATACTGTAAATACTACTTCCTATAGTCCGAAACCCTTAAAGAGTTTTGCACAGGTTCAAATGGCTCTGAGCACTATGGGACTTAACATCTGTGGTCATCAGCCCCCTAGAACGTAGACCTACTTAAACCTAACTAACCTAAGGACATCACACACATCCATGCCCAAGGCTGGATTCGAACCTGCGACCGTAGCGGTCATGCGGTTCCAGACTGAAGCGCCTAGAACTGTACGGCCACACCGGCCGGCTTTTGCACAGGGTCAAGCACACATTCCATTCTGTAGTTGTATATGCATTTCAAAAGGTGGTAATACAGTGCTCTTTAGCTAAGAACACTTCACAAAACCCTATAAGATTGTTGCTCACAACTTTGAATCACACCTGGGCTTGTGATTTGACATATATAAGTCTATTACTCTACGTGACGGTCACACTAGTTAAACAATCAGTTCCAGCCGTCTTATCGCTGTCAACGAAAAATGACTGGTTCCTGGTGCTGCCGCTTCAACTTTTCTTCCTATTCCTCTTGCTGTCACACACTCGTTCCCATACACAAGAATTTTCCTGCACCTGGTTTCATGTGCGGTTGGGGCCTGTGGCACAGGGTAGTTTTGGGATAGGATCAGGATAGAGATCATAGGTGTATCCACCATGTGTTATGTCAGAGATACGATTCGAGGGTGGATCCACCAGGCATTGTGATGGGGACGGGGTTCAAAGGTGGATCCATAATATTTTATGGCTAGAATAGGGTTCGGAATTATAAGCATCACATGTTACGGCTGTGACGGTGTTTAAGAGTCGATACACGACGAGTTACGGCTGGGATAGAGTTGGAAGGTGAATCCCCTCGCTATATGTCTGGGGCGCTGGTTGAAGCTTGATTTAACGGCGGTAGGTTTGGAGTATGATCTGGAGACCAAATGTTTCTGCCATCCTGGTTTTAGTTCCGTTCATTGATCAGTATGGGCTGTAAACTAAAGTCGATCCTCTGCCCTACAATACATGAAGGAGACTTTTCAGGCTTCGATACAGTTCCCCACAGTCGTTTGATGAACAAAGTAAGAGCATAAGGACTGTCAGATCAATTGTGTGATTGGATTGAAGAGTTCCTAGATAACAGAACGCAGCATGTCATTCTCAATGGAGAGATGTCTTCCGAAGTAAGAGTGATTTCAGGTGTGCCTCAGGGCAGTGTCGTAGGACCGTTGCTATTCACAGTATATATAAATTACCTAGTGGATAACATCGGAAGTTCACTGAGGCTTTATACGGATGATGCTGTGGTATATATAGAGGTTGTAACAATGGAAAATTGTGCTGGAATGTAGGAGGATCTGCAAAGAATTGACGCATGGTGCAGGGAATGGCAATTGAATCTCAATGTAGACAAGTGTAATGTGCTGCGAATACATAGAAAGAATGATCCTTTATCATTTAGCTACAATATAGCAGTTCAGCAACTGGAAGCAGTTAATTCCATAAATTATCTGGGAGTAGGCATTAGGAGTGATTTAAAATGGAATGACCATATAAAATTAGTCGTGAGTGAAGCAGATGCCAGACTGAGATTCACTGGAAGAATACTAAGGAAATGCAGTCCGAAAACAAAGGCAGTGGGTTACAGTACACTTGTTCTCCCACTGCTTACCGTTGTGGGATCCGTACCAGATAGGGTTGATAGAAGAGATAGAGAAGATCCAACGGAGAGCTGCGCCCTTCGTTAAAGGATCATGTAGTAATCGCGAAAGCGTTACGGAGATGATACATAAATTCCAGTGGAAGACTCTGCAAGAGAGACGCTCAGTAGCTCGGTATGGGCTTTTGTTGAATTTTCGAGAACATACCTTCATTGAGTGAAGCAGTATATTGCTCCCTCCCACGTATATCTCGCGAAGAGACCATATGGATAAAATCAGAGAGATTACAGCCCACACAGAGGCATATCGACAATCTTTCTTTCCACGAACAATACGAGACTGGAATAGAAGGCGCGACCGATAGAGGTAGTCAAGGTACCATCCGCCACACACCGTCATGTGGCTTGCGGAGTATGGATGTAGATGTAGATGTAGAAGTACAATATAAGGTGTTTATGTACGTGTAAAACTATGTAATCAGAAAAGCTTTAATAAATTTAAGACGCAAATGTAAAATGAAAAAGTCTTTTGTAAACAATGCATCACAAAAATTTTGTTATATCTACGACACAAGAAGTCAACGCTACCATCTGACGATGGTCTCAGGCCCAAAACCCGTAATGGTACAACAAATCACTTGAAGAAAACTTGTGGATGGCTGCAGTCTCTCCTCTACTTCAATTTTGTTTCGCTGTTCTTCAACCAAAATTAATAAAATAAAGACGAGTTCGTGTAATAGGGCTACAAGAAGTCGGATGTTTCTTCTGAGATATTGCAGAAAGACATGGCAAGCATTTGGCCACTGTACAAGACTGCTGGCAGCCCTGGTCACAAGAAGAGCGGTAACCAGATGACCATGTGGCACTATCGACAGGGACGACATTCCTGTTACGAGTGGAGCTCTGGCGCTTCGTACTGTATCTTCAGAAGCTATTCGAGTAACAGTTGGCACCATAGCGACACGTCAAACTGTAACAAATCTGTTACTTCATGGACAGCTCCGAGCCAAACGCCCTGTAGCGTGCATTCATCTGACACCAAACTCCTGTGATTTGCAACTTCAACGTGTGTCACGCGAGAGCTCATTGGAGGGCAGAATGGAGGTCAGTTGTGCTTTCAAATGAAAAGTGTTTCTGCCTCGGTGCCAGTGGTGCCCATATCGTGGTTAGAAGAAGGTCAGTTGACGACCTGCAACCAAATTGTTTGTGTGCGAGACACACTGGACCTACATCAGAAGCTATGGTCTGAGATGCGTTATCGTATGACAGCAGGAGCACTCTCGTAGTTATCGCTCAAGCCTCGCCTTCAAATTTGTACGTCAGTCTGATGATTCGACTGTTGTGGTGCCATACATGAACAGCAATCCAGGGACAGTTTTCCAAGTGGACAACGCTCGCTCATGTACCGTTGTTGTAGCTCAAAATGCTCTAGACAGTGTCGACATATTGCCTCGGTCTCGATCACTATATCTGTCTTCAGTCGAGCACGTGACATATGGGACATCATCGGACATTCCCAGCGCCATCCACAAACATTAACCGTCTCTGTATGGACCGGCAAAGAGCACCTGACATGGAATTCCATCCCACAAAATGACATCCGTCACCTGTACAACACAATGTACGTACATTCAAGATTCTGCTGTTCCACCTGTTATTCATGTGCCCACTCTGTAATGGTTTAACTCGCGCTTACATTAAGCTGTGATCTTACAATGTTAATGGGTATTATGTTACCTAGACATTTTTCTCCCATCAGTGTATGTCAGCTGAGTGGGTCAGAATTTTCCCTTAGTGTTGGGATTGTTTCCTGTTAGAGGAACTGCCGGAAAAGAGTCGTATTAATTAGCCGACACTGGATAAGTGGCTTTCAATGAAAATGTCTCACCCATAGGGGAATATACATAATGAATGTACGAGTGCAGGTAGTAGACACATGGTAGACATATATGGAAGTTCGGGTCTGGCCATTGAGCGTGCTCAGATAGCCTAATGGTTAGGTGGCCGTTCCCGATGGCGGGGTATGTATATTCGCTCCCTGGTCGGCCACAAATTTTCTATTGCTTTATGGCAGCTGATAGATGTCTATATTAGTAACTACGAATACGTGTCTTTCATTCTAGCTGCACTTTCCGCAGTCCCTGTTACTTCGATTATATATGTATGTCACAAGGAATATTCTACCATACTTATGAACAACACAGGCACAGCTATATCGTGTTTTGAACGAGTGTTTTGCAAGCGGTCTCTTTGTTACGTGAATTAAACTCCCTGAGAATTCTTCCTATGCCTCAGAGAAAAATTTGTGTGGAAGTCCCAACTTAAATCAGTCCAGATACGTAACATTAGATCACTGTTCACAGTGTCTGAAGGCCGATCAAGGAATGAAACGGTAAGGCACCTGTTCGTCTTTTTATTCTACTTTTATTTTATGACCTTCATTGGGCCACTCTAATAAGCCAAAAAATAGTTTATGCAGGTGGTTGTTGTTCAGTAATACAGTACAGTTGAATAACACTGAATTGGACAATTCAATAGTACAGTGGTTATACAAGGATTATTATAATTTATTCTTATTGCTCCTCTGTCTACCTAATACTTCTCCAATCTTTCAGTTTTTTGGTCCTTCTTCATCTCAGATTACTCGTCCTGTAGCCATCATCTTCTGTTGTTTCTTGAAGTATTCTCATTTTCTTTGTTTTGTTTTTTAAGTCATCTACTGTAATATGCAGTTCTCTTATATCCTCCTTAATCTATGTGATCCATTTAATGTTGCTCTTACTATTTCAAAGTTATCCCTTATTCCCTCACTAACTCCGTTTATTTGTCTTCTTCTCAGATGTCCAAGATATACGTTTCCTCTGGATCGTGCTCATTACTGGCTTTATTTTCTTGTATACTGTTTCATTTGAAGCTATTCTCCAATGCTCATTTGCTTGATACTGTTTATTTATACATGTCCTGATTGTTTATCTTTCTATCTTTTGCATTTTGTCAATTTATGCAGCATTAGTGGTTTAAAAGATGGTTTCAGTTGCATAAATGACTTCCAGTTATGTAACTGTTTTATAAAATTCTAATTTTGCATCTGTAGATAAGTTTTATTTGTTGTATGTGCTTTTTGTAACGTAATGTGCTCTGTTCAGGTTTTTATTCTTTTTTGGCATTATGACTTCTCCTTTAGATTGTAAGTTATGATTTCACCTAAATATTTAAATTTATCAACGATTTTAATTTATTTTACTCCTATTGCAATTTGCTTTGCAAGATGCTGGTAAGTTAGCATAATCTCTGTTTTTCAAATGGTATTCTGAGGACAATTTTCTGTGCTGTTTCTTGTACTGGTATAATTTATTGCCTGGATTCTTGAATATTGTTGGCCAGGAGAGCAAGATCATCAGCAAATCCCAAGCAGGTCAAGCTTATATCATTTATAGTACTCACAATCCACATGTTCTTTGGGTTCCCTTTTACCATTCTTTCAGTATGTACTCCAGGGCACAATTGAACAATAAAGGTGAAAGACAGTCACCTTGTCTTAAGCCTTTGTTTATAAGGAATGATTCAGAAATTTCACCTCTAAATTTCACTTTCAATGTGGTATTTGACAGAGTGAAGATTATTAATTTAATTACTTTTGGATGGAGTCCGAGACTACAAACGTTATTGTGAGGCGTTTGTTCTGTTTGCTGTAGTATGCCGTAACCAGTTTTAAACTAATGTTCTGCTCTGCGCAGCTTTTCCATGGTCTGAAACCTCTCTGGCAAAGCCTAAACTCCTGTTCCAGTTGTTCCTTAATTCTTCCATACAGAATTATGGACAAGATCTTTTACGTGCAGCTTAGGAGAGGGATTGCTCTGTAGTTGTCTGGACTCCTCTCAACGCCCTTCTCGTGTACTTTTCTTATCCATATTTTTGTTAGAGCCTTTTGTAGGGAGGTCATCACAGCATCACATTAATATTACCACATATCAGCAAAAACCTGATCTCCACATGCCTCATAATTCTTTTGTCGTTTGAGGACTCTTTATACAGCTTTGAAAAATTGGTGGCCTAATTTGCTAGATTTGGTTTTAACTGGAGTATTTACGCCGATTTGTAAGAGTTCTTTGGGTTCTTCATAGTCTGCCATAATTCTCTTATTTTATCTTTTACCATGTGCCGTTCATCCTGTTTCCCAAAGATTTTGTAATATTTCTTACAATTTGTTTGGTGGTAATTATCTTCTGTAGAGTTTACTACGTCTTTATGGAATCTTCTCCTAATTTCCCTTATGTTTTGTTTGAATTTTTTTCAAAAAATTGGCTCTGGGCACTATGGGACTTAACTGCTAAGGTCAGCAGTCACCTATAACTTAGAACTACTTAACCTCACTAAGTTAAGGACACCTCACACATCCATGCCCGAGGCAGCATACGAACCTTCGACCGTAGCGGTCGCGCGTTTCCAGATTGTAGCGCCTGGAACCGTAAGGCCACCCCGGCCAGCGAACTTCTTTTTTTCCTATCATTTCTGAGAGTGATAAACTTTCTTCTGTTTTCTTTGTTTGAATCTTTAACCGTGCTTTGTTACATTCCGGAGTCCACCACGCATGTTTTCTTCGTGAATTTCAGGGAACTATATTCTCGGATTGCTTCTTGAGATGGTACCAGTTCTTTTAGATCATCTGTTACTTTCATGAATTATTTGTTTGTTTGTATGGGATACTGTAGATTTCATGTTGAAAATTTTTGTCTATACAGACATGGTGTAGCTGTGACAGCCCCTTCCTCTAGTCTGGGTGTTTCCATGTTTCAAGTTTATTTGACTTCCTCTTGAAGTATGTTGATTTAGATATAATATTGTGTTCTCTGTACAGTCCTACAACTTTTTGACCATTCTTGAATGTAAGGTTATGTGGGCTCCAATTTCCGGTTGTATCTTTAGATTTCCTTTTTTTCCATAACTCTCCCTTAAGATTTTTACATTAGTGTTATTTATTCTGTTTACAGTTAGACCGAGAGCATCCGAAAATTTATCTGTCTCTTCCTTCGTTTCTGTTATAAAAGTTTTATCGTTTGTAGGAACATGAGCATTTACAATTGTGCCGGTTTTATTCATTATTTTAGATGTCCGAGCTGCTTTTCTGTGTGATATTGTTTGCAAATTTGTTGAATCCATAATTTTATAGTCACTGTAAATCCTGTTACAAATTGGTGGCCGAACGGTTCTAGGCGCTACCGTCTGCAACCGCGCGACCGCTACTGTTTCAGGTTGGAATCCTGCCTCGGGCATGGATGTGTGTAATGTCCGTAGGTTACTTAGGTTTAAGTAGTTCTAAGCTCTAGGGGAATGATGAACTCATATGTTAAGTTCCCTAGTGCTCAGTGTAGTGTCGGTAGCTGGACCGACACCGTGGAGTTGACTGCTGAAAAAGAAAGCTAGACTAACGCTGTGGCCGATAGTGCACGCACAGCATAAAGCAGGCGGGCGTGAAGTCTGGAACATGAGAACTTATGTATGAATAAGAAGAAAAGTATGTAAATGCTTTTTACTTATCTTTTCTTTATTCCTTGGAATACATCTCTCTTGAATACTCGTAAGCTATAGGCACTGATACAACTGGCGCCTTGCTAGTTCGTTGCCATTAACTTAGCTGATGGCTATTCTGTCTCTCGGCTAATGAGAGAGAAAGGCTTCATACAACTGGGCGGTAGCTAGGTTCTCGTACAACTGGGCGATAGCTAGGTTCGCGTACAACTGGGGCGATAGCTAGGTTCGCGTACAACTGGTCGGTAGCGTGGTTCTCGTACAACTGGGGTCGAGTCCTCTCTCGTATCACGAGACCTGCCTTGGTGGTGGCGCTAGGTCTGCGATCACAGTGGCGACACGCGGGTCCGACATGTACTACATGGACCGCGGCCGATTTAAGCTACCACCTAGCAAGTGTGGTGTCTGGCGGTGACACCACACTCAGAGCCATTTGAACAAACTGGGGACTTTGTTTCATTGCCCTCCATTCTGGTTTCCCACTACAAATGGTATATTCTTGTGATTAGAACGGGCCTTCTATTATGTTTCTTGTTTCTTAGTACCTCATTGCAATGGTTTCATTATGTAATTCAAAGCCTTGAGTTTTCCGGTTCTAAGTAGTGAGTTTATGTTGTGTGTCGGTATGTAATATATTTGATTATGTTGAATCTTCTTTTAGAGAGACAGTGAGCTTCCTGGTGATTGCAAACTCTCTCATTCATTTCTGTCTTTCAGTTGGCCACCTACAGAATCCGATGTAGCCTTTACCTGCCTTTTTGGGCAGGACGGTGGTATTTTTTTCCCCTAAAAGACGTGTCCATACTTTCGTCCTTTTACAAGCATTGCACCACACTAATATACTGAGCGAAAAGATTTTCACTATTGAGTGTCTGTATTTAGCGTAAATCTGTTAAGATTTCGAATTGATGTCATTATGGAGTGGTTTAGACAGAAAACACATCAGTCACCTTTTATAAGTAAAGTCGAATGTCATTGCTCGCTAGTAGACTCATGAGTTCAGGCTAAGCTGAAGGATGAATTGGTTTTTCCTATCTTTTGCACAGCGCGGCACCCTTCCTTCACGAAGAGGGAATTTCACGTCTTTGTGTGTATCTGGAAAGCGACTGTAATGGCTGCATGTGCAGTGTGGTGTCATGCTTGTGTTGGATGATGATGACGATGATGATGATATGGAGTTGGGGGCAGACGACGCTTTGTTTTGTTGATGGTAACGAAAGAGAAAGTGTGAAACTCGATGCTGGGATATAGGCTACTCTCTTGAATAACACCAATGGGGCCACCAAGCTGAACGTCCCAATCCGACACACTGATTAGCATGAGCAGCGTCACATGCCCTAGCCTCATTATACATTGCGTACACTGGAATTTAATGGACAACGTTGGCACGAAGACTGGCGATCCGGGACTTCACGTGACTTCCCCAACCACTTTGCCATAAAGGCAAACGGAAAGCAGCCGACAGCACATTCCGTACACAAGCAGGTACCGTACAATGCTGTGACGTTGCTGAACTGAGCTGCCGAGATCCGGTGTATTCAAAGTAGGAATTGCAATTGTTTCGTTTACAATAAGTGTACGCAGACAATGGCGGATTTTTCCGTTCAAAAATGTTAATGGATACTACGCAGCAAAGTCAAATACATTTATTTATGTTCAGATTCAGCTGCCAAATCTTCTTAACTGCATCTGCAAGTATGGCAGCATGATGTTAAAGTTGTCACATAACTGCACACTGCAGCGTAGTTTACAGGCAGCAACCGAAGTCCCCTTTTCAAACAGCAATGACGAACGGCGACATAAATGTAAAATGAGGGCAAGTAATTCTGACGAGCACTATCTTCTGGAGTGGCTGTTTGAGTAGTTTTTATCACCGACAGAGGAAGTCGCGAGTAAGCAAAAATCTGCAGTCTCTGCATGAGAAATGACTCATGCCATCATCTACATAACAGTTATTATGACGCGAAAATATCAGATAAAAAATCCATCAGTAAACGCTCTGATAAGTCTGATGGGTCTAGAGTAGCTATGGGAGTAGCCTTTATGTCACGTGCTGTTAATATCCGTACTGACAGAGGAATTAGTATAAACAAAGTCGCAGAACGTGAGAACGTTTTCTGTAGTCTGTAAAGGAAATGACGAGCTTCATCATCTGATTACAAAACCGTTAATACGAGGTCAAAATACGCGATAAAAAACTATCAAACGCTATTACAAACATTTCGTAACTGATAATTGATTGTTATCAGGTGCCACTGAATGTTTATAAGTGACAACGAGCGCCGTTACAGCTGCAACTTTGAGCATGGCGGCACGTGTGTCATTATACCTGGAGATACTGGGAGTCGCCTGTCTGCTGGCGACCGCTTGCGCCAGAGAGGTGAATCAGTTCCCAGAGGGCTTTCTGCTGGGTGCTGCCACATCCTCCTACCAGATCGAGGGCGCCTGGAACGAGGATGGTGAGCGATAGTCGATATTCAGCAATTTCCAGACGTTTCTAGGAGAGTTAGAATCTGAGGAACAAGCTAAGACAGGCCTCGAGTAATACTGTTACTTATTGTTTACTTTCTTAATTGCTGCCGTCATCGTCGGCCAAGTGACATTCTGAACACTTCTTATACTGTGCTATACTCAGATTCCACACGACTCAGATTGCATACATGTGACTCTTGACATGAAGGAATTTTATTTGATGTTCTGAAGATAGGCTAAGCCCGTAACGCGTCAGATATAGTTCTTAACAACAAGAGATCTGCTGTTTCTAAGCGAACCATTACAACAGTGTACAAGATGTGTGCACAATTTACGTTATAAGTCGCAGGCCTCTTACGCGACTTTATGTCGCACCTTAAGTCAACTGAAATTCTCGGCTGGGCAAAGAATTCCTCTAGATTTTTCTGCGATCAAAAGTTTTCAATTAGAGGGATTGATGTGGCATCTACCACTTTTCTGAAGTCGTCTACCCGTCTTCCATGAAGTGCTTGGCCCAGAGTTATCTTTAAGAATCCAGCAAAGCACTTCGTTGCTTCATGTACCACCCATTTCACTCCATCCAGTTTAATCGTCGATTACCAGTCTTTGTGGCCGGGGACGGAAACTCACGCCTTTGTCGTGCTGCACACATGGAGGTATGTCGGTTCGAATCTTGGTGCTGAATTAAATTTTCACTGCTAGTATTTGGCCGGCAATGGAAGGAGAGGCCGTGACATGAAGTTCTCAGCCACTAGTCGCCGCGCCAGGGTCCTTTTCGCGACGGAAAGGAGCCTGAGGGAGAAGCGGATAGGGAAAACCTTTGCCATTAGGCGGATGAACCTGCCTTTCGGGACCTCCCAGTCATTCATGCCAGAGGACTTTTCTTTACTTAGCGTTCAATTTTCTTCTCATTACAAGAAACATGAAAATTTGTTACGACCCGTTGTTAGTAAATTTTATCCGGTAAACACATCATCTGCACGCACTTCATTTCTCTAATGTTAGCTACTGTAAGTGGGACCTGTCGAAGACCTTAGGAGACATTAGGAAAAGTTGTATTATGTAATAATAAATGTATCATGAGTGTATCACTGAAACTAATTCTCTTTTCTCCAGTCGCATTTTGATTATCCGTTGCAGACTTTATTTGTGCGCTAGTAGCATTCTGGTTTATCTAAATTTACGATTGTTCACTTGCAGTTATATTGTTAATATTTGGTAGTAAATTAATTCTAAATAATTATATTGCAAGCTCTGGAAAGAGCATTACACAGTGCAAGAACATACTCTCTTGAGCATCATTATCATGTGACGAACTTCCATCATGCTGGAGTAATTCCAGGACAGGAAATTTTTTTAATCAGTACAACGGAAAACCAACCAAAATTGCTAATTTCACTTTATTTTGTTGATGAATGGTTTGTCGGTACCCATTTTCAAATCATTCAGATAGTCGAAATGGTATTTCATAAAATACAACAATCATTTCAAGACGACAAACATACATGTTTGCTGTGTAACTATTCATTTGCACTTTCTCATACACATGTGTTGGTTGTAAGAACATGGTTATTATATATTGGGAAACACTATTTTGAATATCCGGATAATCCAAAAATCTGTCCCGACCCGAAACCAGTCATCAAGTAAACCAAAATTAAATTTACAACTTTATCTGTTCTTGCATTGTATTGATTACCACTTTGGTTTAAAAAGAGCTTAAAGCATCGGAACTGACAAGAATTATTTCCACACTGTACGAAAAGAATGCCATCATGGACATAAGGCAAAGAAGTAGCTCGATACTTTGAAGCACCTCCATTTAGGCGTGAGTGATAGTTGATACTATCAGGATCTGATGCATGTCCTTCATATTTGGTGATGCATGATAATTTTAATAATAAAACTCAGACTCGCAAATTTAACAAGATTTTCATCCCATGAGACGGTTAAAAAATTGTTTGCCGTGCAGAATTTCTTATTACAGCTTCAAATTGGTACTCTAGTTTTTTTATTTGATTCTGCAGTCTTATCAAACGTGTACACTATTTTGGTGTGGCATTTACTGTCGCCCTAATTGTATAGATTTTAGTCTGCTGACAACTATTCACTCCAATATAAATCTATCAAATTAACGATAATTGTTCTCCATGTTTATACGGTTGTGGAATTCTGTTATTCATAGCTGAGGTATCACAGATATTATATATACTTTAATATCATTATTGCTGACAGCACTAGTATCTGTGCTATGTTGGTCTGGCCCTTTTGGAACCTGAACATAATTTTTGTTTTCGAAACTGGAAGTTTTTTTTTCATTCAGAAGTTTTTCTAAGTTAACATGATGCCCTTCTACCGTGTTACATTACAGGCAAAGGAGAGAGCATCTGGGACCACATGCTGCACGAGCATCCAGAATACGGCAACAACGGGGACAATGGGGACGTGGCCTGTGACTCGTACCACAAGTATGCCGAGGATGTGCAGGCGCTCAAGGAACTGGGGGTGAGTGTAATGCAGAAGGAAACCGACACACAGGGCTTTGTTATTCTGTAGTACAAAACTGATGACATTATGAGAATGCTGAAGAAACTCGATATCCTTATGCTTTGTAATAGAGTTTCTTTTTTCCACAATCCAAGTCTCTGTCGTCACCTGTAGTGATACACATCTAGCTGTTGCCAGAAAGTTAAACAAATATGTGTTTGACTCAGTTTCGGATGATCTCAAAGCTATATCTCTCTTGAATAATCAGGTAAGATTCTTTTTATTACAGTGATTGGTTTCGGCAGATCCATGGTGTCATCCTCGGATCTTGTAACGTTATTAGTAGCACATTCTTGTTATAATAGGGAAAGTCGCAAAGTGATATTACCTCAATTAAAACGTGACGAGGAACATCAGCACAACACAAATAAAATAATACACAAAAATAACATGTTATGCCCGTGTCCCAGTGTACACTGATCTCTTGATACCACAAAAGCAACTTAGGCGGTATTATACTAGCTAAGTCGCCATTGTGCTGATGTCGCAGCGTATACTAATCGCTTGACACCACAAAGGCGCTCTAGCTAGTATTACACCCGCTCCGTCGCCATTGTGGAGTCAAGCAATTAGTATGTGCTGGGACACCAGCACACCATGATGTATGTTTTTATTGTGTCTTCCTTTGTTTGTGACATTCTGATGTTTCCTGCACCATTTTATTCGACGCAATATCACTATGTGACTTTCAGTACTGTAAGAAGCGTGTACAGCTAACAATCTTACAAAAGCCGAGGATGGCAGCGTAGACCTGTTTCAGGCCATTATAATCTAAAGAATTGATAGCGATCTTGCTAAGATGATTCTTCAGAAATAATATACACTGATCAGCCACAAAATTGTGACGACCGACCTACTATCGATATAAACCCATCAAGGCGATAGCAGCGCCACCTGGCGAGGAATGACTGCCAGTCAGACACACGCAAGGTGCATGTAGCATCTGTGAGCGTGCCGTCCGTGTGTAAATTGGAGGAGTCACGAGACCTGTCTGAGTTTGGCCGACAGTGGATTGTGATGGCCCGGAGACTCGGCATGAGCATTTCGGAAACCGCATGACTTGTCGGTTGTGGTGAGTGTCTTCAACAAGTGGCGGAACCTAGGTGAACCACGTCCAGACGTCTTGGAGTTGGGTAGCCACCCCTAGTTACAGATGTCGGACGTCGTAGGCGGGGCAGAGCGGTGAAACAGAACAGGCCCTTCTTGTCTAGTATGTGAATCGGCGTATAAAGCAAAACGCAGCTGTCACAGCATCGGTAAGCGAATGTGCTGCGTAGCGCGAAGCCCAAAGTGCACATGCGACATTTTAAAGGTTTAACCGAGTCCAAAAATGTCTCAAATTACCAGTTATTTGAATAACTTCCAGTTCATGTCGACAGTTAAGCTTTTGCAGGTGTAGTTGTTACACAAGACACAAGCAGAGGAAAGAAAATCAAGGCTGTGTATGATTTTCATTTAACGCGACTTTCATCAGTCTGGCCTTTAATTTGTTGACATTAAATATTTTATAACAATTCCTATAGCACAGTTCTTAAAATAATTTTTGAATGATGGACATTTTAGTAGCAATGAAACAGTTTCTTGTTCATTTCCTGCAGTCGTCACAAAAATGCGAAGTGGTTATTGGGCGAGGAAAACAAATATTTTCCTTGCACCATGGACACCCGATAGAAGAAAAATTAATAGATTCAGGCACAACTGAGTAAGAAATGATCTTAGCTGTATGCTAGTACCACTCATACTTGATCAAATTCGTAAAATGTGGTGATACAAATTTACAATGCAGAATTGTAACGATACTGTTCCGCTGAACCCGAAACGACGGAGAACTAAAGGAAATTATGTTATCTGGCAATTTTCTGAAAAATATTTTACGTTGTTGATTTTTTTTCTGATGGAGAGGTTGAATCACTGTTTTAGTTCCGTGTGGAATCCAAAGACAGAGGTGTCATTATGCCCACGCCAAGAGTCCAACAAAGGCGATGAATTATTTTCTAAAAACCATAAGAAGACATTTCGGATATAACAGTGAAAATTATTCTTTCTCATTTTTCCAGATTTTGCTACATTACAAGATATTTTCAAGTAAACAGTTTTTGTCCTTTAATTATTATCCCTATTTTTACTGACATACAGAAATAAAGCTGTGGATACAGTAACCCAATGATAGTTACGAATGGCACTGTCGTATAAGAAAGTGACGTAGCATTCATCGTCTGCACAAGTGAAGTTTTCTTTCTTTTCGCTCGAAATTATAAAGTGCCGTTTGTACTCATATTTGGAACAAAACTAAGTGATTGCTTTTATACACAAACCTTTGGGGCTAACAAGAAGCTTTGTTTTCAAGTTAGCTATGAATTTCTCTAAAGTATTAGCTATTACTGACAACTCTTGTTCAGGTTTACTTGAATGACACTTCGTAATTTGGCAATATTCTTTTCCATACAACTTCCTTAATTTATTTAACCAGGTAATGTTCGTCTCATTTGAAATTCTGAGTGCCCAGTGTCGCAGAAGTCTTTCGAATAGTTTTTCCTTCACACACTTCTGCAAGTTCCGTTTTGACATGTATCTCGTACTCCATGTAAATCTATCCTCTAATTGTACAGTTCACGTTCAGATTTAACGAAACGGAACTAGCTATGGACATTACTTGAATTCAAGTGTTTTCTCCCTCCTTCGTTTTACCAAAAAATTTACAGCCTTTTCTTTGTCACTGAAAACTATTACTCTCCATAGTTTCTTTGGGCTTGATAGGTATAACATTTTTGATCTGGACTTCAATTAGCACATCATTGTTCGAGTCATAGTTCATTGAACTGCGAGAGTTACTTCCATTGCTTCTAATCTATCCACAACTTTTTGACGAAACGTCGACATCGTTGGAATGAATGTCCAAGATCTTCACTAACAAATAACATAGATGTAGGTCTTCTGGAGAAATAAGTGATTTCTACTTCATAAAACAGTCTTCATATTTCATTTTTTGTAAACTTCAAAACATGAATGGGATTCCACGTGAAACTTTGGAACCTGCACAAGGACAGATGCTGTTAACGAGGACTTGCAAAGAAATCACGAAAAGTTTTACCTCTATTCTTAATACTTAGAGATATCAAAAAGGCAACTGATAATTATACTCATGTTCTGAACACCTAGAACGACTAGAGACAGAACATTGATATTAACAGGACATGTATATTAGTATGTTCTGTAGAAATGATTAGCATTTTAACCAGGGCGTTCAAGGTCAATATCGACATGACGGCGCAACGTCACCTACCGGCAAAATGCGTCTGCGGCTTTCGCTGTCGCAATAAACCGAAGGTAAGAGATCAGTGTGACTTGAGCAGAGGTGCAGAACGCGTATGCGCAGACCGTACAGTCAAATCAGTGGGCTTGAAAGAGGGCCACTTATTAGAATGAGGACTGTGATGCATCCGTCCGGGAAATCGCGGCTCGTGAGTGACGAAGTGTTTCGACAGTGCATACTCTTACTGTAAAACAACCCAGACGCCACATTTCAGCAAGACAATGCACGGCAACATGTTGCTGCATGAACACGTGCCTTCTTGGTCTCACAGGCTGTCAGGTTTTTGTCCTGGCCCTCCAGATCACCAGATTTGTCGCCAATCGAAAATCTCTGGGATATAACGAAACGACTGGTGCAGCGCTGTGATTCGGTGCCAACCAACGCAGATGAACTTTGGAAACAGGTGAATGTAGCGTGGATGGCTATACCACAGGACGCCATTCGCGCCTTATATGCGTCGATACCATCGCAAGAGAACATGTTACCATCACCATTGGCGGACTCTATGCTTACTAGACAGCAGGGCACATGCTGAACTGAAGTGACTGAAACGCTAACCATTTCTGTATAGCACACTAATGTGCATGTTCTGTGAATTTGGAAGTCCAAATCTAGACGTTCAAAATGTTCTGCTTTTTCTGAACATGAATGTATTATGGATATTAAACGAGTTGTAAATTCGAGCGAATAGTAAGTGAACAATACATTGTGACTGAGGAACTATCAACGGAAACTGAAATTCGCAAAATAAATTACGATCATGTTGTGCCATGTTAGCTGTCTGCCTCCTTGCCGGGAGTCGAATAGATAGAACAATAAAAGACATAACATAAAGACTCAGAAATGTTTTTGATAAATTCATCTGCATTTGAAATTTAAGCTTCTTAACTCCACAGACCAGCGAGGAGACGCATGATAACACTGCTAGGCGACAAACGAAGGATAAAATTGAAACACGGAGCAAATAGATGTGGAGGACGTAATTGTGACGTTCATGAAATTGAGATAGTGATGGCCGCTGTGGCCGAGCGGTTCTATGCGCTTCAGTCCGGAACCGAGTTGCTCCTTCAGTCGGAGGTTCGAATCCAGCCTCGGGCATGGATGTGTGAGATGTCCTTAGGTTAGTTAGGTTTAAATAGTTCTAACTCTTGGGGAATGATCACCTGAGATGTTAAGTTTCATAGTGCTTAGAGCCATTTTGAGATAGTGTTCAACAGAAAGTGTATCCTGCCGAATAGTTGATGATGGACAGAGGAGACACCGTCATGGTTCTCAAGAGATAATGAAAGGTCAAGATGAAGACCTAACTGCCGAATTCGGATACGCGTGTACAAACTTCCTCAAACCTAGGATAGTTACCTCTCGCATTCAAGTGCTCTACGGACTGAGATAACCAGACGCGCCTGCCGCTGTTATGCACCTTCCTACCCCTCCCCCCTCACCCCCCTAACAGCTTTACCACCGCCAGTACCACTTCCCCTACTCTCCAAACGTCACAGAAGTTGTTCGGCATACCTTGCGGGATTAGTTCTCATGGAAAAAGTGTTATTTCTGAGACATGGGTTAGCCATAGCTCAGGGGAGAGTTGATAGAATTAATCATGGAAAGTGTGGATAGACCTAAGGCAGCTCGTTTTTCAACACTGGCTGTCATATTACTAACAATGGTGTGATTGCTCCCCAGATACCATCTACAGACACCTTAATACCTAAAAATACACTCCTGGAAATTGAAATAAGAACGCCGTGAATTCATTGTCCCAGGAAGGGGAAACTTTATTGACACATTCCTGGGGTCAGATACATCACATGATCACACTGACAGAACCACAGGCACATAGACACAGGCAACAGAGCATGCACAATGTCGGCACTAGTACAGTGTATATCCACCTTTCGCAGCAATGCAAACCCCACGCCCCACGTATTGAGCAATTCGGCGGTACGTCCACCCGGCCTCCCGCATGCCCACTATACGCCCTCGCTCAAAGTCCGTCAACTGCACATACGGTTCACGTCCACGCTGTCGCGGCATGCTACCTGTGTTAAAGACTGCGATGGAGCTCCGTATGCCACGGCAAACTGGCTGACACTGACGGTGGCGGTGCACAAATGCTGCGCAGCTAGCGCCATTCGACGGCCAACACCGCGGTTCCTGGTGTGTCCGCTGTGCTGTGCGTGTGATCATTGCTTGTACAGCCCTCTCGCAGTGTCCGGAGCAAGTATGGTGGGTCTGACACACCGGTGTCAATGTGTTCTTTTTTCCATTTCCAGGAGTGTATATCAACCGATGCGGTACGATATGAAGTTAGACGTGAGATATAAATTTCAAAATCGTCTGTAGTCACTTTTGCAAACTGTTTACATGTACTGGTATACTTGACCTCACCAGACGGTGAGTACTTATGCAGATTTGTGCTGTTGATAACGGTGAAACACGTCACGAGTGTTACTGACTCCTCTTGAAATTTTCGGTTACTTCAGTCATAGTCCAAGATACCAAACCGATAGTCACTTGTCTTACAGACCTCCCCTGTCCCTTGTACTCCCGAAGTCGTTGACCGGATTTGTTGAAAGAATGATCAAATGACATTTACTTAAGACCTGCCTCAACACACAGATATCTGACCAATTTCAATAATTGTTCCGGTTATTTTTTGACATTGCAATCGAACTAATAGGATTTCTTCGTTTGGCAGCCCGAAAGATTCCTTTACTTGGATTTCCTTTGTGTAGCTTTCACACAGTGTGGGTACTTCCTCTTACAGTACGCCACATTCGACCCTGATACCAGCCAAGCACAAAGAACCATATTACAAGTCAGATTACCCTCTTTATCTAATCCTATGGAAGTAACAGGTCCCCAGTGTATTTTAGTGGGACACCTCAGTAAATTCCTGTCTCTTTACAGGCCTCGTCAAGTCCGATAAATGTTAGAGGTCTCAGCAGATGTCACTACGGTAGACGTCAGATATGAAAGGTTTAGCTGGAAACTGCAAGGTTTAATTATTGATAAGTATTTATCTCCCACTTAGCAGTTCACCATCATTGTCTAATGATACATCCCTTTTCTGTGCATGTTAGTATTTGTGCACGTTAGTTTCTGACCTCACATCTTGCAGAGGTGCTATTGTGACATTTTATTGGTTGTTTCAGGCCAAAGCATACCGCTTCTCCATCTCCTGGCCTCGTATACTCCCCAATGGGGACCTGGACGTGATCAACCAGGCAGGAATCGACTACTACAACAACCTCATTAACCTGCTACTGGAGAACGACATCCAGCCAGTGGTAAGAATTTATTCATTGTTAAGAATTCATAAATCTCTGACGACGGGTGGAGGAGAGTGTGCTTTAACCACAAATAATAATACTGGCAGATCATGGCACAGTTATACAACAAACCCTACCGGTACTGAACGGGAAAAAAAGTTGAGTCATAAATTCAAAAGGCTAGTGAGGTAAAAGATTGGGCCCTCGGCCGCTTCCCCTAAATTCTACTCACACATGTACTGTACTCTAGCTTTATAACACCAACAAAAACTTGAGGTAAAGGAAACCATTGATGTAATATCCCAAACACAAAGGAAGTGATGACTGCAAAGTCTTTCCCTTATCCTTTAGATGAGATAAAGCTAACTACTGGTACACAACTAACTACAGTTATCATAACTGTAACTGTTTTCCTCATTTTTTATGATTGTCATGACTGGTTTCATTTCCTTTAAGGTATTTGTCTGGTGAATAAGTATTAGTTCCCGGTCTACTTTTTTCGTAGCGAAATATTACCATTAGGTTTTCACCGCATCTTGCCCACGAATCAGAAGTTTGCGCTGTACGTGTACCATTTCTCTGACTGTTAGACTCCTTATTTCTTTGCGCCAGACCAGAGCAATAAAATTAATTATTACTAGATTAGACGAAAAATCCCTCTTAACTATGCAGCATTTAAAATATCATAATTAAGAAGGCTGATAATACCGAGAAAGGGAAAAAACTAGGTTTCTTTCCCTGCAGTTGAGTGAACTAAAATTATTTTATATTGGCTTGGATACACTGCATGGCAGAAAATCTTGCTTCTTCATAAATTTAGACAACAATGTCTATGGAGTGCAGCGATCTGGTGCCATATTTATTTTAAAATCAACAATCGAGTTGCCATAATATTTGTTTATTAACCGGTTTCGATTTGTGTTAAAGCCATCTTCAGAATTTTTTGGCCCCTTATGGCTGGTGCTGGCGGCGCCTCGGTTTTCTCGTGATACCACGATTTTACTTTGTGTTCCATTGTTTAAAGGTTAAGAACAGATGAAATGTACCCTCAGGGCTATTATTTTAATAACTAACAATAGATGGTTTACTAATAATTTAGAGTAATACAGTATATTATATGATAATAAATAAATCACATATTTATCCCTTGAAATGGTCTGTTCAGTAATGTTTGTTAATGATGATGTTGTTAAGAAAGAGTCGGGACAATGAAGAGTCATTTTACCGTCTCTTTTATGTTTAGTACATTATTTGGTCCAGAGATTGTCACCATGGAAATGTATCAGTAGTTTTGTTCATAGCCAGTCTCCCTGCTTACAGGTGACGATGTACCATTGGGATCTGCCGCAAGCCTTGCAGTACATAGGGGGTTGGCCCAACCCTATACTTGCGGACTACTTCCTTGAGTACGCCAGGGTGCTCTTTGACAACTTCGGCGACAGGGTGAGTTCCTGTATATTCAGATTTCTTTCATGGGTCTTCATGATACTGAGCACCAACAGTTTCTAAAACCAAATAGTTTTAGAATTACCTCAGACAGTATTAAAGATGTTCATTAAATTAAACAGTCTTGCTACCATCACAAGGTTTCATTTCTTCAACGTGACTCACGTGGTAGGCTACAATCCCGAGTTTTAGGCTAGAAATCAATGACTAATTCCCAGAAAGCGACAGTTACATGGCGAATGAATGACTTTTTTGTTGAAATGTTAATCCTTCATAGTCGAACTAAGATTAGCGTTTAACATACTGTCAATTCCAAGTTTTCCGAGACGTGCTGCAAGCTCGGACTCGACAATTACTGGAAAATAAACCAGCCTTCTCAATGTAACTATCTCGGCGTCAGCCTGAATCAGTGTAGTGAATCATAGAAAACTTATCTCACAAAGGCGGGACTGAGATTTGAACTCCATTTTTTTGACAGCTGACGAAGTGAACTGGGGTATTATGGGTGAAGTGAAGGAAGCTAACGACACATTGCATGCCAGATGAAAATCTGTTGTTTGTGGGAGAGTAATAAGTTGAGAATTGGAGTGAAATCTGTTTATTATGATGTTTCGTTGTCATCTGCGATGCTGATAAAATCTAATACCTTTTGTAATTTCAAGACGGATCGTTTGTAAAAACAACTTTGGGTTCACGACATGCTCGGAAGACTGAGAGCAGCTGTGTCGTATGCTATATTGGCGAAGTGAGCTGCTGTTCACAGAGCAACTTTAGGTGAGTTAACTGTGTAATATGTAAGAGACTTGTTACAAACAATATGAACGTGTGACATAAGGAACAACAGAGTAACCCCAGAAACAATAGAAGTTTTAGTGCAACGACAGCACGAGTTTAGTGAAAAAGCTATACATCACAGGGAGAAAAACAATCACATTTACTTTGACGTCGCATATTTCTATAGTATTAGCAGCGGTGATATAGATTTATTAGCCTTTTTTGCAGACAGACTTACTAATGAGGAAAAACTTAATTGGTAAATATGAAAGTAAGCTTGAAAACCGATAAAAGTAAAACTAAAATTAGGTATTAGTGATATCTCGAAAAAATTACAAATTAACAAGCAGTTCATAACTAACAGTACTTAGCTGAAGCCACCAATTGTACCTGCTCCAAAAGGTAAATTTCATAAGGTACTTTTTAAGGATTAGAAAGAGCTTTGGATCCTAGTGGTAAAATGAATTGCTCCTCAAGTAACGGAAAAGTTTGTTATTGCCGGATACTACCATTCTTTGGGCTAAGGTAGTGAGACATGGAATTGATTTGCGAAGACCGTTGACTAAGTATCGTTCACCAAACTAACGGAGAAATGCATTTTGTAATGACTAAGACAAGCAGAAAGATAAAAAAGTGGAACAGGAAACAGGCCAGAGTGGAGCCATAATTATGATCGTAATGGTAGTGAGTTTGGCGGAACTTGTGAACAAGCAAGTGGATGGTAGAAAGGCCGAGAAATTTTCGAACTTGAATTAATAAGACGATGATCTGGAAGGTAAGTGCAGGAGCAATACGAATGCTGAAGGCCAATGCGCGGAAGCGGGTTATCTAGCAGTGAATGGATTGATGATGATGATGATGATGAATTGTTGAGCAACACTCACGAGACCTGTAACATAGATCTTCTACGACACCTTTCATGAAGAAGGGTATCATTGACCACAGTAGTTTCTTCTGTACGCCGCAGTCAGCTTCAGAACCTTAAATGGTCCGCCGATTCTGCTACTTCCAATGCTATCATCTGTAATTAGCTAAACAGTAACAGTATAGTCGTTTCAGCCTCCAAAGTTTTGGAGATGATCAGCTTTCAAATGGAGAAGGTAGCACCTGCAGTTTTTCACAATGCGTGACGATTTCAGACGCAGGAGGTAGCACATATAACCGTTCACAATGCATGATGAATGATATAAAATAAGCCTGACACAAATGTTGCTTGGGGCGACAATCTCCCTGGTGAGCAAGCAAGTAAAGTATGTGTTGCCCTCGACGGTTAGCGTCATCAGAAAAAAGGGCGTCGTCAGGAGTGCCGTACAGAAGAGGGACAGGACCGTTATAATGTTCTATATACATAAATGATCGTTCGGACAGGGTAACTGCTACTGTTTAATTACGATGTTGGAATGTATAGGAAGGTGTCGTCATTTTCTGACTGTAGGAGGTGCGAGATGACTTACACAAAGCTTACATTTGATGTGAAGAATGACTGCTAGCTCTAAATGCAGATATTTAAGTTAAAGCAGTGTGCTGCCTGACATAGCCACGTCGATTAAATGACTAGGCGTGACGTTGCGAAGCAGTATGAAATAGAATGAGAATATAAGGACTGTAGTAGGAGAGGCGAATGATCGACTTCCGTTTATTGGGAGAATTTTAAGAAAGACGGCGTAGTAAAACGCAGGAACTGGTTGCCAAATAAAATAAGGTTGGAAACTAGACGGCTGAAAGATGTTTAATTTGGAATCCTGTATCGAACAGCCGAGTCCCGCAACCATGTCTAAAATGATTGACTTACAGAGATTTTAGGAAAGTGTGTTTCATCTTTAGAGAAGACAACATATAAGATATTAGTACCACCTATTGTTGAGTAGTGGTCGAGTGAAGGAAGGTATCTAAGCAATTCAGAGGTGGGTTGCAGGATGTCTTACTGGCAAGTTCTAACAATACGCAAATATTACGAACACGCTTCCAGAACTCAAATGCGAATCACTGGAGGGAAGGAAATGTTCTTTTCGAGAAACGCCATTGAGGAAATTTAGAGAACCGGTATTTGATGCTGACTGCAGAACGATTCTACTGACGCCAACGTGCATTTCTCTTAAGGATCATGAGGATTGGATCAGAGAAATTAGGGCTCACACGGGCACATACAGAAAGTCGTTTTACCCTAGGTCTGTTTGTGAGTGGAGCGGGAAAGGAAATGACTAGTAGCGGTACATGGTACCCTACTCCACGCGGTGACTTGCGGAATCTGTATGTAGATGTCAATGTAGATGTAGACTGTACGAGCTAAAGTGATTTATTTCTTCATTTCTCGGAACAGTTGAGAGTAATGTTAAAGATGTACATTCGTAGTGAAGAATGCTTCAGGCCATGATCAAAAATTGAAAGAGAGCTAAATAACGGCTGCGATTTCAGGCCTTTAAATATGACTCGTTCTCTCCGATGTGACTATGACTGCTGTAACGAACAGCCAGGGCTTCAGAAAAACTCCATTTCTATGTGCAGCATGTTTAACATGATAGGTCCGCAACTTCAGTCATTGACATAAATAAAGGCACCAGTTGCAATTTTATTTTCTAACACCATGACCTGTTTCAGTCACCAAGACAGTGGTTTCAAGTGGTTATGAACCTAGTGTCGTAGAGATACAAAGATTCACTTCCATGTAATGACCGGAAACCAAATATAAATCTAGAAAAATGAAACGTGGGCTTCACTTTATGTTAACATGCAGTCAGTCACCTATAACTGAGCTTATAAAAAAACTTCGCTCGTATAATTCATACCATACCAATAACTTGTGAACATTAGTGGTTGGAAATATGCATTGGTAGTACCATGTAGCTAGTAATGGAATTCCACTTTTGCAGGTTCGGGTTGAACAAATAAGGGTTCTGAAAGTACGCACAGCGTCCGCAGCATATTACACTGCGCAAAGGATCATCTTTTTGAAACCAGATATCTGTCTCCCATCACGACGCATAAGTTTGAAATTATCCTCAAAGGTGTCTACAACCTTCCTTTTTAACGCAGCAAAAGCGTAGCGATCTGGAGCGTCACCCTCGTGCTCGAAGACGCTTCAAACTGCAAGATGTCGACGTAAGTGAAAAGACACCATAGGTCAGAAGTCAATCGGACTTGTAAAATGGGTTAATGATCTCACATTGGTACCGAATTTCACCAGAATTCGGATCAACGCCGCAGCGGACGTTTTACACGATGGGAAGGCCACCACACCCTCTGTTCCCAACTGTTCATCCCCTGTTATGACGCCTCCGTGATGGAACGCGATGCCCGGCGTTGAAGTCACTCGGCTTTGTTATGAGTACAAGGAAAACATTTTAGGCAAATTGTCAGTCACAATCTGCAAGAAAAGGTCTCAGGGTCTGGCGTATAAAGAGCGTCGAGAAAATCACACCTCTCCTTCGGATATTGATTCCTACACATTTCGCGGTCGAAAACGACTATCTAGTGTGCGATAGATGAGCAACGTTGTTGATAATCTGTGATACCGCTGACACCTCCCTGAAGCTTCAATCCATCTCCAACGACATCGTAACCTGGTAACACCACTGAATGTAATATCACTCATTTGGAGCGCATTGCGTGCGCGATTTGTGCTTTGGTGTACAGGATAGAGCTACTATGGATCGTTCGAAACCATTCGACGAAGTCTGAACGTAGTCCGAAGCAGCAAAGGGTGTTTACGCTGTTTCAGTGCTCCTGTTTCACACTCTCCTTTGGTGTGATCACAGAAGGCTGCGACATTGAGGCATGAGTGAATAAAACTGTGAAGTTTCCCTCTAAGAAAGCCACATCCAACTTCCAAGTTCGGCGAAACCCTCGGTGGCTTCCGCCCCCATTTATTGAGAATTTTAAAAATGTCCCTTTACAGAGAAACCCTGCAAAGTAACCCTAAGTGTTTGCATTCAGGCAACCACTTGACACACCTCTCATGTCATTTTCCTGCCTGCAGGTGCCTAGGACTACTTCGTAGGTATTCTCTGGAAATGCTCATCTTAAGAATCCTCAATAAATCAGGGAGGGTGCCACGGAGGATAATGCTGAACGGGAGGAGGGTAGGCTTTGTCCTTGTATCCACGCATTTGTCAATGCCACACCGTTCCACGATCTGTCCACAGGAGCAGAAAAGCATAATTACCGTTTCCTGCTTTAGGTCAGGTTCACATAACGTCGGAAGTTTTTGAACGATACATAGCGGTTTCAACGTGGATACCAAAGAAAAAATTGCCCTCACACCGAAAATTGTTGAGGTCACGTTAAGTAGGGCTGTTAGCCTCCGATGTCCATAGAGACGGTTTGAAGCGTCAGGGAGATGTCAGCAGGATCAAAGATTGTCAGGAACGTCTTCCTATTGATCATCAAACTGCAAACTGTTGTTTTTGACGGTGAAATGTGTGGGAATCAACGCCAAAGGGAAAGATGTAATTTCATTCAAAGGGCTCTGAGCACTACGGGACTTAACTGCTGAGGTTATCAGTCCCCTAGAACATAGAACTACTTAAACCTAACTTACCTAAAGACATCACACACATCCATGCCCGAGGTAGGATTCGAACCTGCGACCGTAGCGGTCGTGCAATTCCAGACTGAAGCGCCTGGAACCGCTCGGCCACCCAGGCCGGCTGTGATTTCATTGACGCCTGCTATGCCACCCCCTTACGCCTTCTCGTGTTGATTCTGAGCGTCAGTGTGATTGAAATGCTTTCCTCGGCCACACGCAAAAAACCACTTGATTTCAACTCTCAGTGTCGCGGTTCTGACGTTCATCGCAGAGGCAGCAAAAGGAGTTAAATGTGTTTAAGCCGACCATCCCATCGTGTGACACGTCCGTGGTGATTTGGCCAGAATTTTGGTGAAATTTGGTGTGAATGTGCCACCATTAACACATTTTACATATAACAAGAAATTCTGACCTTTGGTCTTTTTTCGAGTATGGCAAAACCATGATCTTTAATGCTTTGTGGACCTAGAGTGTGACATCGCAAGGACTCCACGCTTTTGAACAGTTACAGAGGGACGCTGCAGGCACTTTTGAGTGAAATTTCAAACTTATTAGTCGCAACGGGAGGAAATTACGGTGTTCCGAAAGACTGACTCCTTAATTCTGTTGCGCGGTATAGTTACAGAACAGGACAAGGAAGAGGTGGCAGTAAAACTGAAAATGATCTTAAGACACATCGGCTATAAGGTGATCCCAGTTCACGACAGAGTGTAAAGTAAAAGTACACACCTGTGAAAGGAAACGATGGATACATTAGTACATTGTGATACAATGAAATATGTTTTCTGTCGCTAAATTTTGGGCTATTTGTAACATAAATATTTGGCACTTTCAGCACTTATCCTCGAATCATTCATTTTCTTTGTCTTTGGCAGAGAACTGTGTATTTCCTATAGTATTTTCTGCTTCAACGATTCCGTTGTAGCTGACTGCATGCAAGCAATCTTATGGAGAAATGCACTTAAATTAATGAAAATAACATTAATTGCCAAGATTTACGGATAAAGTTTGTGCGTGAGCGAAGGTGTACTGATAAAACTACACTCCTGGAAATGGAAAAAAGAACACATTGACACCGGTGTGTCAGACCCACCATACTTGCTCCGGACACTGCGAGAGGGCTGTACAAGCAATGATCACACGCACGGCACAGCGGACACACCAAGAACCGCGGTGTTGGCCGTCGAATGGCGCTAGCTGCGCAGCATTTGTGCACCGCCGCCGTCAGTGTCAGCCAGTTTGCCGTGGCATACGGAGCTCCATCGCAGTCTTTAACACTGGTAGCATGCCGCGACAGCGTGGACGTGAACCGTATGTGCAGTTGACGGACTTTGAGCGAGGGCGTATAGTGGGCATGCGGGAGGCCGGGTGGACGTACCGCCGAATTGCTCAACACGTGGGGCGTGAGGTCTCCACAGTACATCGATGTTGTCGCCAGTGGTCGGCGGAAGGTGCACGTGCCCGTCGACCTGGGACCGGACCGCAGCGACGCACGGATGCACGCCAAGACCGTAGGATCCTACGCAGTGCCGTAGGGGACCGCACCGCCACTTCCCAGCAAATTAGGGACACTGTTGCTCCTGGGGTATCGGCGAGGACCATTCGCAACCGTCTCCATGAAGCTGGGCTACGGTCCCGCACACCGTTAGGCCGTCTTCCGCTCACGCCCCAACATCGTGCAGCTCGCCTCCAGTGGTGTCGCGACAGGCGTGAATGGAGGGACGAATGGAGACGTGTCGTCTTCAGCGATGAGAGTCGCTTCTGCCTTGGTGCCAATGATGGTCGTATGCGTGTTTGGCGCCGTGCAGGTGAGCGCCACAATCAGGACTGCATACGACCGAGGCACACAGGGCCAACACCCGGCACCATGGTGTGGGGAGCGATCTCCTACACTGGCCGTACACCACTGGTGATCGTCGAGGGGACACTGAATAGTGCACGGTACACCCAAACCGTCATCGAACCCATAGTTCTACCATTCCTAGACCGGCAAGGGAACTTGCTGTTCCAACAGGACAATGCACGTCCGCATGTATCCCGTGCCACCCAACGTGCTCTAGAAGGTGGAAGTCAACTACCCTGGCCAGCAAGATCTCCGGATCTGTCACCCATTGAGCATGTTTGGGACTGGATGAAGCGTCGTCTCACGCGGTCTGCACGTCCAGCACGAACGCTGGTCCAACTGAGGCGCCAGGAGGAAATGGCATGTCAAGCCGTTCCACAGGACTACATCCAGCATCTCTACGATCGTCTCCATGGGAGCATAGCAGCCTGCATTGCTGCGAAAGGTGGATATACACTGTACTAGTGCCGACATTGTGCATGCTCTGTTGCCTGTGTCTATGTGCCTGTGGTTCTGTCAGTGTGATCATGTGATGTATCTGACCCCAGGAATGTGTCAATAAAGTTTCCCCTTCCTGGGACAATGAATTCACGGTGTTCTTATTTCAATTTCCAGGAGTGTATTAACGAGCTAGATATTCACGCTACAACGACGACAGCAGTTACACTGAATAACACTACCTTCCGTAAGTAACGTGTTATTTCCAGATGACAGATTAGGCCACTTGAAACCTTGACGTCATGGAATGATTCTGTGATTCCTTACGTAGCTCTTACTTAGGAATCATGGACATCAAGTACTTACCCGAATCTAGACTACAATCAAGTTCTGACAGCTCTTGTTCACGACGGTATAATAGAGTTAGACATTTCTCCACTGCATGATGTATCGACAGTTAATAGTCATGTCAGTAGATAATGTGGTTCTTCGCATTCTAGTGTCCGTCAGATATTTTAGTTACAGTATTTTAGTAATCCAGAAAACAGTGATTTGGGCTGCATTGTGACTGCATGACAGAGATTCAGGTGCTACAGATTTTAGCGAGTTATATCTCTTCTAAAATTACGGTTTTGTAACATATAAATAAACATTGTAGGTCTTTGTTAGCCAAACATATTTTGTAAATTATACGAGTTTGCCTCTCCTCAACGTTTGTATCGTCACAACCAATTCAGTCACTAGCAAGTCCATGTGAATCCAAAACAAAATATACCTTTTGTTGTCACACATGTCACATATGACGTAGTCAAAATTCGCATTAACTGCCAAACATCCATGGAGTCGACTGTTTTTCAAATCTTGAGTTTTTCAGTAGCTGACTGTTGCATAGGCAAGAAAGCCAAACATGACTCGTTTCCCTAAATTTAACATACAGGGTGACAATTATTGAATAATATGAAGTAAAATCACCACAACTTGTGAACGGGTTGCGTTAGGACGTTCAACCTGAGCAGTTGGCACGGGGCATGATGGAAATTAGTATGCGCATGCCCACGCGCCTTGGCGTTCCCGGCCATTTTCAGCTGAAAATGTCACGGTACAGCGTGCCTGAGCATGTAGCCATTGTGAAGACCTACAATGCGAGCCATAACAGAGCAGCTGCGGCTCAAAGGAAGTCTGCGACCGAGTTCAAGCCGAAGACAACTGGTCCAAGTGTGCTAACAATCAAGAATTTGATTCGGAAATTTGAGAGAACGGGTAGTGTCCGTGATTACAGTGTTGGCAATGTTGGTCATCCAAAAAGAGTCAAACCGCCTGCAGACATTGAGAAGACACTCGCTGTGTTCCAAACTAGCCCCAAGAAATCGATCAGACTAGCTGTAAAACAGGTCCGAATCAACCAGGAGACAGTGCGACAAATTGTTGTTGACGACCTTCATCTTTTCCCGTACTAAATTCATACCTATTAGCCTTTAGCCCCAGCGCCATGAAACAGCGGTTGTGTTCCGCCAACACTATTCTTCACAGAATTGACGAACAGGACTTTGATATGAATATGGCTTGTTTTAGCGACGAAGCCCACTTTCATTTGCATGGGTTCGTCAAAAATCGAAACTGGCGCATTTGTGGGACTGAGAATCCGCATTCCGCGATCGAGAAGTTTCCTCACCCTCAACAGGTTTTTGTGCAAGGTCCACTCACGGAATAATCTGTGAGATATTCCTTTACGGCACAGTGACTACCGAAAGGTATGTGTAGGTTTTGGAAGGTACTTTCTTCCCCATTATCCAACGTTACCCTGATTTCGACAAGGTGTGGTTCATGCAAGACGGAGCTCGACCCCATCGAAGCAGGAGAGTGTTTTATGTCCTGTAAGAGTAGTTTGGGGAACCGCATTTTGGCTCTGGGGCACTCAGGGGCCACTGGCATGGGGCTCGATTGGCCGCCATATTCTCCAGATCTGAATACAAGCGAGTCTTTTTGTGGGGCTATATTAAAGACAAAGTGTACAGCAGAAACCCTATTGTTGAGATAGCCATTCTGGAGGCCATCGGCGGCATCGATGTTAGGGCGCTTCAGCGCGTCATGAAGAATTTTGTTATTCATCTGCGCCACATTATCGCCACTGATGGCAGACATATCGAGCATGTCATAAGATAAATTCTAACATCTGTAGTGACGTTTAAATGTTGAATAAAGTGTGTGCACGCCGTAGTTTGTAAATAATTTGCGTTTCTTTCTTGTAGTTCAATAACTGTCACCGTGGATGTGAGATTCCATGTTCTCTGATCGGTACCAACATCAATTGGGCTAAACATGTTCGGGCAAGATAGAATAGTTTCAAGAAAGTTATTCTAAGACGCTACAATCCAGTATACACCCACAATTTGGCATGTACCCATGTAAAATCAGTGGCGGGTAACGGTATAAAGGTACCACGTTTCTCTTGTAGGTAAAATGGTGGACAACATTCAACGAACCAATCACGTTCGTACGCGGCTATTCAACAAGCGGAGGCCAGGCTCCGTCGCAGAAAGCTCGCGGCATCGGCAACTATTTGGCTACACACACCGTCATCAGAGCCCACGCAAAAGTCTACCGCCTCTACGACGAGCAGTACCGCTCCACGCAGAATGGTGAGTTGACCTTCTTCATGACGACTTTTGAAAATTATCCGTCTAAATAACTGACAGGGAACAGAAGACATTGACAGAGTATATGATTATTGGTGTAGATAACACTACTTTTAGAAAGGTGTTGTAAATTGTAAGACATGACTTATTTTGAAATCAATCGAATAATGATGCGTGACAGCTAGTGTTTCAGATCAGTTTGACTCTCAGGTACCGAGCGAGGTGGCGTAGTGGTTAGCACACTGGACGCGCATTCATGAGGACGACGGTTCAATCCCGCGTCTTGGTTTAGATTTTCCGTGATTTCCCTAAATCACTTCAGCCAATTACCGGAATGGTTCTTTGGACAGGGCACGGCCGACTTTCTTCCCCATTCTTCCCTAATCCGAGGAGACCGACGACCTTGCTGTTTGGTCTTTTCCCCCCAAATCAACACAACTCTTAGGTACAAAATCTTGTCAGATCAGCTAATATCTGTCGAAAAACAGAAACATCAGTTTCTTGTGCTATTGTAATTTGGAGGGCGGCAGAGTTTAACTTTCTATGGCGGCAAGGGAGGCAGTACTGAATGGTTCGACAGAACCACCAGAAGGAGCTCTACCTTTTCGTGGAGGCACTATACATCATTTCATTTATAATCATTTGGTCTCGAGATTGAAAGTGTTTCCCGTGAAGATGACTCTCAGTCTGATGTCCCGCGAAATGCGCTAGAAATTTCAGTTTCATATTTTCTCTTGTTATATTTGCTGTAGTAGACTTCAATCCGAAGACTGGTTCGATGCAGCTTTCCACCCTAGTCTAACCTGTGCGAGACTCGTCATCTCTGGGCAAGTGCTGAGAACTTCATCCATCCAACCATAAACAAATTGACCATTCCTTGATAAAAAAAAGGATGCGTCTTATCAGATGATCTTTTCACCAGGCTGTGCCCTAAAGATCTGTCCACACGGAATTCAGTCTGTAGGTGTCACATGTACCTCCGTTCCCGATTCCGCAGTTTTTATAATTAAATATCTGTGCGCTGCTCCGCTATGCTGTAATATTGATTTCCATATTTATTATGTTGAAATGTAGGCAGGAGACATATCTGCTCCACGCTATGCAACGCTTCTGGAATGGTTTCGCCATTTTTTTGTCTGTTTCAGTTCTTCTCTAAATATTAGGCCATTAACAAAATGTTTGAGACGAGTTTTGTGGAATACGTTGTTTTTTCCGTAGCGTGCTTAATTTTCAATGTTTTCCATTTCAGACAAATTCAAGTGACATTCTCAAGTGATCATTATTGTCCTACCTGCAGTTGTTTTATAGCTAGCATGTCATCAGAAGTACGAGTTTCTTACATTATATTTACTGACGACGAAGCTGTATAAAATGTATATCTGCGGTTTACTTAGTGGTATCGCCAATAAAGAAAGCAATTTCTCCATGTGAAAAGGAGAAGCCGTCGACTTCGGCGCCAAAGCGTGCGAGAATTGTTCAATTGGCCTCGTCTAAAGTGCTGTCGCATTCTACCCGAAAATGATGTCAGATAATCTACTTCACCAGTACAAGAAGCAAATATGTGTGTATTAAGTGCAATCATTATTTATTCATCAAATAAAATGAAAGGTAAAAACAACACCGTATTGACAGTGTTACGCACAATTTATCAAACGTGTGATATTTTTACCTCAACATATTTCGGGACTACATAATCCCAGTATCAAGTGCTATAAAACAAGGAAACAACTCAATAAATCGTAATTCTATACGTACTGACACGCATATAAAAATACTTCTATCGTCCTGTAATGTAACTTACGTCAAAACTTTTGTGCCATTAATAACATCGGAAGTAAAAATCTAGCAGCCAACATTCATTGTCAAACATGAAATTCTTCATTGGACAGCTCATGTCGACGTATTGTACTCTCAAGGCTCAGGTGTAAACTGAAGGCAGTCTCTTTCACCTACAAAAGATAGCACGTTCCTGCAGCGCTTGTCTCACAGTCCCTAACGATACCACAGTCTGTTATAAAATCTACGAACATCATATGTCAAGTCGTAGTAAATTCTACGAACCAAATCTACACCTATGTTGCATCGTGTGCATCCATACAAAATGCCCAACCGCAAACATTAAACCTAACGCCGGTAATTCGAATAAGTTGTTGGTGAAAATTGCATTCAGGACGGACAACAAATTGGAATAGAGGTTAAAGCATAAGATTGGCATAGTGGAGAACTGGATGGAGAAAGCGGTAGGTTACGAAAGAAAGTGTCAGGATGAAATGTCATTCACGGTTGTTTCCATCTGATTCCACACGTGTTTTAGTCTAGCACAGAGCAGTTTTCTCATCTCTAATACGTTGTTAAAGGAAAATTTTAAGATAATATGAAGATACTCCACGAAAGTGAAACGCGTTGTTAATAAACGAGCAAGTTGCAACCAAGAATATTTTTAATTCAAATAAAGAGTAAGGATTATGATATGAGGTACGAGGGACAAATGGGAAGAAACTTTAAGGTAGTGTTTAAAGAACTCAATAATAAAGCGAATGGCTTATTGACGGTGTTTTGAGAGAGGAACGCGTGTTCATTGAGAAGACAGAAATGTCCATATGTCATTTCTGGGCCCACTTTAGCGATGGGACTTAACAGCTTACACACGACTTAACCTAAATTATCCTAAGGACAAACACCCACACCCATGCCCGAGGTAGGATTCGAACCTCCGCCGGAACCAGCCGCACAGTCCATGACTGCAGCGCCCTAGATCGCTCAGCTAATCCCGCGCGGCATGGCATAGAAAAGCTTATATTGTATTTATTAGCGATTCATATGGGCTTTGAAAGTGGTAGGTAGACGAATGGGACCTGCTACATAGGAAAGAAGACTTGCAAAAGAATTCATCATGTAATGGAGAACTAAGGTGTCTGTTTTACATCATAAAAGCGTAGGACGGTCTCTGATGCCACATCATTTGTTGGCGATGTAATCTACTGTGATATTTTACCGTATCTTTTGCAGGCAGAATCGGCATCACGGTGAGCACCAACTGGTACGAACCTTACAACGATGAGGAGGAAAACCTGGCAGCCCAGGAGCGTATTTTGCAGTTTGAGGTAGGGGAACTTCGCCTTCCTAACGTGCTCTGCTTGACCTCGACTGAAGTTTAAATAGTTTATAGTCCGTGATTTATTGATATAATTAGGTGTCTTTTAATACTTTAACATTTATAACATCCTTAGAAATTTTTTCGCATAAGGCATGTGTCAAGAGCCACTGTAAATCGAAAATAATATATAACACTGGAGGATTCATGTTGGCTGGAGGTTTTCAGTACGATTATTCCTTTCGTTGAATCATTTGTTGAAGAATGTCCGATAGCGATCAAAAACGTACCAATTAATCCCTACTAGCTCTTATCATAGCCCTGACACATCAATGAAAGAACACTTAAGAATCAGGGTTTTCGACTGAAATACAATGTAGAATATATTACTTATTCCTATTGAATATCGCAAATGGATACCTATTAACTGATCGTTATATTAAGGGTACACAACAGGAGTTATATTTGAAGCAGTAATTAGCAGCAACTAGAAATCTAAGGATGAGAGATGTTTAGTTGAAGGTGTAGGTGCTAGGTAGGGTTTGTATTCCAGCCCGAATACTGAGATACTGTCGTTTGTATAATATAGGGATCTATCCCTATACATGACGGTAACTGTTTCGAAAGAAGAACAACGGGCTAAATGATAATATTGCTTCAGTAACTAGAGGGTGTAGGCAAATCAATGAAAAATGCCAACTTGGGGACACACATAAAAATGCAGTCATTAGTGTTATAAGACTTGTCACAGTCAAGGTTATGCAACTTATATGTAAAATTTGTTCGAGTTGATTGCTCATTTATAAAATGATGGCTCGTTTCTACTGTCCTAGCGATCACATTCAATAGTTAAAAATGTCGTTACAATAAGCAAGTCGTCACATGTAATACCAACATGTACTGTGTTAATAAAACTCACCCGCTACATGTTTCTGCTGCACATTATTCACAGTAAAGAAATTTTAATTAATTGAAGATGATTGCTCGAGCAATCGAAACCAATCATCATCTCACGAATGTGCGATGAGAATAAGAAAATATGTTTCACTTATTAGTATTCCATGAAAATTTTCACACAAAAATTCGTGAACCTGCTTTCGTAGTAGAATGGGAGAATTTCATCCAGCAACACACATCTCAGACAGACACTACGAAGTTAAATTTAGTATGATGGGAGGCGATGATCAAGGAACTGAGCAACCATTAGACTGTTTGAGACGTTACAGATGCAGTTATGACCATGAAAACCATGCTGCACCTCATTAGTTCCATAAGCATAATTTCTTAAACATGGTTTTTGCATGATTATGTATATAATATTACTGTCCCATTCGTTATCACGATGACATAATTAACACGTAAGTCACTGAATTTGACATAAAAAGCTACAAAACGGATAAGAGTCACAGAGGTTGTGCTAATAATGAAATCAGAGATTTTTATAGCAGATCACAGCATTTTCTTTCTCTCGCTCACTTGTAACTGAAAACATAGACATCAAGGTTTACAAAATGTACATCGTATGTATGTCCGAATATTTATTAGTTGTGTAAGAAACTGAAGCAAATCAGTCAAGAATTTTTGGATCATTTTGCTAACAACGTTTCACCTTATGCAGGATGCCCTGGAAATGTTGCGACAAACTTCGAGGAATTGTACAGAGTAACTCGAGGACCAAACAGAAAATAGAAATCATTGTCTTATCACGTCATCTAATGACTCTGCAGAGCGTCGAAATAACATGTGCCGATGCCTGCCATTAGGGCACCCGTTCGACAGAAAGCGTGACCGTAGGTGGAAGGTCTCGCAAAGTTGTTTGTTACTCATCAATCGTGACTGATTGGCGCGATCGTCAGTGGAGATGATGGATGTAGGTGCTCCGTAAAAAGGCCAAGTCTCTTACGAATGAAGTGCTCTGTTGCCTTGTTGGATGACGGTTTAGAACGCAGGTTTACCATCCGCAGTGTAAAGCCAGGGCTGTCTTCAATAAGATGAGTAACCTTTTCAAGAATCATGGCTTAGCAATGACGACGAAGATCAGACTTCAACGCTGCTACATATTTACCACCCACTTCTATGGTGTTGAAACATTGACAGAATCGTTGAGTAAGCGGATGGAGGCTTTTGAGATGTGGCTATACAGGAAAATGTTAAGAATTCCGTCGACAGTGCATATCAAAAATGTCGAGGTTCTACGTAGAATGAAGAAAGAGAAAGAAGTACTTGCCGAAGTAAAAGCAAGAAAGATTCAGTACCTGGGACACGTCATGTGGAACAACAACAGTTACCATCTCCTCCAGATCGTCCTGAAGGAAAAATAACAGGGAAGAGAAGCGTTAACCGGAGAAGGATATCCTGGTTTAAGAACATCACAACGTGGACCTCTAAACATCTACAGAGCTAATTAGAGCTGCAAGTGACAGGAAAGACAAGATAGTTGCCAACATCCGGTACGGATATGAACCGGAAGAAGAGGAAAAGAAGTGTATTTACTTCTGTACGACAAAAACATCGTAGATTTTATAGGGTTCTGGGAGAAAAATAGACTGCAGGTGGATACTCCTGTCCACAGCCATCATAAACAGAGCCAACAGAGCATCCCATTCGTAAGAGACAGGGTCCTTCCTCCCAGCAACTAAATCTATCTTCTTCTCTTGCCATCGCGGCAATAGGTTGTGATGACTGACTAACAGATAATACTGCGAGACATTCCGCTTACAGTCCGTCAGTGTACAAAGTCACGTTTACTGCTGAAGGGGTGGAATATTGGCAGGCGCTGGCCCCTATCACTTCGACGTTCTGTAGCTTCGTTGGATGACGTTGCTGGGCACAGGTTCCAATCCTCTATTTGTTTCTCAAGACTCCCTCTACAACTCCTCGAGGTTTGTCACAACATTTCTGGGACATCCTGTATATTGGCATAACTTTAGGGTACACTTTGTTCCACAGAATACCAGTGTTCTGTGGGAAGTAGCTCTCAATAACATTGCGTTTTCTCTGCATTAACGTCTTTAATTGGTTTTAAATTTTATTACGGTATCTATGTTATTAGTTATGATCTGAAATTGTAGCTTTCAATGAATAAAACAAGTGTTCCTCATTTTTTTACATTTTATTAACCATCAAAATGAAAAAGATGTTCTGCTAAAGTACCAGGCTTCGCACAGTATTCCATTACAGGAACAGTTCAGTAACACTTTACGGAAAATGTGAAGACAGACTCTGGTCTAAAATTGTTGTTTATAGCAAACGACAGTTTCAGAATGTAGCTATGAATATGAGACAGATTTCTCATTAATTCTTACCTTGTTCCTCGATTTTGCTCTCTGTTCTAGGTTAAGACGTAGAGACGAGCTTATATAGTTTACTATACAGCTCGCTATATTACGAGATAAGCAGGTTAGTCAGATCCAGACAGTAACTGCATATTCAGATTAATTACCATTGTTCTGATGCACCAGCCTACCTGACCCTAGTTCTTATCTGGTTTACCACGCTCGTTCTGGCAAGTGCTGGGCTGGTCCTCAATCTACTCCTCATAAAATACGATGCACGAACAGTTAAGTTATGATAACAAAGAGAACAATAATACACGTTTCGCAGACAACTGTGGCACGTAACTTAACTCCCTTAGGTCAAATGACGACTGTGGAAGAGTGTCCAGTCTACAATCTCAAATAAAATAATTTCGTAATATCATGAAAACAGAGACCTTAATGGAATGGGCCAAACGCTAGGAAAGAGAACGTAAGTTGAATGCAAAGACAGATTTCACTAGCCCTGTGTGAAGTGGTTATCATATGATGCATCTTTTATAGTTGGGTCTGTTCGCGAACCCTATCTTCGTGGACGGCGACTACCCGGCTGTGGTGCGAGAACGTGTGGACAACAACAGCAGAGCCGAGGGTCGACCCAGGTCTCGGCTGCCCAGCTTCACAGACGAGGAGAAAAGGATGATCAACGGTCAGTACACCTGCTAAAGGTGCAGTCATACTTCCTGCCTTCAGTTTTGCTACTCATTCCTGCAGCCCCTCCTTGCGTTGTGCATTATTTTCTATTCTACATTACTGTATGCTGCCTTGGTTGAATGCTGGCAAAATTGGAAGTCTTGGGCATCGAAGTTACGTGTACAACACGAGCGATGTATATCGAGTCCCTCACAGTCGAAGCAGTGAATTTGTTTTCTTCATTTCCAAGGGAATATCATACAATGCTACAAATAGTAGTGACAGAAATTAATTCCTCGAATATGTACTGTGGGAAAGTGCTTAGAGTTTTGTTGGGAGTACATCTTGTTGCCAACTGCGGAAAAAAATACGTCCAATGTCACTGTCAGACAAGCGCTAAATTTTACAAGAAAACCTGTGATTTCGAGTTATAATTCGAGTGCATTGCACAAAATGTAAGAGAAGACATCAATAAGGAACAATACCCTGTTTTACAAGTAAAAGTTGAGCATTGAAAAGAGTGTCATTATCTATGCTACTGGGTGAGGATCTATGGATTAGATACCATTGCTTCTGAAAGTGAACAGTCTATCGTGATCATGTGTAACTATTATAGATTCTGTCGCGAAGTGTGTTATGTCATTGTCACAAACGAAAATGTCCCCATCGGTGGTCACAACAAAGTCGTAGATATTGACGAGTTGTATCTCACAAGTCGTACATACGCCAAAGGATATTTGGATCCTTCGGGCCTGTAGAATCGAAGAAATACTTTATCCTTCGTGTGAACTCTCAGGGTATGGCCACTATAGAGCGCCTAATAAATCATTTTATTTTACCTGGTACATAACAGACAGATGGAAATTGTATAGAAATTTGCGAAAAAAAGGATCGGCCACGATTTCGTCCACAACTCTGTAAAGTTAGTTTCATCTGACGATTGATCGGTCACCACGCAAAACACAGGAGAGTTTATGGAAATCTTAAAGTCATCTATTAAGAGAGGTCGTCCGAGGGAAACAGATGACTCCATATATTCCAGTACTTACATTTCCATAACTTACACCTGTCAGGGAAATAACTTCTATTGCAAATTCTTCCAATATTTATCAGAGATATTGCAACCCATTTGTCTTGGCTACGGAAAGCAAGGAATGCTGCCGGATAGGTATACCACACGCGACATTGTCCACGGTGAGGATGTCGCTGACGAGTGAAGTAGGCACAATTACTCCTCTTTTTATTACATCGCTTTAACTTGAATGAGTAATATTATGCTTCCATTTATTATTTTCTTCAGTTCACAGCGCCTTCGTCTCTTGTCGTTTGTGTTGGCAACGATTCAACAGTGAGGCATTCGGTATATATCGCTCGTACTGCACAGGTGACTTCGATACTCAGGGGTTCTTCCAGATTAGCGAACGCATTTGCCAGTGCTTCCTCCAACGTTTCTACACATTGTAGTTCTTTCTGTATCCTGCAGTTTCTGCTTTCGTGGCTACTGTACTAACCGCTGGCGTATCTTTCGCAGGATCTGCGGACTTCTTTGCTTTGAACTCATACACAACTATGGTTGTGAGGTCTGCGGAATTTGGTTTCTCGCCCTCGTGGGGTCGGGACACGGGTACCTACAGGTCGTACAACCTCTCGTGGCCCGCCAGCGGAGCCACGTGGCTACGGGTGAGTGAACTGCAGATGTTTGCCACATTAGCTGTGCATGCAATCATTGCTTCTAACCCGAAAATCCCTGCTCTTAACTTATACTGCAAAATAGAATGTTATTTATCACGAGCTTGCGACAAACGCCAGATTACGTAAAGGGGAGTGACAGTTATTAGAGACCAGTGATTGTAGGCATCATTAATGCTGGCTCTTCACCCGAGAAGCGGCAGGCCATCATTCAGCACGATAGGCCTAGGAAAATTGATTCGCTTCTAAAAGTACTAAGAGACATTCATCGTTACTTGTTGAGAAACAGGGTATCAATTTACTGACGTAGGTAGTAAGCTGCAGTCATTGTTACAAGACCCTAATAGATCGGTCAACTCTCTGCGTCGAGGGATCAGTGAAAACTAAAGGACGCCTAGCATTATTAGGAAGCATCAGCGAACATGACCCCACATCACCCCAAAGCTCGTCATATTTCTTGCAAAAACTATGAGACACACACTTGGACGCCATAGCGCTCTTCAATGCACACTGACAGTACAGAAATGCCTATAACTAAATTTAGTGCGGTTCATAATTTCGGTACAAACAGACGCCGAAGGAGGGCAGTTCGACAATAAAAACAAGTGCGACAAGTATTTTAATTAACTATTGTGCAGCTTTGCTGCTCACTTAATACAATTCGTGGAGTCTTATGGGTACTTGACGTCGAGGGCACTATTCCGCATCTAGCTGTAATTTTTCTCTATTTTCTAGAATAAATAATGTGGCGTCTGCCTTCTTAATTGTTATACAGCAGTTACAGAATACTGTATACCGACTCATACAATTACTTAATACTAACACAGAAATTAGACTACAATCGTTTTTTTCTACTCAACTTTTAAAGACGCATTTTGCTTATAAGTGTTATCTATTCCATGCATTACTCCACTCTGTCTTTTCTACCTCATTCTCTCTATTGCGCCGATTGGAGTGGCCGCGCGGTTTGAGGCGCCTTGTCACGGATGGCGCAGCTCCTCCCGCCGGAGGTTCGAGTCCTCCATGGCTGTGTGTGTTGTTCTTAGAGCATGTCAGTTTAAGTAGTGTGTATGTCTAGGGAATTATGCCCTCAGCAGTTTGGGCCCTTAAGAATTCACACACATTTGAACATTTTTTCCCTCTATTTATCCCCCTTTATTCAGTTGTATAGTTATCTCCCTATCCCAACAGTAAAAAAAAAAAAAAAAAAAAAGAAAAAAGAAAATAATCCGACTCTACCACTCTTCCTCTTGGTCTCTCTGTGTATCTTTCATCTTACCTACTCCCCTCGCAGCCATACAAATCACATCGTCTAAGGTTACTCTTCCGCATTTTACCATCAACTCCATTGCACCCACTTACCGCCGTACAATAGTGCTCAAAATTATTTTATAGTTGCAGTGTTATGTGGTCAGTACCGTTTGCATACAGTAACGCATGTAAATGTGTCGCTTCATCAAGAGATTCACACACAGTGATTACATAGCTAGTAAACAAGCAAGGTCATAATAGCAATGTAAGCATGTATTCTTTTAGTTGAAAAGTACTTTGTAATTTGCTTTGGTTTTACGTTGTATATTAACTATTGTTACTGAGGCATTCAGTCAGTGTCTGTTTATTTATCGAGATAACTAGAAGCATGCCAATCCACAAAGAATATGAGGTTGGTGTTTGATAAGATGTTTCGCTTGCGATGAAGAAGGGAAAGGCGTAGTGTTGCGCTGGTAAAGACTATATCATATCACAACAAGTGTATGGCCGGGCGGAGTGACGCAGCGGTTCTAGGCGCTACAGTCTGGAATCGCGCGGCCGCTACGGTCGCGGGTTCGAATTCTGCCTCCTGCTTGGATGCGTGTGATGTCCTTAGGTTAGTTAGGTTTAAGTAGTCCTAAGTTCTAGGGGACTGATGACCTCAGAAGTTAAGTCCCATAGTGCTCAGAGCCATTGTTGAACAAGTGTATGAAGTCGACTGCAAACTGAAAGGAACAGTAGCCAATAAGCCACAGTCAAGTCGTCCTCGAAAACAACACGGAAAAAAGACAGAACGATATGTAAGCAGTCGGCTGATGATCCAGGAAAACTGGTTCGACATGTTAGGGATGATCTGGAACAGCGTCATGAAATGAAGCTAATGTCGCCTAATAGTAGGTGATTGGAATAGTAGACGACCATCGCGCAAATCACGCACAAATTTATAAAAAGTAGGAAGACCATAATAGAATTTGAAAATGAACATCTAACTAATAGTGCTAGAGACTGGACAAGTTTCATGGAATGGGGAAAGTAATTTTAATGTATTTTCTTCTGATGGTGTGCAGTATATATGAGGATTAAAAAACAAATAAAGTATCAGGAGCCGACCATTAAGCTTGGTAGTGACAGCTGCATGGCGTGGGGATTTGTTCCGAGACGTGAAGTTGGTTCTCTAGTCCAAATAGAAGGCAAAATGGATCGTTTCTAGTACAGTGTCATTTTAAGAAAGAATATTATTCCACATGGGTGGAAGAATATGCCACGTAACTGGATAACGGTTCATAGCACACCTCTGGCCACATGAAACATTATAACCAGATAAAAATATCAAGTTTTTGGAGTTGCCACATCCAAATGAACAGCTCTGGCATGAATCGGATCGACGAGTTCGTCACAGAAGGGTCAACTGCTGCTTCTTTATTGACAATTGGTCAAATCCCCCACTTGTCGTATTACAAAAGCTTATAAGTTCAGTACCAATCAGATGTGTAGTTGTGATCAAAGCCCATTGACATGCGATGAAATACTGATTTGTTCGTCAGATTACAAAATAGTTTTATTTTATTTTTACATACTTTGAACTACAAATTACTTACGAGCCACAAGAGAGGTTATTTATGTTTTGATGTAAGATAACTTCGTTTAAACTAAATTTAGTTTTGTACTAAATGGATTATAATTTCGCGCTTTTCAACTATCCACTAGCGGTTTTTTCGATTATACACTTATCTTTATCTAACTGTAATTAGTGCTCTATACAAAATACGTTTGAGCGCTACTGTACCTACCTGCAGCTACTTCAGTGGAGCAGTACCAACTATCATGGTTACTACTTTCATGTCCATTGCAATTCTTTAGGGCAATACATTACCAACAGGTCCAGTAACTCGCTCGTTTCATACCGTAATTATCAAACTGTGTTACTATTTTCATTAATATCATCACACTACGACACATCATGCTATTGAGCCTACAGTCTACTGGCTGCTGCTACTGAACTGAAGACAAACGCTCATCGTGATAGAAGGGCAACTCTTCTGCAAATTGCTGCAGATTTCAATTCTGGTGTACTACATTTTTTGGCTCCTCGATGTAGACGAAGTTAAGGAATTTTACTTCCTAGGCCCTTCCACTGGCTAAAAGGGCATCTCTGGCCATGAGAAACCTGCTAATATCAAACACAGGTCTTAATACGAGGAAGAAATTTCTGAGGAAGGTACATTTTTAGCACAGCATTTGATGTCAGTGGGACTTGTACTAAGGGAAAACCGGACAGTAGAGAACAGAAGGATTTGAGATGTGTGCTATAGAAGAATATTGAAGATTAGGTGGTATGATAATGCAAGGAATGAGGAGGAGGTTCTTTGCAGAATCGGAAATACAAGGAACATATTGAAAATACTGACAGAGACAGGATGATAGGACATGTGTTAAGAAACCATAGAATAACTTCCTTAGTACTATAGGCAGTTATAGAGGGTAAAAACTGTAGAAGTAGACAGAGATTGGGATACATGCAGCAAATAACGTACATTGTCAAGAACGTCGTCTTTCTGCTCATCGTCCTGCAAACTGTCGTTTTCGACCGCTGGGTATCAACGTTCTAAGGGTAAGGATGGTTCCACGGACGCCCTTTATGCCACCCCCTTGGCCTCTTCGTGTCACTTGTTAGCGGCGGTGTGTCTGAAATGTTTTCCTCGGCCTCCCATGAGAAAGCTGCGTGATTTCAATCGTGGGAGTCGCGATTCTGATCTCCATAACAGAATGGTCAATAGAAGTGGTGCATTGTGTGTAAGACGGGGTGTGACGACCTTCTCGTGTTGGGACACGTCCTCGGTGGCGTTAGACAGAATTGTGGCGACATTTGGTGCCAATGTGGCGTCATTAACTTACTTTATAGCTCACATGGATTTCAGAACTGTAGTCTTTTCTTGCATACGTCGAGAACTTGCAGTATGAAGTGTTGCAGGACGCCACGCTTTTACACCGTTACAGGGTAATGTTATAGATATCTTTGATCGAAATTTCGAACTTATGCTTCAGACTGGGAGATAGTTATCGGGTTTCGAAGGAGCGGTCATTTAATTTTGTTTTTTATTGTATATAGATCCTCAAGACTCACTAAAATCATATATGTGCAGTATATACAAATTCTCAAGACTCGCTAAAACACGTAGTTACCGTCCTTATAGTAATTATTGTAACCATTCCCTCAGGTATCTTTTGTCATTGAAATAGAGCGAATAATATAGTCTACTCAGCCAGGATTACAAGGAAGGACATAACACAACACTAAAAGGCGGTTTATGCAACCAACTACCACCAACACTCTTCCTCAGTTTCAGTTCGCCTTGAGTCAAGATCTGTATTTGGTAAAGATATTAGCTGCTTACATTTGTAACAACAGAGACACGCTTAGAATCAATTACAACTTGTCGTGCTAGTATACAATGGAAACGTCAACTTGCCACGCACCGTACAGGAATGTTCAGTTTTTGAATCTAGATAATCAGATAATTCATATTTGGACTATTGAGGTACGTTTCTAATATGTCTTGAATTGGTAGTGTCTTCCCGTTTCTTAATTTATTTTCGAAGAGAGCTGATTGAAAACCACTGCACTGGATTATGTAACTCCACTGTGAACAATAGCCAAGGAGGGAAAATTTATCCGACTTTTTTACGTCTTGTATTCCGATTGTTAAAATCACAGTGTAGTTGAAACACAATTTTAATATCAGCAACAAAGACCATTAAGGAGTAAATGTACTTGGATGTGAGTGTAATAACTCTGAGCTCCTCAAAACGATCATTTCACGCTTTCCAGCCATCTACTTTACACTATATTACGCGATTATGTACTTCACACTGTGTTCTTACTGCTTGTTCTTGTAAAATATACACCTTTTTCATATCGTGTTCACTGCCGCTGGACATAATTCCACAAGACGACACTCTGTGAAAACATGCATCGTAAGCCAAGGCTCTTTATTTCTAAACGATGAGAGATACTGGTCCAGTTACATAATCAGCTCGTAGTCCATATTTCCAATCATCGTGGAACGCTTTTCGGTCCTGGTGATTTTTGAAACGTTCCAGTTTTCTTTCAGGATTTTGCTGTCTCGAAATAGATGCCCTTGTACATTTATACCGCTTATCTCGCGTATCCATTACAAAGATTATTTCCGAATTTCCTTTTGGTTTGATCGTTTGCTTTTAACTTTTCTTATATATTTAACGCATCATACTTTCCGAAGAAAAGTCAAAATTTTTGCACCTGTGTTCCATGTACAATGTTTCTCTGTTTTTCTTGCGTTTCTTCATAATACATAACAACCAATCTCTGTCTTTTAAAATATGATGTTTATTGTTTCATTAGCTGCATTCATCACTGACAGTTCCAGTTAGTTTCAATAAGCAAAACATTTAGTAAAATGATTAATGCGGAAGAATTTTCTCAGACACATATAGAGAATAAACATGTGCGACTGCGGACCTCTCCAGCAACGACATTCGTAGAGAACCCTCAGTTTTGTGGCAGATACGTTTCACAAACGTGTCGATGAGCTTATTCAGCTGCCACACGATACAGGGTGTAAGGGTATAAATGCAGATCTCTCTGTTGGTTGCTAAAGACGACGTAATGAACAACATTACATCAATATTTACATTTGCAGACTAATAATTGTACGAGTACCACTTACTAGTAGTTTGTTTTTAGATTGGTTAGTTCCTCCAAGTACATGTGTCAAGAGCAAGCCAGTAATGCTTTTTTTCCCTGGGGTGTTGCAGTGTGGACGCAAGGAAGGCATTTTATACTGACGAGCGTATCTCGCTTAGAGGTGCAGTTACCACCATGTAGCAAAATATCAGAATGTAAATTTCGTGACGTGTTTGTGGGAAGACTGTTCAGCGCAAATAAACAACAACCAACATACCTATGTGCGTACATATTTAGGTACTACACATAAAAAATGTGCAGTTATGCCTGTTAAATCCTGTATGAGCCATTAACCAGCTGAAATCGTCTATCGTGTTCTGGCAAGGCAATGTATTAGGCAATGCAATACTTTAATAGTTGTCTGTTCCAAATAATTTCACATAAAAATACACTCCTGGAAATGGAAAAAAGAACACATTGACACCGGTGTGTCAGACCCACCATACTTGCTCCGGACACTGCGAGAGGGCTGTACAAGCAATGATCACACGCACGGCACAGCGGACACACCAGGAACCGCGGTGTTGGCCGTCGAATGGCGCTAGCTGCGCAGCATTTGTGCACCGCCGCCGTCAGTGTCAGCCAGTTTGCCGTGGCATACGGAGCTCCATCGCAGTCTTTAACACTGGTAGCATGCCGCGACAGCGTGGACGTGAACCGTATGTGCAGTTGACGGACTTTGAGCGAGGGCGTATAGTGGGCATGCGGGAGGCCGGGTGGACGTACCGCCGAATTGCTCAACACGTGGGGCGTGAGGTCTCCACAGTACATCGATGTTGTCGCCAGTGGTCGGCGGAAGGTGCACGTGCCCGTCGACCTGGGACCGGACCGCAGCGACGCACGGATGCGCGCCAAGACCGTAGGATCCTACGCAGTGCCGTAGGGGACCCCACCTCCACTTCCCAGCAAATTAGGGACACTGTTGCTCCTGGGGTATCGGCGAGGACCATTCGCAACCGTCTCCATGAAGCTGGGCTACGGTCCCGCACACCGTTAGGCCGTCTTCCGCTCACGCCCCAACATCGTGCAGCCCGCCTCCAGTGGTGTCGCGACAGGCGTGAATGGAGGGACGAATGGAGACGTGTCGTCTTCAGCGATGAGAGTCGCTTCTGCCTTGGTGCCAATGATGGTCGTATGCGTGTTTGGCGCCGTGCAGGTGAGCGCCACAATCAGGACTGCATACGACCGAGGCACACAGGGCCAACACCTGGCATCATGGTGTGGGGAGCGATCTCCTACACTGGCCGTACACCACTGGTGATCGTCGAGGGGACACTGAATAGTGCATGGTACATCCAAACCGTCATCGAACCCATCGTTCTACCATTCCTAGACCGGCAAGGGAACTTGCTGTTCCAACAGGACAATACATGTCCACATGTATCCCGTGCCACCCAACGTGCTCTAGAAGGTGTAAGTCAACTACCCTGGCCAGCAAGATCTCCGGATCTGTCCCCCATTGAGCATGTTTGGGACTGGATGAAGCGTCGTCTCACGCGGTCTGCACGTCCAGCACGAACGCTGGTCCAACTGAGGCGCCAGGTGGAAATGGCATGGCAAGCCGTTCCACAGGACTACATCCAGCATCTCTACGATCGTCTCCATGGGAGAATAGCAGCCTGCATTGCTGCGAAAGGTGGATATACACTGTACTAGTGCCGACATTGTGCATGCTCTGTTGCCTGTGTCTATGTGCCTGTGGTTCTGTCAGTGTGATCATGTGATGTATCTGACCCCAGGAATGTGTCAATAAAGTTTCCCCTTCCTGGGACAATGAATTCACGGTGTTCTTATTTCAATTTCCAGGAGTGTATTTCTCGCCTCTTTCTGAAACAGGATGCCGATATTCATATTAAAAAAATAACTATGCGCGTAGTCCACTCCTGCTCATTTCCGTGCGATAAGTTTCACCTAATTTTGATTTGCATTGCTTTGTGTGCAGTACAACATAGTATGACGAAAATAGAATCAGATTTTGTTTTATTTTATATTTTTCGTTGACTGTCTCTTCCTCTAGGTTGTGCCGTGGGGTTTCCGAAAAGTTATAAACTGGGTGTCAACGAGGTACCCGAACTATCCAATCTTTATCACGGAGAATGGCTACATTGATTCGGGAGAACTGGACGATCAAGGACGCATCAGCTATTATGGCGTAAGTACAACGTATTGTAAGATGGAAATCTTAGTAAATAATTGCTACTCTTCTATCACGTAAACTAATTCTACCGTCGCATAATAATAAGTGAAAAGCACTATATTGCGTACATTCAACAGGATTTAACGTATTCTGCATCACATGTAGTTGTTTTTATTTGGAGGGTGGGAAGGATTGTATTTAAATCTTTCCTCTTACAGCTTTTGTTTAGTTGTCGGAAGGATCAACGCTGGGAGGTTAACTTCACTTTGCAAAAATTTAGTTTGCAATTTTGGGTTAGAGGTAAATTCACATTATTAATCGTAGCTATTTCTTGTTTTGTTCCACTAATATAGCATGAGAAAGAGCACTCACTCATTGACGTACTTCACTATCAAAAACAGAAAATCACATAGGTGCCGCTTGGGTGTGACTGTCATATTTATCACTTTTAGATGAGTACGCACTTTGTGAAGAATACGAGTTTCTTCTGACTATATGCTGACATTATTTTGCGTTGTAAACACTGTTTGTTGAAACCGATGTGTTGTGTTGACTTTGATTTTTGTCTCGGTAGTCTACAGTAAAAGACGGATAATTGTGCTATGGTGGCACATTTTGTCATATTAACTGAGCCTTCCGTCGCTTCTTCCTAAAGCAATATAATAATAAAAGAAATGCACTGAGTACGTTCTTCAGGATTTGCAGTTTGATAATCAGCACAGATTGCTGCCGCTGCGGAATATAGTATAATTCTTTCGAACGTCATGTGTGATTCGTAGCTGGTATTATGTGGATCTTACCGAGAAGGAACTAGTATAGAATACTCAGTATCTACCAGTATTTCAGTATTCCTCGTAAATCTGGCATTATTATAAGCTATATTTAATGATTCAAAAATGAGCTCCCATTTGGTCTTCCCAAGATGCGTTTGGGAGTGGTACAGTTAGGGAAGGATGATTCTCGTGTTCCATGTACTTGTACGATAGTTGGGTAGAGGTAACATTGAGTTTATGAGTACCTTCAACTACAAAACATGGCCCTTGAATTTTAAATGTATCTGACTGCTTGCTGTGTATTCTTCCGTATGTTTCCTTTGACAGCAGATAGCAGATCAGACAAAGATGGGAAATAGATTGCGTCCACTGGCACTGCCTTCTTTCCCAGAAATAGATAACCCTCGTTAGCGCAACATGTATATCTACCATACTACAGACTGGAGTTCACCACCGTATTTTCCTGTATGTATGTGCGGTCTGATCTCTGGAACACTGTAGGTATTTTGATACTGTTTTCACTAAAAGATCGGCTGATTCACTAGGGGATTAGTGCGTATATCTCGTAAATCTGGGGTCGTTTAGTTGAACGGTATTTTTACCGATGCAATCAAATAACGCTCCTACTGAATGACCGAATTCTCTGAACTGGCCCTCACTTTCTTGTTTATGATCTCCAAGTTGCTCATTAATTTTTGCAAGGTACTCATTACTCGTTTTTATTAACAATGCCAACACGAAACTTATGTCATTATTAGCGTCTCCTTTTACTAATTTACAGGGTTTATCGGCGTCATTTTTCTGTCCTACTGCTTCATCAATAAAGATTTCCTTACCTTAATTTTCCCATGTCTGTATTACTCACCACTATTTCAGATTCCTGTTCAATGAGTGTCATTGTTAATGATTATTCAACAAAACACACCATCAGTAAAAGAAAAAAGTAAATAAAATACTTCCAATACTTAACTTTGTTGTTGACGCTGATGTTGTTAATTGTTCACCTCACTGTTTATTTTTCATCCCTCTCTTCTTCTTGACTGCGAACTCCTTTTGCTGCTATTGTTGTTGTTTCGTAACTATGGTTCATATTTCGCCGCTCGTTCAGATAAAATTTTCGTAATATATATATATATATATATATATATATATATATATATATATATATATATATATACTTTTAAACTGCAACAAGAAAAATAGCCAAACACAGTATTCGCATTTCACTTTCTGAAAAACACCGGACGACGTCACCATATTCTGACCGTCACCACCATCTTGTACCCCAAAGTCGATTTATTAAGGTTGAATTAAGTTAATAATTTGGGCAGCTGGTCACATTTTCACAGCACTTGGCACGGTGAGTTAGTGACAGCCTGCGGGGAGAGTTAGCAACGGTAGAATCTGAATGAACATTTTTCATAATACTCTTCTTTTATTCTTCTTTGTTGTAAGTTTCAAGGTTCGTTGTCCATTCTGAAATGCAATTTTTTATCCTTGTCTAGAAGATGCTCGGCTTCATTTTGTTAAATAATATGAACACTGGTGGTCTTTCTGTAGTCGAATAGACATATTTTCAGTCGTGTCACTTCACAATACATATTAACGTCAACCACCATGTTAACACAATAAACATGAAACTGTACTTCATCCTCGCACTTCGGACTCGTCCTTCGAACTGCCCAAGGACAAAGATTTACCTCTAACAACACGTAGCAAAGAAAGTACTATCATATACCCATTTCTGCAAAATCACCTTTGAAATATACATTTCAAAAATAAAGTACAAATTATTGTTTATTACTGCTTATATTTTCAAGAAGTCCATAATCAGTATTGTAATTACATTAACTTTTTACATTATATATGTTGAAGTTTATAATTTTTCGTATAGCTATAAAGAAATGGATTTCTGGGTTTCAAGTCTTCAACTTGGAAGTCGGTCATTTCATATGATCCAAGCTCGGTTCGTAAATTTATATCACCGTAATCAGTTTTACTGCAAGTGGCAAATGTTTCAAGAGAGGTGTTGTGCATTACGGAGAAGTTTGCTATTTATATTTAGATAGAATACTTTCCGGGAGAAGGATGTAGGTTGCAGTAGGTACTGGGAGATGAAAAAGCTTGCACAGGATAGAGTAGCATGGAGAGCTGCATCAAACCAGTCCCAGGACTGAAGACCACAACAACAACAACTTTCCGGGAAGAGTCGGATACATTTTACTTCCTCCGACATACTTCTCGCGAAATTACCACGACGAGAAGATTCAAGTAGTTAGAGGTAATACAGAACCTCACCGAGAATCACACTTCCCACGTGCCTTTAGCGAGTGGGACAGGTAAAGGGGGATCAGTTAGTTGTACCATAGGTACACTCCGCCACACACCGTCAGGATACTTGCGGAGTACTGATGTAGGTGCAGATGTAGAAGTGCATGCAGATGTGTCAGCTAACAGGGTTATGTGGTAGACGTAATGCGCATGTATTGCCAGAGGTGACTCGTGACAAGAGTAATCTGCCTGCCACGAATACTCTGGAACGAGAATCTGGAGTAATCTTGACACTGGGTGTATACGGCAAACTCGACCTTCACGTTGTAGTACCAACGACTATTAATTATTATGACCACACTGTCTCAGGACCAGACCGGAAGAACTTGCCAATACGGAGTGAACTGGAGTCACTTATCTCCTTGAATATATATATTTCTTTTTTTGTTATTTCTTTGGGTAATATCTTTCAGAAACACTTAACCCCTTACCACCTCTTACATTACCATATTCAGTGATTAGATGTTTCACACTTTCTTGCCAAAGGTTATTTCACTAATTACTTTGTAAGACAGTACGTTTGGATCTAGTAAATAATCTAGGAGCAGTGTGTTTGCACATAACATTATATAGTTTATATTCATGGTATTTCTTTCTCACAGTTATATATTAACGAACTGAATACGTCATGAGATACTCAACCAAGATATCAGATTTGAATGAAACATTACAAGACAAGAATGAGATGTACTACTATAGCTCCATATTTTCTCTCAGTACTCAAGGGATACACTTGGATTTTGATCGGTTCTTTAACTGGAAGCAATTATTTTACTGAAAAACGTGTGTGGGCTTGATCTCATTGAGTGAACTTACCAGCATCTTTCTTACCTTTTTCAGCAATACATGGCTGAAATGCTGAAAGCTATTAACGAAGATGGAGCCAACGTAATTGGATACACAGCGTGGAGCCTTCTGGACAATTTAGAGTGGAACTCTGGTTACGAGTAAGTTGATATTAGATGATACGGCGTGGTCTTGTGTACAGACATACTACGTCCTTTCACTTGTCAGCAGCGTAAGTGAAATGTTTCGATAAGGGTAAAAAGGGATGCAATACGTAACACAAGAATCATATTTGTAAACTTCTTCAAGCCTTCTTACTTCGATGAACTAGATCATTCATTTTGTTCTGTTTTTGAAACCATTACATTCGTATTTCTTTCAAATTTCGTATTAAGTAACAACGTGATGAAGGCCCTGATCCTACTTTCCGGAACAAAACTGGATGTTCTCGACTTTGGAGAGGATATTACGTTAGAACTTTCTGCAGCTGTCTACCATTTATGACCCTCTGACCACAAAAAGGCCACATTAGGTCGCAAATGATCACTTTCGTAGTTTCCTTGTCATGTCATCAAGCGGCATTGTCATCCCACAGGACTAACAAGGTTCAAATGGCTCTGAGCACTATGGGACTAGACACAGAACTACGTAAATCTAACTAACCTAAGGACTTCGCTCACATCCATGCCCGAGGCAGAATTCGAACTTGCGACCATAGCAGCAGCGCGGTTCCGGGCTAAAGCGCCTAGAACTGCTCGACTAACAAGGAAAAGGCTCCTTTCGCGAGACCTAATTCGATAAGACAGTCTCATTTCTCTAGCCGCGACAAACGGAAACAATGGATTTAACTTCAGACTTCTGCCTCTATTGTCTCCTCATAATGACTACGGTTAATACAGGCGACGAAATCCTGAACTTGAGTGCCGGGGAGTTTTCGTGCCGGTTTGTTTCTGCTAAACTTGTTCCCTGGCTCGATCCTGACCACTTATTAATTTCTCAAGGCAAATATTGAGCTTCTCGGTGAATAGCTGCTAATAGTCACAATGAAGTCTATTGAAGTCTATCACTGGTGTTATAAAACATGGAATAAGAAGATGGGTGCTTATTACCCTTATGATGAGCAGTTGTTTTTAAACATCTCAACTGGTAGTGCTGTGAAAATTCGTAGGAGAACGAAGACTGGTGTATTGACAGTATATTAAAATTTATAAAACAAAGTCCTGACGATTTCGTCCGATGAATTTAATTGGTAGATCTTGGAATCTTGTGTTCATGTTTTCTCACAAACTTAGGAGATTGTGTAAGGCTAACAAAGATACAGTCTGTGGAATATCGTATACTTGAGTCTACTCGAAAAAATTATACAATATCGCTGGAACTTACAAGTAGTAGGGATTCATGAATCTGACAGAGATTTTTAAAACACTATCCTATTATAAAAGCATTAGCTACCAGCATTGGAACTGGTATTCCCACTGTTATGTGTATGAAGATACCTGACGCAGTGCTGTAGTGGAACTTCTTTTAAACTGCTTTCCTGTGGAGCATCGTTTGTATCGTTTTAATTATGCAAGCAATTTTTTGTCAGAAATACTCGAATCTATAATAACTCATGAAAATTCATCGAGCGAAACAGAAATATTGGACGTTTCCCACCGAATGGTATAGGCTTGCGCGGGATTAGCCGAGCGGTCTTAGGCGCTACAGTCATGGACCGTGCGGCTGGTCCGGACGGAGGTTCGAGTCCTCCCTCGGGCACGTGTGTGTGTGTTTTGCCTTGGGATAATTTAGGTTGAGTAGTGTGTAAGCTTAGGGACTGGTGACCTTAGCAGTTAAGTCTCATAAGATTTCACACACATTTGAACATTGGCATAGGCTTTCTGATGTTCCTGATACGTAAACGATAAGGAGACAAGCTGAACAGCCTCTTAGACTTTTTTCGAATTACGGTGTCATTAACGTCTAACAACCATATGATCAAAACGAATTGCAAAAATATTTAGACGAGACATCTGTAAGGTGCGAAAAGTGATACCAGACTCTAAATAATGAGAAGTGTGAACTCATCCACAAGACTACTAAAAGGAACCCGCTGAATTTCGGTTACACAATAAGTCACACAAATCTAAAGGATGTAAATACAGCTAAAGGGTTAAGGATGACAGTTGCGAAAAACTTAATTTGAAACGATCACATTGATAATTTTGTGGGAAAAGCTAACCAAAGCGCAAGTTTCATTGGCAGAACAATTAGAGCAGGGTCGGTCACAGCGTGTGAAACTTCACGCGGGGCGATAGTACAACCCGCGTGCGAGCAATATACCCGGCCTGTTTCCACTTTGCTCGTAGCTTCCTGGAAGTACTTGGTAAGTGCGACATTTCAGTTAGTATTAGAGAATGGCATATTTTGCTCGATACAACTCTCTTCAGTTCGACAGAACCGCGATTCAGCGCTGTTAATCCTTCGCTCTTTGTTCGCGATGTGGAGCAGGTTCACAGGTCCAGCGGCTGCTTGCACGAAAAACGGCAGTCTAGCGATTTATTGTAACAAGCCTTTAAAAACGAATGGGAATGACAGAAGAGAGGGTTGAGAATTCTCAATATCAGTTATGCAGTAGCATAAGCAACATTTGACGCGTCTTTACTCTGAAACTATATTGCAAACTATGCAGAAAGAATTTTATGATTTAATCGACACCGAAAGAGCAAAAAATTACAACTACCGAAAGACGGCATTCATTATTCATTAGCTCAAGTAGCATTTTCTGATAAATTTTTAGGCATTCAGCGCGTTAAAAAACTGGTGGTATGACTAGCAAAATTTTTAAACTCGCATTCATTTTCCAATGTCATCTACAACAGTTTTCGATGGAACTGAATGGAGAATATGGATACATGGCTCTGAGCACTACGGGACTTAACTGCTGAGGTCATCAGTCCCCTAGAACTTAGAACTACTTAAACCGTACTAACCTAAGCACATCACACACATCCATGCCCGAGGCAGGATTCGAACCTGCGACCGTAGTGGTCGCGCGGTTCCAGACTGTAGCGCCAAGAACCGCTCGACCACATAGGCTGGCCGAGAATATGGATACTTTATGTACTACGGGATAGTACGTTGGTTAAGTCAAGGAGAATACCCAGACAAACTTTCGATATAAACCCGGACATTTTTATATTTATGAAGGAAAAATTAGTGCAGAAACGAAAATTAGAATATGCAGAATGAAACTTCCCGGCAGATTTAAATTGTGTGCAGGACTGAGACTCGAACTCAAGACTTCTATATGCATAATGCAGTGTAGACGTCGCTTTTAAAGTGGTCTTGACTGTACACGGCCCATAGTAAGACGCTGTAAGGTGAGGAACAATTTCTTTCTGATCTGATGGCGATGTGCTTATAAAGAAAATCGCGTTATGAAAGGGACGCATTCTAACAATGACAGTCCAGTTCCCTACGCTCACTGCTGTTAAAGAAAAGGAGATGTTTAGAGAATTCGTTGTGGCGTTGAAAGAATTACGAAGATAGTGTCCTAAACGTTTTGGGGACGCTGTCAGTCTTACATTTGTTTTTGAGCTGTTTTTGAGACCGTTTGTCGCTTCAGTTGAAAGCGCCCCTCTGCATCTGCAAATGTAACTGATAGACTTGTAAGGTAATTCCTGTTTTAATGATAAATCATTTTACATTAAGACTGTCCAGGACGTGTACATTTCTTTCCTCAGGCAGACTTTCCGCATCTCCATAATGAGGTTGCGAAAGTGCTACAATACCTCGGTCGGCATATTTGTAGGGAAGACCTTTCTTCGAATATGAAACAAAATAAGTTATGATTACATCGCATCTTCGATACGAAAATCTATGAAATTGTCCGTATGTGTCCTAATAGTACTGTACATTTGTTTGCGATCTGTGTTGCTGAGGAACGCGAAATTTGAAACCTGCCGTGTAAATGCCGTATATTTGCAGTATCTCCCTCGGCCCCCTCCAAGCACTAAGCCATAGTGGCGTGGCGGTAGGTTAAATGCCGGTATGTTGGCTACCCCCGATTTACAGTAAGCAACAATTCCAGTGAAGAGACTGTGCACACCACTTTTCTCCATCCTCCGCTAGTGTACTCCTTTGCGGTAAGGGATCCTTACCAGGTAAGATTGACAGAGTACATCAAATTGTTAAAAGAAGTACGGCTCGTTCTGTACGGAGAGCTAAATAGACGAGAGAGCGTCACGGATATGATTCCAGCGTTGGTGTCTCACTTTTCGTTGTAGAGGGGTCTTTTTAAGAAATTTGAATTACCAACTTTCTCCTCTGCAAGCGAGAAACCTTGATAGCGCCCATCTTTGTAGGGACAACTGATCATTATAATAAAATAAGAGAGATCAGAGCTCGCAAAGAAAGATCTATCTGTTCTCGCGCCCTGTTTGATAGCGGAACGGTAGGAAAATAGCTTGAAGGTGGTTCGATGAACCCTCTGCCAGGAACTTAATTGTGAACTGGAGGGTAGTCATGTAGATGCAGAAGTTGGTGTAGATGTAGATGAACACATGAGACGTAACAGCTATAACTTATCGCGTGTGTTGGAACTTCGCAAGTGATGTGGGAGTAACACTCCTCAGCTGTTCAGTGAAATAAACGAGTTTGAGCACCTGCAACGACGAATATCTTTTATTTGCAAGTATCGCGGTTTCCTCAAATAACTTCAGGTGATGAGGGAGTGGTTCTTGCGAAACGGCCACATTTTATTCCGCCATGGTTCTGATTGTTAGCGAATCGTTAAAGTTGATTCTTCTGTGTTCTTTGCTGCATTACATCAATCTTGCCTAGCTTTTAAATTCGTTATCACTCCTTGAACTGTCGACAGCAATCACCATTTCGTCTACAACTTGCCTGAAGGAACGCCATGTTGTCGGTTTGAGAAACTGAGGCCAAAGAACTTTTTCTCGTATATGATTATAGTGCTTACTAAGACACTGATTGCTTTGAACTCGGATGATAGGCCGAGGACAAATAGTCATTCAGCAAAAGGTAAAACGGTTCTTCGACAAATTGCTGAAATGGAAAAAAGTCAAAGGGTTTATTAACCACCTGCATCTCAACTGGTGTGTCTTGGCTTAGATTAATCAGGAACGAAGATAGACAGAATGATTTTTCCAAAACTACGAAAATAGCTGTACTGTCAATTAAACTACAAAATAATATGCGAATCATAAGTTACATCTCTGCACACGTGGGAAATTAAAATCTCTCTGGCTTTTTTTTCCCTCTTATTCTTAGCGCCGTCCCGTTGGAGCAGGGTCAATGTACACCATTGTTATGCTCTAACGCTTTCTGTAGAATTAGGGTTCTTGATATTTGATCTGTCGTCATACTGTCCAGCCACCAAAGTGTATGTAGGTCTTTAACAATGCATCTGGCCTTCGACAGTGAGATGAGAGGCCGAGCTGATGACTGAAGCAGTTGGTGCCCATATGATGCGTCCATGATAGTGAAGTCTACATTCCTACATCTTTTTATTAATCGGAAAGTCCCCCCTCCCCAGCCAGCTCGTTGTCTGATCGTTGTATTACTGATGCGATCGAGCAAGCAAAAACCTAATGACCTTCTCAGTAGTAGCATTTCTATGATACGCTGTGATTACTCAACACTTCTAGGTGTGTGACAACACTCGCCACTATACAATTTTACTGCCTTCACTATTGTTCACATTAGGTTGATAGCCATTTTCTTATCACAAAGAATACCAATGACGTCTCTGAATCGCATCCAGATCGCTTTGATTCTTGATCACACGTCTTCATTCCCGCAGCTGTCACTCTGTATTCGAGAACTTAGTTGTATGTGCGTGTCCATTGTTTGGTAAGAGGACATCCATTAATTTGTATAGCTTCAGGAGACAGAACTTATTTTGGTCAGGAACACCTTCTTTGACGGTGCCTGTTTGATTATTTGCTCTTCGTACAATTGCTGATCTTGGAAACAACAAACGTATCAACTTCTTGACGTATTTTGCACATTTCGATTCAATAATGTCGTATGAAATAATTTTCTAGGGTAACTCATCACTTAGGATGGGCCGGCCGAAGTGGCCGACCGGTTAAAGGCGCTACAGTCTGAAACCGCACGACCGCTACGGTCGCAGGTTCGAATCCTGCCTCGGGCATGGATGTGTGTGATGTCCTTAAGTTAGTTAGGTTTAAGTAGTTCTAAGTTCTAGGGGACTTATGACCACAGCAGTTGAGTCCCATAGTGCTCAGAGCCATTTGAACCATCATCACTTAGGAAAAAAAAGTTGATTTCTCAAAAACTAGGAGTAGGAAATAATATGTCGTGCTAACCACGGGTGTCATATGGGTACGTCTCCAAGGAACTAGGCATTTTAACTACGCTGTCGCAGTTAATATTTTCGCTAACGAAATTCGTCATAAATAATCCCTCACAATCCGATAAGGGCAGTGATGCACATACCTACAACGTTAAAGACAAAAATAAACTTTACTACCCATGGTCCAAGCTGTTAATGTCTGCCCGCAGCTCGTGGTCGTGCGGTAGCGTTCTCTCTTCCCGCGCCCGGGTTTCCGGCTTCGATTCCCGGCGGTGTCAGAGATTTTCTCTGCCTCGTGATGACTGGGTGTTGTGTGTTGTCCTTAGGTTAGTTAGGTTTAAGTATTTGTAAAGTTTATGGGACTGATGGCCATAGATTTTAAGTCCCACAGTGCTCAGAGCCATTTGAATCATCTGTTAATGTCTCAGAGAGAAATTCAGTATGGAGTAATAAAAATTTTTTATCATATGCTCAATAAAATAGAATGACTGATTCGTAGCGAAATAACTGTTAAATCTAATTTAAAAGCGGGTCCACTGGACTTCTTCTATTCCATTGTAGTATTCCCACGTAAAAACTGGTACCCACTAAAGAAAAGAAATGAAATAAAAACAGTAAATAAAAAATAAACTTTATTTAAGTTAGCACTAATCATTTATACGCATCCCGTAAATTGACTCGTTCCATATCATTTCGATAAAAAAAATCGTTCAAGTGATCTATTGAACATGTAACGAACTAACTTATTGTAAGTGGCAGTCGAATGAAAAAAACACCTCTGGAAAAAAGTAAGAAACTCTTTGCTATTAGTCAAGGATTTTAACCTACTGTGAGGCAAAACGATCAGAGTCTTCATGGAAAAACGTTTAGGGTTGTCTACGAAACCATGACTGTACCTAGGCAAGTACCTCTCAGTCCGAAGCAAATCGACAGACACGAATGCCTTTCTCCAGCGCTCCAAAAATTTGGAAATCGCACGGAGAGTAATCGGAACTCTATGGAGGATGTGTATGGACCTCCCACCGAAATGTCTGCAACGTAGTCAAAACAACCTCAACAGCTTGTGGGGGCGCGTTATCTTGCAAAAGACTGACGCCGTCCGTTGATACTCCTCGACATTTGGACTTGGTGGCGCACTTTTAATTTTTGCAAAGTGTTCACGTATCGCTGTCAGTTAGTTATGGCGCCGTGTTCCGGAAGTGAAATGAGAAGCAATCCCTTGCAGTCAAAGAAAAATGTCATCACGAGTTTCCCGGAGATGGTGTTTCTCTTATTTCGACTACGTGGCACAATTATCGCAGGAGAGCCCTTTCACATCCTCCATGCAATCCCGATTTCATCCCAAGAGATTTTTTATTTTTAGAGTCCTGAAGAAAGTCATTCGTTACATTGACTGCCATATACTCCAGTGGGATAAACGTATTAACAGTTATGGCGATTACTTTTGAAATAATTAACAGTTCAACTACTTTTCTACATCTTTTTCGTTTTCAGTTGACTGCTCTTTACATGTCCTCCTTACTTCGTCCGTCATGCGTTATTTTGCTTCCAAGGAAGCAGAATTCCTTCAATTAATTCACTTCTTAGCCCAAAATGTTGATAATTTCTCACTAACATCATCTCAGCTATTGCTCATTATTTTCGTCTTTTTTGGCTTTGCTCTTAATATATCTGCTGTGGAGCGTTCATTACATTCAGTATGTCCTGCTCCTCGCTTTCATTTAGGATAGCGGTGTCATCAGCGAAACTTTCCACTGATCTCCTTTCAGATAATCAAAGTAATAATGCCAGTAGCTGCTATAGTAAAATGAAGTAAATTATTGGGGAAAGTTGAAAATTCTGCCGGACGCGGATTCAAACTCGAGTTTCTCCGTTTATCGCGAACCGTTACTTCGACCGCCTGTGCCTTCTGGACACAGTCCCTGAACGTTCTACGTTTTTGCCATCTCCACATACTACTTACGTAGTGCGCCTGCCCGTTATCCTTACTACTCGTAGCGATCGCCAATTACCTTAGCAGTTCGGGCGTGTGTGTGTGTGCCCGCATAGAAAGAGCCATTGAATCCTCTCGCCCAAGTTATATAGGGGTGGTGTCTGCTCTTTCGCACATGTCGGAAAGAACAGTCAATGTACAATGGAGCAAGGTGTTCGAAATTGTCTGATAAATTCGTGTATGCTATAGGGAAAGACGGGCAATATACAATACACACAAAACAAAGAAGGTGCAGTGACAATGTAAGACCAAGAAGTGCCTGCATTAAAAATGATTGTCAGACAATGATGTAGTTTATCCCCCCTCCTGCTCAGTCTCTGTATCGAAGAAGCTATGACGGAAATAAAAAGAAGGTTCTGGAGTGAGATTAAAATTGAGGATGAATGGATATAGAGATATATAGATATCCTTTCATGCTTATTAGCTTGTGTTATTGACAGCAGGCAACCAGAACGGGGAAGTTCATCAATAATTTGTCTGTCACAGCAGCGCTTGAATGTACGAATGACGTCACCGGTTCACCTGTAATTTCGAGTGCTGAAAACCAACGGTCTAAGCTTGAAAATATCTTCCGCTACATTTCATAGACGTGTAGTAACGGCCAGAAAAGTTGTCCCATTCAGAATTGGAGACACGGGCTCTCTAGCGAACTACGCCGAGGAAGCTTGGTTTACTTTGACATTCATGACAGATGTGTCTATATGTAGCAGTATTGAGTATTATCCTGCCTCTGCGGCCGAGCGTTTCTAGGCGCTTCAGTCCGGAGCCACGGTGCTCTCACAGTCTTAGGTTCGAATCCTGCCTCGGGCATGGATGTCTGTGATGTTCTTAGGTTAGTTAGGTTTAAATAGTCCAAAGTCTAGGGGGACTGATGACCTAAGATGTTGAGTCCCATAGTGCTTAGAGCCATTTGAACCATTGTTTTTTAGTAATGCCCAGGTCTTTTATTCAATAGTTTAAATGCAATTTGAAATTTCGTACTGCAATAATTTGCCGCTTCTGAAAAAAATTGAAATTCATTCTTATGTTCTTTCTTTCAGAGTGAAATTCGGAATCTACCACGTGGATTTCAACAGTACTGAAAGGACAAGAACACCCAAGGCATCTGCGAGCTTCCTTGCTGGCATCTACAGAAACATGAGTGTACCAGAAGAGTATTTCACATAATTTTTTGGCTGTAAATGTGTCAAGGCAAACTTAAAAATAAACATTGTAAATATTTTTCTGTAGAAATCATTTGTAAATAAAACTATTTAATATCTTATGCATTAAGCCCGTTCTTTCTGACTGCTCACACGCTGCTGATCCAGACTATTGGTGGACTCATAAGTATAGACTACTGCCCATTAAAATTGCTACACCACGAATATTACGTGCTACCGACGCGAAATTTAACCGACAGGAAGAAGATGCTGTGATATGCAAATGATTAGCTTTTCAGAGCAACAAGGTTGGCGCCGGTGGCGACACCTACAACGTGCTGACATGAGGAAAGTTTCCAACCGATTTCTCATACACAAACAGCAGTTGACCGGCTGGCCTGGTGAAACCTTATTGTGATGCCTCGTGTAAGGAGGAGAAATGTGTACCATCACGTTTCCGACTTTGATAAAGTTCGGATTGTAGCCTATCGCGATTGCGGTTTATCGTATCGCGACACAGCTGCCCGCGTTGATCGAGATCCAATGACTGTTAGCAGAATATGGAATCGGTGGGTTCAGGGGGGTAATACGGAACGCCGTGCTGGATCCCAAGGGCCTCGTATCACTAGCAGTCGAGATGACAGGCATCTTATCCTCATAGCTGCAACGGATCGAGCAGCCACGTCTCGATTCCTGAGTCAACAGATGGGGACGTTTGCAAGACAACAACCATCTGCACGAACAGTTCGACGACGTTTGCAGCAGCATGGACAATCGGCTCAAGAGACCTTGGCTGCGGTTACCCTTGACGCTGCATCACAGGAGCGCCTGTGATGGTGTACTCAACGACGAACCTGGGTGCACGAATGGCAAAACATTGTTTCGGATGAATCCAGGTTCTGTTTACAACATCATGATGGTCGCATCCGTGTTTGGCAACATCGAGGTGAACGCACATTGGAACTGTGTATTCGTCATCGCCATGCTGGCGTATCACCCGGTGTGATGGTATGGGGTGCCATTGGTTACACGACTCGATCACCTCTTGTTCGCACTGACACCACTTTGAATAGTGGGACGTCATATTTCAGATGTGTTACGACCCGTGGCTCTACCCTTCATTCGATCCCTGCGAAACCATACATTTCTGCAGGATAATGCATGACCGCATGTTGCAGGTCCTGTACGGGCCTTTCTGGATACAGAAAATGTTCGACTGCTGCCCTGGCCAGCATATTCTCCAGATCTCTCCCCAATTGAAAACGTCTGGTCAATGGTGGCCGAGCAACTGGCTCGTCACAATACGCTAGTCGCTACTCTTGTTGAACTGTGGTATCGTGTTGAAGCTGCATGTACACGCCATCCATGCTCTGTTCGACTCAATGCCCAGGCGTATCAAGGTCGTTATTAAGGCCATAGGTAGTTTTTCTGGGTACTTATGTCTCAGGTTCTATGCACCCAAATTGCGTGAAAATGCAATCACATGTCAGTTGTAGTATAATATATTTGTCCAATGAATACCTGTTTATCATCTGCGTTGCTTCTTTGTGTAGCAATTTTAATGGCCAGTAGTGTAAATATCGTCTTCATAATGTAGGATTTTGACGGAGGCAAGAATAACTCCCTCAACTTCAAGCAGTTTTAAGTCTTTTAATCAGCTGAAGAATGATATGCTACACTCTAATGACAGGCATACATTTCTTATATATATACGAGAGGAGACAGACGTTGCATTACTGCACCGACATTGTTTTTATTTTGCTTCCTTACTCACATTCTCCCTCTTCTCGTCTACCGTTCAGTGATAAAATTGAATTTGAACGCTTTCCGAGACGGTGGGGATCTGAAGGATATTTTGTATTTTACTGTCCCATTGCCCCATAACAGCGAATGTTTCAGCTTGAAATATGGAAGCAATACCTGTTGGCTGAAACCTCCTTAGTTTATGTACATAAGGAAGCCGTCCTGTGTGAATTTTCTGATCCATTTTTTTTATTAATCTGCATACACTATGTGATCAAAAGTATCCGTACACCCCTAAAAACATACGATTTTCATACTAGCTGCATTGTATTATCTCCTACTGCCATGTACTCCACGTCAGTAGTCATTACACATCGTCAGAGAGCAGAATGGTGTGCCCCGCGGAACTTACGGAGTTTGAACGTGGTCAGGTGATTGGCTGTCAGTTTTGTCACACGTCTATATGCGAGATTTACACACTCAAAAAATCCCTATGTCAACAGTTACCGATGTGATAGTGAAGTGGAAAAGTGAAGGGACACGTACAGCACGAAAGCGTATAGGCCGACCTCATGTGTTGACTGACAGAGACCGCCGACTGTTGAAGAGGGTCGTAATATGTTGTATGCAGACATCTATCCAGACCATTACAGAGGAATTCCAAACTGCATCAGGATCCACTGCAAGTACTATGACAGTTAGGCGAGAGATGAGAAAACTGGGATTTCATGGTCGAAAAAAATCCAAATGGCACTGAGCACTATGGGACTTAACTTCTGAGGTCACCAGTCCCCTAGAACTTAGAACTACTTAAACCTAACTAACCTAAGGACATCACACACATCCATGCCCGAGGCAGGATTCGAACCTGCGACCGTAGCTGTCGGGCAGCTCCGGACTGTAGCGCCTAGAACCGCTCGGCCTCTCTGAGCGGCGATTTCATGGTCGAATGGCTGCTCATTGGCCACACAACACCACAGTAAATGCCAAATGACGCCTCGCTTAGTGTAAAGAGCGTAAACTTTGGACGCTTGAACGGTGGAAAACTGTTGTGTGGAGTGACGAATCACGGTATACGTTGTGGCGATCCGATGGCAGGGTGTGAGTATAGCGAATGCCCGGTGAACGTCATCTGCCAACGTGTGTAGTGCCAACAGTAAAATTCGGAGGAGGTGGTGTTATGGTGTGATCGTGTTTTTCATGGAGTGGGCTTGCATCCCCTGTTGTGGATCTATCACAGCACAGGTCTAGATTGATGTTTGAAGCACCTTCTTACTTCCCACTGTTGAAGAGCAATTCGGAATGGCGATTGCATTTTTCAATACGATCAAGCACCTGTTCATAATGACGATAAAAACCCTATAGAACACCTTTGGGATGCTTTGGAACGCTGACTTCGAGCAAGGTCTCACCGACCGAGATCGATACCTCTCCTCAGTGCAGCACCTCGAGAAGAATGAGCTGCCACTCCCCAAGAAACCTTCCAGCACCTGATTGAACGTCTTCGCGGCTAAGGGTGAGCCAACACCATACTGAATTCTAGCATTAGCGATGGATGGCGCCACGAATTTGTAAATCATTTTTCAGTCAAGCGTCCGGATACTTTTGACCACATAGTGTGCATTTGAGTATAAACTGGTCGCTTTTATTCTAAATACGGTCTAGGTAACAACTGTCCACATCCTTTGTCTTTGCTGGAACAATCGACTTATGTTACAGGAATATTTTGAGACGTGCTGTGATACTCACGTAGGAACATTGGAAACATCATTTCTGTACATTTTGTTTTGCTCCTTTTTGCATCGGTCTTAACTTCTGTAGAAATGAAACTCCCTTCTTTCCTTATTTCTCTGATTGCTCGTTTAAGAGCGTTTCGTACTTTTTTTGTGAAAGGATAGTTAGTATCTGCTAGTCCTTGTCAAACATAAGGCTCACACGGCACTGTTCGTCGGATAGTAGAGGCATTTCTGCTGCATCCAGGCAGAGAGAGTTACAGCAGGATGAAAGCGTAGATGCGCGGTAGATGCGTTGGCTTCTGTACTGCTGTTGCCCGGAAGGGCTAGGTACTTTTTATGTGTTGCGGTAAAGCATGCATCCGTAATCCGTATGAGAACGTATCAACACGCGGTGTAAAGTAAGCAGAATGTTGCGGAGAGCTACAACCAGACTTTTGCCACTGATATCAAAAGGTTCATTGCTTTCTCGTACGTACTGGTGAAGTTATTTTATATTGTGCGCCTAATACATTCTTAAATCAAACACGGCACGAAATAATTTAGCGTGAGATTTTATTTGCATTTCATACGTGGAGGGCTTTACATTGTCCAAATAGCCAGGCTTAATTCGTTTTTTCATTGAGCAATTACCAACATTTCTTCGGGAAATGTTTAAGACCTAACTGTGTAACGGCTTACGCACTATACCTATTGCTTTTGACAGCTCACACACGGCCAGATACAGAGCGTGCTCAACAAATACAAATATTTTCTGCATACTGGTGGATTTTCACAGGGTTTGCGGGTAGGGGGAGGCAGGGTGAATAACTCTCTCAAGCTCGTACGTCTTGAGTGAAAAGTGTATAGGGCTGAGGATAGATTCTTGTGGGAGTCATGTTTTGAAAACGTATGGTCCAATTACGTTGTTTCCGTTTTAAACGCACATGTTTCAACTGGCTAAAAATGTTTTAATTCCGCAAATCAGCTGTGTCGGGAATCTGCCCACTTCCATCTTCGTTAGCATCACAGGTATGTGAGGACTATCGTAGGAAACAATGATGTAAGTAAGACAGCTTTAGCACTTTGTTTTACTGCTGCTGCGTCATCGGGGTCTAGGGACAGCGTCTTTGATTACTAATCAAAACGCCCTGGGTCCCGGGCTCTAATCCAGGAAATACTTAAAAAATCTGAATCAAATTAATCGACAATGGCAGTGGAAGACTTCCTGGATAAGAAGTCACACTCACTCTTCTAAAGGCCTGGTAGAAGATGGTGGAGGAGCGGACAGAGATTCACAGCACTCTCTTGCCCTTGCAGTGGGAAGGCTCCTAATAGGGGGAAGAATCAGCAACGATCAATGGTGTGAAGATGCAGAAGGCATTATAGACACGATGTGACCTGCCGTTGAAAAAAAGTGCCGTGATGTTCTCTCCATCGACAAAAGGTTCCGGATTATTTTCTCATTCGGATCTCCGGAAGGGAAATACAAGAGGGAAATGACGAGGAGTAAAAGATGGAATAACCAACTATGGGCTAACATTCTACGAGTAGGTGCTTGGAATGTCAGGAGTCTGAATGTACTATGGAAGCTATAAAAACTGAAAAGTGAAATGCGAACGCTCAATTTAGATGTAGTTTGCGTCAGTAAAGTCAAATGGCAAAAACATAAGGATTTCGGGTCCGACGAGTATAGTGTAATATCCACACCAGCAGAAAATGGTATAACGGGGATAGAATTCACTATGTACAAGAAGGTAGGGTAAAGAGTGAGCTACCCGAGAAATTCAACGGCAAAACAACACAGACAACGATAGTTATACATGCCAACGTCGCAAGCAGAAGATGAATAGATAGGTAATGTAAATGAGGATATTGAACGGATCATTCAGTACGCAAATAGACATGAAAATCTAATAGTCGTGCGGAATTGTAATATAGCTCTGGAGGACTTCCGATCAAATATGGCAGAAGGGATAGGTAACGTTCTATCGGAACATTTAAAATCACTGGAGGACGTGACAATTCACGTTGGTGTGTAGAACGTATGAGACTGGCAACATATCACCACTTTCAGAAAATCACCTACACAACTCCGAAGATTTATATGGAAACCGGGAAGAGGAAAAGAAAGGGAAGGGATGCGAATTCATGACTTCCAGCTGCACAGGGCATTATGGTAATGTAATGGAGAAAGTTGAAAATTTGTGCCGGACTGGGACTCGAACCCGGATCTGCCACGTCTCATAAGCAGTTGCCTTAACCACTACGGCCAAGTGCATACAATCCTTGTGTGGCAGGAAGTCACAAATTCCCATCCATCCCTTCCTTTCCTTCCCCTTACCCACCAGCCGCTTCATCACTATTGGTGTCTGTTCCGTGGGACATGTCCGACAGAGCAGGCACCACTGAAATATATACAAAACAACTAATAAGACAGCAAAAGCCAGTAACTGCGAGAATTATGGCACAGTCAGCTTAACAGCTCATGCATCCAAGTTGCTGACGAGAATAATAATCAGGAGAATGGATAAGAAAATCAATGATCTCTTAGAGGACGAGTAGCTTGGCTTTAGAAAAGGTAGGGGCTCCAGGGAGACTGTTTTGACGTTGCGGTTGAGACGGAACTGGTTTTTCCTCCTCATCATTCTGCCTCAAGTTACCCTACGTTCACATTATTATTATCTAGTGTTGTTCAGTACTGAGTCTCTAGCAAAGGTAAAGACAGGCTGCTGTTGCACATCGTTTTTCCATCCCTATTATTTTGCTTTCAGTTATGGTTTAAGTGGGTGTTGTGACTGTTGGTGCGTGAGTAGAGTATTTGTAGTACAAAGATACATGCTCCACGTAAGTCTTGGAGCCAACATAACACTTGGCGTGAACATTCAAGGATGCTCCTGGTGCTGGACTCTTAGGGGTTGGTTGCAGCCACCTTCCGCAGCCGCACTGCCTCAGGGATAACCAGATTGACGGTGGCTGGTACTGTAGGGAGTCACCATATGAAAAACAATTTTTGTGCCGTGAGGGGTAGCCGAGCGGTATGAAGCGCTTTGTGACAGTCCACTTAGATGCCCCCGTCGGAGGTTCGAGTCCTCTCTCGGGCATGGGTGTGTGTGTAGTCCTTAGCGTAAGTTAGTTTAAGTTAGATTAACTAGTGTGTCAGCCGATGGACCAATGACCTCAGCAGTTTTATATCATAAGACCTTACCATAAATTTCCTACCACTTCTTTTTGCCTGAAGATGAGCGGTGTAGATCAGCAACAGCCTATACGTATGGGGCTCCAGAGTTTTCAATTCTCTCCACACCATAACCCGAAGTGAAGAGAGACGTTTCCGCTGCATTGGCCGATGTTAAAATGTGCAGACGCATTAAATGGATCACATAGCCTAAATAGTATATAAATCAGTTGTCACAGTGTTACTTTGTTACACTGGTAGGATGCTACGAAAACGCTATCAGCCAACAAAGGAGATTGGGAACAAACCCCCGTGCGACCCATCCTGCTAAACTGGTCTTGTGTGGAATGCTCTGCAGTTGGTATAAATACAGTATTCTTCATAGAAACGAGTAAGGAAGCTAGAGATCGTTTTGGAAGGTACTGAAATCCACATACATCTGGAAAAATATCAAAATAACATCTTAAATGCAGAAACAGGACTCAAAAATTTAAAAAAAAATTGAGAAATTTAACAGAATTTTTATTGGTGATAGGAAACTACATGATCGTTTTGGAAGTTACAGAAATGCACATACATCTGGGATATCGAATTAACATCTTAAATGAAGAAATAGGACTCAGCAATTAAAAAAAATCGTGTTGAGGAAATCGACAGAACTGTTATTGATGACAGATAATCCTGAATGAAAGACAATCCTAAATTTTACGTAGTTTGTAAATCTATTTTCATCGAAGATAATAATTACAAAATAATCTACATCTCTGATGTATAGCTCGGTAATGCAACAAACATGTCAAATGTAATAACACAGAAGTATATCCTAGTTGAATAATAGCATTTACAGGCTTACTGCATGAATTAAAATTATAACTAACTACTACACATTTATATGTGTCCACATAAATAAGTTATGACAATAGCTTGATTGTGTTTATGCAGCGCTTGAAAATAATCTATGCTCAAAACAGGTGGTATTAAATAACAAAGATATATAAACAAGCAGCTTTGGTAGAATATCATTACAATACATTTTATATATTATTTCATTATTTAACCATTATTTCGTCTAGCCCAAGTAGGCATTATCAAGCTACATCAGAATAAAAATTATTGTGCTTTCAACACGTTATTTTCCACACATCTGTTTGGGGAAACAGCAAAATGTATTCGCCTCCATAATCACAGTCTCACACTACCATAGTAGATATAGAGATAATGGCTCCAAACTAGCGACTTGCCCGGGTTCACACTTTTAGCGCTCGATGTAGACAGCCGGTTGCTTGAATACAATAGTAGTAATAAATTACACAAGGTGTAATAAAAAGTTATGACCAAAGTTTCTTTACAGGAAATATTCTTCACACATAAATAAAAATGTGTTAAATGGGCACATAGTCCAGATACGCTTCATTTTCGTGTTAGAGCTCATTTAATAGTGCTCTCCATAATCTCTTGGTAAGAAGGTACAGTAAGTTTTAATTCTTAGGCAATATGCTGTCTAGTTTATTTTTGGTATGCAGTGAATCTAATGTGAGTTCTATAAATTTGTTTGATGTGTCGTACTTCATTTATGCATTCTGGACATTTTTCAAACAGCAGTTTTCATTAATCGATACATTATGCCACAGAGGTTCTGAGGACAAGCACTGTGATCTTTGGTTGTCTGTAACACTGATGTTGCCAGTAGCGTATTGTGGGATCACAGAACTTTGTAACGCGGTCAGCCACAGCCGTTAAGCTTCATAATGAATGGAAGAAAGTGAATGAGTCGGGCGTTGCTCACACTACTGAGCGGTCTCGAAACAGGTTGCAGAACACAAAGAAAGATATAGGAGATATTTCATTTCGTAAATACGATTTTGTAAAGATAAACTAGAGAAGTGTGAAGGTTTATAAGTAATGTTGTTGCTGCATTCCAGCTCTGCGCATAAATCTGGACGTGTTTGGAAAAATGGCTCGAAGCACCATGGGTAGTGGGATTTTTCTTTATTAGTTGAGATTAGTCAATTATAGTCAGTTACTTTGTATGAGCAAATATAGTTACCTATACACATGGCTTGCACTCAGAAGCCATACGTTTAGCACTTCTTTACATTTCAAATGGCTCTAAGCACTATGTGACTTAAACATCTGAGGTCATCACTCCCCTAGACTTAGATTTACTTAAACCTAACAAACCTAAGGACACCACACACACACCCATGCCTGGGACAGGATTCGAACCTGTAACCGTAGCAGCAGCGTGGGTCCGGACTGAAGCACCTAGAACCGCTCTTCTACAGCGGTCGGCTTCACAATTTCAATAACTAATTTCACAATAGAGTCATATTTGTAATGAGAAGTAAGTTTTTGCAAAGATGGTCACAATTGGTATTTTCAATAATTGGCAAGTTTAAATATAGTTTTTGAACGCCAGTCTCTTTACAGTATTCACTAAACGCCATATCCTCCACCGTCCCTCCTGAAAATGTGGCTTTGAAAATGTGTGCTGCCGCATTGCAGTTTGCGGGACACTGTCTGTAGCTAAAGCATGGCCCGCTTTTTTTCCACTCCCCAAGGCTTTCTTTCCTTTTAGTTGGCTTTCTGCTGCGCTGCATTTTTCATGTATGTCCCTTTCGAGCAGTACCAAGTTTTCATTACCAAAGGTAAAATTTGTGGCAGTAAGATCATTCTCAGTTAAGTGTTACATTTCGAATTTAATATAAGGGTTGAGATTAGGTAAAGCAGATTTTAAATTATATTTCCTGTTAGGCAGTTTCATTCTTACAGTGCAGTGTTACATTTGGGTTTGAGCTATCCAGCATTCGGAAATTTATTTAGTTAGTTGCTTATGCAGAAACACAGGGCATTTTTGGAAAACATTTGCGGTTGTTATTCTTTGAAAATTCGTTTTGCAGTTTTATGTAACATTTTTTTCTGTTAGTTTTGTATTCTGGAATTAGAAGTCACAATTTGACTTCACGCACTATCGCAATGTTTACTCCACTGCGCAATATAGAATGTCTCAGGATGATTTCTTTAATTTACAATTTTGATTTTCTAATTAATTTGGTTGAGCTTAATGGCAACAGTTACTCACTTTGTAAGTAGGCTGTTTATGTTTTCTTATTGGCAACGTTATGTAGCGCACTGTATGAAAATCACTGGCTGTGCTGTGTCCAGTCTGTGGCTAGTTTGCATTGTTGTCTGCCATTGTAGTGTTGGGCAGCAGCAGCTGGATGTGAACAGTGCGTAGCATTGCGCAGTTGGAGGTGAGCCGCCAGCAGTGGTGGATGTGGGGAGAGAGATGGCAGAGTTTTGTAATTTGTCATGAACTGCTATATATATATTATGACTATTAAGGTAAATACATTGTTTGTTCTCTATTAAAATGTTTCATTTGCTAACTATGCCTCTCAGTAGTTAGTGCCTTCCGTAGTTTGAATCTTTTATTTAGCTGGCAGTAGTGGTGCTCGCTGTATTGCAGTAGTTCGAGTAACCAAGATTTTTGTGAGGTAAGCGATTTGTGAAATGCATAGGTTAATGTTAGTCAGGGCCATTCTTTGTAGGGATTTCTGAAAGTCAGATTGCGTTGCGCTAAAAATATTGTATGTCAGTTTAAGCACAGTCATGTATTAATTGTTCAAAGGGGACATTTCATATGGCGACCCTGCCAGGATTCGAACCTGGAATCTTCTGATTTTTTTCTTGTAGTTTGTGTGATTAGTGTAGAATTTTTATTGCTGGCGCGTAACTGTAGAGAGAATCTCCTTTGTAGTTGCAGTCTTTCATTGTTGTACAGTAAAACAGGTGTGGCATGCATGTAGATTTGCACCAAGTATTTCGCAGCTGCACTTGCAATTAACTAGATATTATTTTCAGTCTTATGTTAATGTGTTCTCTTATTTTGCTCTTCAAATTGTGTTTTTCTGTGTTGTTGTGTGAAATATTGTGACAATTATGGCGTGTGAAAAACGTAATACTAGGCTCCAAAGTAAACTGAGAATTGACAGTGGAAACGAAAGCAGTGTGTTAGCGCCACCGAGTAATGAATTAACAGATGTTCAAAGTAGTAATTTGGTAATTGTGCATAGGGAAATGGAGCGGGCTGCAAACAATGGTGTAGACAGTGAAACAATTAGTGAACAGGCAAGCATTATCGATCGATCGGTCGGCAACAGCTCGCCTCAGGATTCCGAAATGTCAGGACGCTGTGGTGTCACCGCCAGACACCACACTTGCTAGGTGGTAGCTTAAATCGGCCGCGGTCCATTTAGTACATGTCGGACCCGCGTGTCGCCACTGTGTGATCGCAGACCGAGCGCCACCACAAGGCAGGTCTCGAGATACGGACTAGCACTCACCCCAGTTGTACGACGACTTTGCTAGCAACTACACTGACGAAGCCTTTCTCACATTTGCCGAGAGACAGTTAGAATAGTCTTCAGCTAAGTCCATGGCTACGACCTAGCAAGGCGCCATTCTTATTAGAATTCACTACTTATCCTGTTCCAGAATTCACGCCCGTCTGCGTTAGATAGCGTGCATTTCGGCCTCCTCTATCTACAAGGTGTTGGCACATTCGCCAACACATCAGACACAATCTTGCAATTACTGTAGATTCAGGTTTTGCGTCCTCACCGTTTTCCCAAATAAATCAAGACACATTTTCTGCTTCTCAGAATGCGAATAGTGCCGGTTCAAATGCACTGCCGAATAGCACTGAGGAACATATTTCAGACACCAGTGCACTGTTATTACAGTTAATGCAACAAATGGGACAAAGGCTACAAAAGTTAGACACAACGCTTGAACAAAATCAGAAACAAATGGGACGAAATCTTCAAAAGTTAGACACAATGGAACAAAATCTTCAAAAGTTAGACACAATGGAACAACACCAGAGACAAACACAGCAACAGTTAGACACGATGGAACAAAATCAGAGACGAACACAGCAACAGCTTCAAAAGTTAGACGCATTGGAACAAACTCTTGAACAAACACGTGAAGATTTAACTACTGAGCTACATAACATTGAATCGAAATGTCAAAAAGTCTGTAATGACGTAAAAACTCAAATTTGTGAGCATTTTCAACCTATTTTTTCGCGGCATGAAAATGCATTACAGAATCACGAAGCAGCCATAAAAGAACTGCAAACTATTGTTCATTAAAATCATGAGACCTTGCAAGCTAAATTTGACTCAGTTGCATCTACCGATTCGGTTACGCAACTTGCAAAAACTCAGGAAAACTTAAAGGACACAGTAGATACTCTGAAACTTGGTTCAGAAAAACACACTGAGGAAATAAGTACACTATCAGAGAAAGTAGCCGAACTTTCGGATCAGTTCACTAATTTATCTACAAAGGTAGATGATAATCTGAATGACACAAAACTGGTAGTCTTTAATGACACAGAAGAGTACGAACAAATTAGGAAATTCAAACAAAATCAGAATCAAATTAATACATAACACCAAAGAGAAATCCGGGAAGTACAAGATCAGCTGACACAGGTAATACAAAAATTACAAGTTTCAGAGGACACTCGCGCTCCAACACGGGAAGAGGGACTTACAAATACGGAAAAGCCGCAAAATAATAACACAGGGCATTTCGGAAGTTATGAAAGAAATTGGCAATGTGCATCGAATTTTGAGATGGAACAGCTGACACGACCTAACAATGACCAATATGCGACTCGCTGACATGATGACTTTGACTATAAGCTCTTCATTACTACACGTAAATTCAAAACATTTAAGAATTCTGGAAACGACATTCATCCACAAGCATGGCTCCATCAATTCTCTCATTGTTTTCCTCCCAACTCGTCGTTAGAACACATATTAGAATTTATGTGTGGCTACTTAGAGAATGAACCAGCTGTAAGAATGCGATCGTTCATTCACGATTGTCACAGTGAAGGAGAGTTTTACCATGCCTTCCTCTCAGCATATTGGTCTCAAGCTACACAAGACCGAGTAAAACATAGCATCATAATGATGAAACATTTCGAACAATCTGAATTTTCCAGTCTTGTGAAATGTTTTGAAGACATGTTGCACAAGAATCATAACCTGACAAACCCATACAGCCCCTCAGAACTCATCCGCATTTGCTTAATCAAATTGCCTGAACATTTTCAACATATTATTTTAGCAGGACGTTGCAAAGAAGACACTGAGGCTTTTCAGGGACTGTTACAAGAACTGGAAATTGACACTGACAATCAGGGAACGCGGAAACAGGAGCACAACAATTACAGATCACATCCGTCACAATTCCGCGATGACAGAAATAATATACGACAAGGCTATTCTTTCAACGCAAATCGTGACCGAAACAGACACCACCCGTATGACAACCGTTGGCAGAGTAGTAATAATTACAGGGAAAGATCACCTCTCCGTGGTAATGACTATCACACAGACAATCAGAGAAACAGGCAATTTGGAACCAAAATAATTATTACGAAGGGAGACAGAATAACTTCAGATGCAACGGTCCAACGCGCAGTTACGATTCAGGGAGAAATTCTCCACCACGTGACCGACAAGAAAGAAACTATGGAATCTACCGACATCACAACAGACAATATGATCGTAACGACAGACCTGAATTGCATCAGAACTGGCGGGATTCAAACAGAGCAGAGCGTTCTCGGCAAGGTGAATTTGTAGAAGTTAGGTCTCAAAATCCCAATAACGACGCGCGCCAACAAAGGAACAGACAATGATTCGCACAGCAGGCAGCGGCGTGCGCCCGCTGGCTCCGAGAAAAATAACATAAGACGTTAGCCTTGAGAAAAATTTTAGCATTCTTTACCGATGTATACAACATGATAACTGCTTTGAAGTTGAAACTCTGTGCACTAGGAAGAGTTAAGGTTTACACCACATTTCAGATGTAAAATCGTTTATTGAAAGATAATCTACTTTTTAACTTTGTCTTTGCCATATAACTTTTCACTTTCCATTGCTAGTATGCTTTGTCAGACTTAGAATCTGTTAACATACAACAATGTTTGAAGTTAAATATCCAATCAAGAACCTAGGGAACATTTTTAAACAGAAATTACGAATGCATTGTTATAGTGAACAGATGACACAGTGTTGTATTTGTACATTCTTGCTTGTTAGTTGCACGATTACGTAACGACTATAAGGCTCACATACTTAGAACATTTACCAGTACTGCTAATGAGATTTTAATGCAACATTTTGGTTTACTTGCAAATACATTATGGATTCAAGGTGCTTTCTGAGAGATACTAGACGACACAGTGGTTAGTTTATGTGACAACTACACGGTTTTATCACGACGCTACTAATATGTGACACAATTTACCTTGTTGCTTTTGCGGTGTTTCTGTTTCATATCTGCACAGTATTTCTGAATTATTCTGGAAAGTAAAACATGTTTTAGTAATAACTTTTGTGCTATAGCTACAAGGAGACAGCCTTTTCCGTAGGACAACAATACGTTACAGCACAGTACTTTCCTCATCACGGCAATAAGTGTAATAACTAAGATATCTATACGCAAAGCATTTCACTTTTGTTTATCATGAGGTAAGTACATTGACTTCTGGAGAACTTAGCTTTTGGAGGACAATAACTACGACACTTCCACAGAGATTATCTCACAACAAGACGCACAGTTTAGCGCTACAGTACATGTATTTGTGTGATTAATTTTATACTTAAAACATTTATTATTAAAGATATTTGAAGTACAATGATACAAAGGTTTTCCGTAATATTTCATTCCATTGTTGTAATCTGTAACACCTGAGGGTATAATTACATTAATCCTCAGGGGGGTACACGCTTACTTTGTGTACCATGTGTTTGGCAAGCACAAGGAGCCCTAGCTAATATGGTATTTGCTTATACAACTTTACACATTGGTACCATATTTCTATAACACATAAGTTACACAGCTATCTGATCATTTAACTGAGAGAGATAAACACTTATTTTACTACATCAATGACACATGTTTACGCAATTACACAGTTGGATAACTTCACACTTATGAAATTGTATTTTGTCAGTACTTTGTGAAATGTTCATATTTTTTTGGAACCATTGTGATACTGCAAGAGCTTTGAATGTCGTATTTCTTATGGGATCATGATTTTTAAACTATGTTTGAGGTAGATGACACTATTGAAATGAGCAGAGAATTTTTTTTAGGTTTTGAAATTATTGGAGGAAGATATGACGATTTTGAGATTGGACTGAGGTGTTATGATGTTATTTTTACGATGACGATATGTATTATGCTGTTGAGGTATGTTTATGATCAATAAGATGATGATACCGTATATGAGGAATTTGATTATGCTACGTGTTTCTCATGATGAAATATTGAAGAAGTGTCGACGAATATGTATATGTATAATAAGGTAAGGAATAATGAATAGCGGTTAGGGACTCTGACTTGTGAAAAAGGATGTTGGAAACCAAGAATCGTACTTTAAGAGTTATGAAATGTGTGTAAATGCGTGAATGTATTACAATGCCGACGAAAATTTTTTGCACACTGTTATATTCATAGGATTTTGTTTCTATACATTTGTAACGCAAATTTTCGACCTGTGAAATTTTTATATGAGACTGTCACTGTAGCGAAATCTGCTGTCGTATATATTTCGGTAAGAAAGGTAAGTGACCGTGACGTAATTCGTTGTGAGCGGCCAGGTGTGCCAGCCGCCTTGAGAAAAAAGACATTAGGTGGTAGAAAAAAAAAAGGAGAGGCCATTATCCTCGCTATCGACATTCCTTTGTAGAAAGCATCGTAAATACGACACCCTCAAACTTGAAAACGTGATTACACTGTAGAGTTCTTAATTTATGATATTTACTGAAATGAAATGATGAGAAACATTTTATGTCTATTGTCTTGTTAGTTGAAAGATTGTTTTACTGCCTTATGAAATGCCATATGGCTAATGAATGATGTTTCATGCCTTCCTTTGTACATATTTGCTCATTTTCTTTAATATCTAGTTTCTAGCTGCACTGCAGCATTGGTTAAAATAAAATTTAATATATGTACTAATATAGTTATTTTATGCCTACAGATCCAGTCAATAAGAAATTTATGATCTACTTCCAAGAAAACGAGGGCACATAAATAGACATTTCCCTTCACAGGAATTGCATAAATAATTTCTTTACGATTTGGTAACTTATCTGCTAGTGTAAGTTCTCGTGATGCATCACTCTAGTGTTAAGATGTGACATAGGTATTAGACATGGCCATTTTTTAGTGTAATATTCTTTCTGCTTGAGCTTTGTCATGTTTAGGTTTATAGCACTTGCTGCTGCTGCTTGCCAGGCATAGTGTTACTGAATTTGACTTTGTATTACTGGGTTAAGCCAGTTTTACTACTGATTTATTTTTATTGTTTGCTGCACATTGCCTTACATTAGTTGTAATATTGCAATTGCTTTGCCTATTTAAATTTTGATGTTTGTGTTAATTGTTTTGTGCTGCTGCATTGCCTCGTCCCTTAGTTTAGCATCTGAGCTCAGTAGATTTAAGTTAGCTTAAGAGGGGGTAGACTATATAAGAAACTAACTATGATGAATTGGAAGAAATGCATTTAGAAGCTATAAGAAAATGGTTTGGCCAAAAAAAAAGTATTTTGAAAGAGGATATGAACCAAAAAAGTAGGGTTTAGGGACAACAGGTTTAGGTAGGATTTTCTTGGAAATAAATGATGAGGTAAGATAATGGAAAATAAATAATGAGGTAAAAATGTGTGAACATATAAATACAGAAAGCACGCTTGGATAGAATTTTCTTGGTGGAAACAAATATTGAAATAAGAGGAAAGATATATGGAATGAAGTTCTGGGTTGGACTGCAGTACCAAATGTTACACTGAAAACAAACCCTGTCCATTCCTTTTGTGTTATCCCACTATGTGTTTGTGTACCCTTGTGTATTTGTGTACTTCCTGTCTTTGTGTGTTTATCTGATAAGACTTATGTTGTAGAATTTTTCAAGTACTAAGCTACATTCACTATGATGAGGAATACTGTTACCCTCAAATATAATTTGCATTAAGAATATGTTATTTTCTTTGTAAAGTTGTTTACAATTCTGTTCTGTTTCAATGTTCATGTGTGAAATTAATGTTTCGAAAACTATTCTCATTATTTTATATATTTACTTATGTCATAATTCCTGTAACTTTGATGGATATGTTATTTCGATTCTTTTGTAAAGCCTGTACTACAAATGTTATCTGTATTGTTATGTTCTTTAATGATGTATTTTGTACCTTTGTAATTTTATTTTCGTGTTGTAAATTTATAATTGTATAGACACCAGTTCTTCAAATTAAGTCACATTTCACTGCACACGTTTCTGTTGGTCATAGTATATTGACAATATGTGAGAAGTAGGGACTGTTAGTGTTTGCACGTGTGTTAATAATTCTGCAAGGGACTGGATAACAGCATTGCTGGTTCTAAGGACAATTCCAAAAACTTCGTGAGTGTACAAGTGGTGGTTTATGGACTTGCTATCTTCTATGCAAGACTCTTCAATGGTGATTGTGCACCCGCACAGTCGAAATAGATGGCTGCTGGCCGTCTATCCAAGGACTATAATGGGTCTGCATCTTTCATGGCCCACCAATACCGTAATCTCTACCAGGACTACAGTGGGTCTACTCTGTGATGACCTACCTACCAATATTCTTCAAAACGTCGACTGACTCTGCTGTGGGTTTGGTCTGTTGTGGCCCATTACCTGTCTGCATGTCGAGAGTCAGCACTGTCTTTCCGTTGGAAGGACAACACTACTTCTTCAAGACTGCATGGAAATCCACTACTTCTGTGTGCAATTTCTTTTACTAATGACACTTTGTGAAAAAAAACTGTTATTACTATTATGAAGAATGATCAGGACTATCTTTATGGACTGTGAGAAAATTTTAACTTTTGACCAACATTGTATCAATAAGTGTGTGCATTTGATTTCCTTGTTATTGTAATTACGATTATGAAAAATTTTAACAAATATGTATTGCCCAGTGCCCAAAACAATTTGTAACATTTTTTGTGGGGTCCATGGGGGCTATGTAAGTAGGCTGTTTATGTTTTCTTATTGGCAACGTTATGTAGCGCACTGTATGAAAATCACTGGCTGTGCTGTGTCCAGTCTGTGGCTAGTTTGCATTGTTGTCTGCCATTGTAGTGTTGGGCAGCGGCAGCTGGATGTGAACAGCGCGTAGCGTTGCACAGTTGGAGGTGAGCCGCCAGCAGTGATGGATGTGGGGAGAGAGATGGCGGAGTTTTGTAATTTTTCATGAACTGCTATATATATTATGACTATTAAGGTAAATACATTGTTTGTTCTCTATTAAAATGTTTCATTTGCTAACTATGCCTATCAGTAGTTAGTGCCTTCCGTAGTTTGAATCTTTTATTTAGCTGGCAGTAGTGGCGCTCGCTGTATTGCAGTAGTTCGAGTAACCAAGATTTTTGTGAGGTAAGCGATTTGTGAAATGCATAGGTTAATGTTAGTCAGGGCCATTCTTTCGTAGGGATTTCTGAAAGTCAGATTGCGTTGCGCTCAAAATATTGTATGTCAGTTTAAGCACAGTCATGTATTAATTGTTCAAAGGGGACATTTCAACTTCCAGATAGTTTGGTGACTCATTTTATCAGATAGCGTTTAAGTACACTACTTGCATTATTTAGGATTAAAACACAGACACACACATGCAGTTTTAGGGGCTCTGGAGAGATTGGGAAATCCTTGTATTAAATAACGTAAAATTCATTCTTATAAAAGGGACATTTTCTCGAAAACTATTGGGAATAAAAGTTTGAGTACCATATGACTAGTAGATTATACATTTCTGAACACTTTAATTCAGTGATTTACAAAAGTATTGCCTAGTTTAAAGATAATAATTATTTTTCTAAAAAGTAGACATGAAAATAAGAAACTGTCTACAATTTTCTGTGTATGTATGGCTATAACATCTTTGAGATTAACGAAATAAGAAAACCCTTCCGTTAAAATATGCACATTACTCCAATTTGTATACCCTGTAATGTTGAACAGATTCTGACTGGTAGAAGCAAAGAAAAAGTACCATTTAATTTTAAAAGATACAACTTACGGGAAACATCCATTAACGTTGTTATTGCATCCCATATCCATATGATACGTTTTCTTTATTCTCTTTCATCTCATCTTTCAAAGTCCTTTATCCTCTTTGTCTGCACTGTCTTGCCCTTGTTTTAAAATCTCTAACAGCTTTCTCTAATGAGAATTTATTTAACTGTGAAACGACCAACAGTCGGTAGCACTCTTTTCAGAACATCACAACTTAGAACATTTTCTCACTGAACTTTATCACTGCATCAAAGATACCTAAATGCAGTAAACTAATTGGCACAGATACTGTACTAGAAATTCTGGTCAGAGTATGCTGTTGATTGACTCATTAGGATTATGGATGGGTCTGTGAAAACATTTCTACAATGGACTTACATGTGACAGATGTTTGTATTAAATGTTAAACAGCCGTAATTTATATATGTAGTTCCTAAATAAACCAGCAATAATTTGTTACAAGAAAAATGTTTTCTGTCCTGCTCATTTACTACATATGGTTCAAATGTCTCTGAGCACTATGGGACTTACCTTCTGAGGTCATCAGTCCCCTAGAACTTAGAATTAGTTAAACCTAACTAACCTAAGGACATCACACACATCCATACCCGAGGCAGGATTCGAACCTGCAACCATAGAGGTCGCGCTGTTCCAGACTGTAGCACCTAGAACCGCTCGGCCACTACTACATATGAGGGGTTAAATAAGAAGGGTGTAGTCTTTCCCGATTTTCCCCTATACTCCTGCTTAGTGATGGCTACATTTTCTCCATGTGATTTCTCTTTCTGAACTTCCTTGAAAGCTTTTGAATTCCTATTTCCTAACTAACTGCCCACGGAGGAACAGGATTCCAAAATTCAGCTTTCAGTCTAACAACTTTCGAACCTACGTGGCCATACCCACACAATGTATTATATATCATTCGACAGAGGAAATTCCGTAGATTATGATAGATTAAAAAACAAAAAATTGAAAATTTTAGTATTGTAGCCTCTTTAAGTATGAGACCATTTCATTGTAGCACAGCCATAGTTTGCGATTTTCTCCTTATTATTTGTTTTTATTCAGAGAAGTCAAAAAGTTCACCGACAGTGTTTGTTGTTCCAATGCAAGAAAGATAATGTTGACATGCGCCTCACTACACTGCTTGTATTGACGTGCGACCAACCTCATTGCTCTACTAGCATCACGCACATAGCATCAGCTATTAAGCGTTCATGGTGGACTGAGCAAGTACGTAGCATTAATTGTTTGTAGAGTATATCAAAGGTCTGGTTTGCAGGATAGTAGGATGGAAGTGTACGCAAATGTGGAGTGGGCAGATTTTCATTCGCTGTAGGAACTAGCAGATGGTAATAGCCGTGGTACTTAACATTTGCTTCGGGAGTGGATTCCAGGAAGGCAGTACCACGACGGGAGAAAGTTTCAAGCAAGAGAAAGTTTGAAGCAACTGATCGTCATTTTCAGAAGTAGGCGACGTTTAAGCCTACCACTCTAGAGTGAGGGAGGCCTAGAAGGACAAGGGAATCTCAACTTTAGAAGGAACCTCTTCGTGCAACTGACGACAGATCTACTGTCACTATAAGACAATTAGCTACAGCAAGTAATGTTGGCCAGATGACTGTTTGGAGTCTGGTAACATGAGAACCTGCTGTATCCGTTGCATGTACAGCGTGGACTATCTGCAGCTGCGAATGGTACGTTAAAAAATGTATCAGCCCTAACTTTAGTGAAAATGTGCTGTTCACATATGAGTCTTCGTTTCAACGTATATTTTCAGCGTGTATGGGCTGTCGAGAATCCGCAAGAAATTGTGCAGTCACGTTATCAACCAAGATTTTCTGTTAACGTCTAGGCTAGAACCACTGGAAACTCTTTGCTGGGGCCTCACGTTCTTCCACACCGTCTCAACGTAGAAACTTACCATGTTTTCTTAGAGAATAGTCTATCTGTTCTGCTAGATGGCCCTTCACGATTGCGAGACAACATGGGCTTCATAGACGATGTACACGATGGAACTCTTCCTCATTTCAATGTTAGTGTTCCGAGGCTTCTAAATTAATAATATCTGTGACAGATGAAAAGGTAGAAGTGAATCAATCCCTTGGCCTCCAGCCTCGCCGGAGCTATACCCTCTAAATTTTTCCTTGCGGGGCCAGTTGAAAACCGCTGTCTACTGAATCCCGGTACAAGCTGTGTAGAGTCTTCGTGCCCGTGATGTGGAGGGCGGTGTAATAATACGCAATTCACAAAAGGCATGTCAGCGCACCGGGGATTAAATGTGACGGCGAGTTGATGCGTTGTTCGTGGCAAACGGAGTGTGTATTAAACATTTCATTTAGAAAAATGTTTCATAGTGTGCTGATATAGTTTCTTTTCCTGCCTGTTTCTTGTGATTAATATGTCGTAGAGTTGTAGAAACAGAGCTCCGATATGGAAACAAAGTGTTTCCAGAGCCATGTGCATATTTTTTCTTCCCCTACGTTGAAGGAAAGTTGGGTAAAAGTTTGACCATATCTTTTTGTTCCACCCTGCACGCACAAACCTTCGTCGCAAGTTAACCGAATATAGCCATTCCCAGTCAATGATAGATCGAGTTGGAGCAGAAGACCGAGTCTATTACATGTAAACAGAGTCCACACCATTATGGAGCCACCAGCAGCTTGCACAGTGCCTTCTTGACAATTTGGGTCAATGGTTTCATTGGGTCTGCGCCACACTCATACCTTACCATCGGTTCTTACCAACGGAAATCGGGGATCATGTGACCAGGCCACGTTCCAACCAATATGGTGGCGAGTCCAAGAGAGGCGCTTCAAGAGATATCGTACTGTTAGCAAAGGCACTCGCCTCAGTCATCTGCTGCCATACCCCAACAACTCCAGATTTTGCTGCACTGTCCTAAAAGATGGGTTTGTCCTATGACCAACATTGATTTCATTCAGTGTTGCTTGTCTGTTAACACTGTCACCTCAATGCAAACGCCGCTGCTCTCGGTCGTTAAGTGAAGCCGATGGCTACTGTGTTGTCCGTGGTGAGAGGTAGATCTGAAATTGGGTTTTCTTGGAACACTCTTGATACTGTGGATTTCTGAATATTGAATTCCGTAACAGTTTCCGAAATGGAACGCACCATTCGTCTAGCCACAACTACCGTTCTCCGTTCAAAGTCTGTTAGTTTCCATAGTTCGACTATAATCATGTGGGTAACATTTTCACATGAATTATCTCAGTACAAGTGACAGCTGCGCCAATGCACTGCCATTTTATACGACGTTTACGCGATACTACCGCCATCTGTACATGTGCATACCGCTATCACGTGATTTTTGTCACTAGAGTGTAATGCGTTTGGACGACATTCTCCCGCCTTCAACACGGAAAATGCAAACTGCGTTGTTGTTTATATAGCAATGAGACCACTTTTCTTAAATGCATAGTTTCGTTAGCTGCGGTAATGTGCTACCTCGTTTGAAGATAACTGATACCGGCATAGAAAAATACCAGAAATTTTAGCCGAAATTTGATTGTTGGTATGCTTGCAGACAACATAATTGCACTGATATAGAAAAAGTTCTTGAAAGTAAAACAAAAAAGTAGAGTAAATTGATAACAGGTGACTGAGAACAAGTTGCAGATTATTACATATTCTTCTTCAGTGACAGTTTGGGTATGGTACTGACCTGACGGATTTGAGGGTGGTATTAAAAACAGAAAGCTTCCTTTGATAGAGTGGGTGGTCAATAACAGTGTGGCACTTGAGATCTCTGGGGAATCGCCTATCTCTGGAGAGTCATAAGGCTATATTAAGTGGTGGTGCCACTTGGACAGCGCAAGTGTTCTTATCTTAAAACTGAGATATTTGCTGTACAAGAAATGCAGTTTTATCAGATTCGTAATGAACACAGGAAGTACGTTATCTTCTTGTGCAAGGGTCAACACAGCACTCTCTAACCCAGAAATGAAAAATGCCTAAAATATTATGGGCTGTGGTAGTCGGAGGTAACTAAACCCATCAGAGAGACTATATGTTTTTAAATATTTTTTTTCTTTTTAACTGAATAGGCATTGTTAGTGAAGGGTAAAGAAGTCAAGTGGCAGAGGATTCCTGACTCTCCACAGCAGCAGGGACCAAGTCATTCTTAAACGATTTTATCTTACAGTGCGCATTCCGACAACTCAGCACGACCACCAGTCACAGTTTATTAACTGCGAGATAGTCTTAACACTTCTGTTTTGCAGTAATAGTTATCACAGTTATTATTTGAATCATTTACTTTGAACCGCTGTCAATACCAACAACGCATCAGTACTGTGATATGATGGCGGAGAACAGACTGTTCAGATGTAATACTTGATTCCGCAAAACCTTGACGAGGCTGTCAATCTAGTATCACATTGCAGCCATCTCCATAAAAGGTTCATACATCTCACAAACGCACTATGTTCATCTCAATGTCAGCTAAAATAGAGCGGGCAAATCAGCTGGCTAACTAACCTCTGTCCTCTTTTATGAACATCAAAGTCATTAACTAAAAATGTCATGAATTGTAATCCGTACGCCAGAAGTACAACGCCATAACACCAGAGCGGGCAGCAATGAGTCAGGGGTCAGTGGCCTACCCGAAAACGAGTGAGGTGGACACCACGTCGCCTCAGCTGATTGTGAGCTTATTTGACGGTGTTTCTCTGCTATAATGGCAAAACGCTGTTCCTACAGCTGAAAGAGTAATGACAGACTGGGAAGCTTCAGGCCTTTCCTGGCCCGCCTCTTCTAAATTATTTTTTGATATTCAAATCCAGTAAATCATTCGGTAACTCATAATCAGACCGATCGAATGTTTCTCTGATTTGATAAGAGTAAATCAGTGACTGTAAGGCCAGACACCTCCTTCTTCTCTAATCAGCAATATCGGCTTACACAGTGGCCGTGCGGTTAAAGGCGCTGCAGTCTGGAACCGCAAGACCGCTACGGCCGCAGGTTCGAATCCTGCCTCGGGCATGGATGTCTGTCATGTCCTTAGGTTAGTTAGGTTTAACTAGTTCTAAGTTCTAGGGGACTAATGACCACAGCAGTTGAGTCTCATAGTGCTCAGAGCCATTTGAACCATTTTTTTTCGGCTTACACAGAGGTTGTGTTTCACTTGTGAAACGCAGTCTCGGTGAATTGGCGATAGCGGAATGTGAATAGCGAGCACGTAAAAGCCCCCATGCTTGTGGACGCACAGTGGCGTGGGAGCACAGCTCAAGGATGAGCCGACAAATGGAAGTGCCTAGTGGTCACACCATACAGCTCAGGTAAGCTCCCAGCGAATGTATTCCGGTGTAGAGTCACGGTGACGGCTTGGTCCAGCTTTCGCCAGCTAATTATCAATATGACTAGGCTCGTCATCCATTACAAACGCACCATAGCGATCCATCCCAGCAGAGGAGAGACCGTCTTTGCCGTTCGGCTCTTCTCCTAAGAAAACACGGTTTGTCTACTGAGCTTTGTTTTATATTCAGCGAATTCGTGGAAAGTGGGAGTAGAGGGACCTATTTCTACATATATCTGTCTTGACTCTCAGTCTGAAAGCGAGTAAAACATTTTAACAGATTTCCCACATGTCGTGTTAATCAACAATTGCGGAGGCCACTGTTCGGGAGGAATTTCGCACCCAAAGACAGAAAGAAATGTCCTGAAAACTCTTTATAAACTAAGAGCCATTTTGCTGTATTTTTATATGTGAAATGACCGGTCATTGGCTAACCAAAAACGTTCATTCATGCCGAAGATCTAAAGTCCATAATTCTCAGAACATAGCAGACTGGCAGACACCTGATCGAAAGGTAGGTTTTGTGCAATCCTCGGTGGGAGTAACACTGTGAACTAACAACAACACTATTAGCGGAAGCTAGGAAAACTCTTGTCATTGGCGGACGTGAATTAGCGAGAAAAACCGTGCAGAGCAGATGCTGGGAGGGTGGTGATACTTCACTTCACCTTCCTGTTACGCGCCAGGCAGTGTCAATTCAATTGTCTTCGTGCCGCCGTACGATGGTCTTGGAGAGAGGCAAAGGCAATATCTACAATTCTGGTGGCCTCCACCTACACGTCTACAGTTTCACAATTATGTCAAAATCATACAGCAGCTTCGGCAGGTTAGATCGCAACAAAGTTAGGGTTTTGCTATACTTAAGTAAACTCACACAAGCTGACCTTGATTGAGTTCACAGGCATAGTCCACGTGTAGTTCATCGCCCTTCTTTCGGTCAAGCGATTAACTGCATTCACATGGTACCATAATGTTTAATCTATTGAGAAGTGTTTTATCAATGTCGAGCAGGCCTTATTAAATGGCCTTCCCAGCCACTTAGTGTTCTTTCTCTTGCAGTCGATTTCATGTAACAGTTAAATTTACTTGATTCGTGTGTAAATAAATGTTGTGATGTTCTCCGTTTATATGTGTGTGTACGCACAATAAGTTGTAGTAAAATTTGGATATATCTTGTTTACGTATTTAATTTCGCAATTAGTAGAGGATGGTTTAGCACACTAGCATTGTCTTACCGCCGATAATAACTACTGGAAGAGATCTGTGCATCATTCATCGAAATATCCATCAGTTTTCGTCTACTATTGTCAGATCCTCTAGTAAATTTCAGCTAAAGCTCATGATGTATTTGTTATAAGAAAACATGAGTAAAATTATTGAAGTTTAAAATTTGAGGTAACATTAGAATACAGTATAGAAGCTTCGGAGAGAGATTTGACATATTATGTCACTGTGCATGAGCTTATTAGTAACAACTGTGGAAAAGGAAACGATAAGAATCCAAAGTTGCAATAAAATAAAATCATGAGTGCTTCTACAGGAACTAAAATAAGGATCCTACGTCATAAAACTCTTTATAACAGTTGGTAATTAGCAGGGAAAGGATGCGAAACACGAAGCTGAGAAACGGAACCAACTAAATTGAAGACAGCTTTTCCTGCACATGAAATATTTAACAAATCAATTTTTCAGTACTGTAAAATAAGTCTAGACAGCCAATTTTCAGTTTCCTCATGTCAGCAGTAACGATTTCTTAAATCGGAATGAGAACTATGAAGTCCCATGATGTCGAATATGTTAATATGTTCATAGAACTATAAATTAGCTGACAACTGAATTACATAACGTTTTTATCTCTGTGGAATTACAGGTCGATTCCATGTAGATCAGAATTAACCGTCTTGAATACCATAAAAACTAAGTATGCAATGCGCTTGGCAAATGGTGCGCAGTACCGAAGCACATTTGCGGTATCGAGGTACAAGATGTTCGGAATTATCCCTGTTGTTGATATCGAGGTGACAAAAAAACCATGTGACATATTTGATAACTAATGTTTTACATACACTGCGGTGGCAGAAGTCATGGGATGGCCCTAATGTCGTGTCAGACCTCCTACTGCTCGACATAGTGCAACAAGGCGACGTGGCATAGTCTCAACAAGTCGCTGGAAGACACTTGCAGGAATACTGAGCCATGCTATCTCGTAGCCGTCCGTAATTGCAAAAGTGTTGCTGGTGCAGGATTTTGTACACGAAATCGCCTCTCGAATGTGTGGCACAAATGTCCGATGGGATACATGGTGGGCGGTCTCGGTGGCCAAATCATTCGCTCAAATTGTCTAGCATGTTCTTCAGACCAATGATTTGGCGCATCGTCAGCCATATCAGTTCCATTGTTTGGGGACATGAAGTCTAACATCTGAAAATGGTCTCCAGGTAGCCGTATGTAACAATTTCCAGTCAACGATCGGCGCAGTTGGACCAAAGGACTCAGGCTATTCCGTGTAAACACGGCCCACACCATTATGGAGCTACCATTAGCTTGCACAGTACCTTGTTGAAAACTCGGGTCCAAGGCTTTGTGCTCCACACTCTAACGCTGCCATCAGCTTTCACCAACTGAAATCGATACTCATCTGACCAAGACATGGTTTTGCAGTCGTCTAGGGTCCAACCGATAAGGTCAGGAGCCCAGGAGAGGCGTTGCAGACGATGCCGTGTTGATAGCAAAGGCACTCGCTGCCATATTCTATTAACACCAAATTGCGCAGCACTGTCCTAACGAAAACGTTCGTCCAACGTCCGACACTGATTTCTGTCGTTATTTCATGCAGTGTTGCTTGTCTGTTAGCGCCGACAACTCTTTGCAAATGCAGCTGCTCTCAGTCGTAGTCAGGGCCACCGACCACTGCGTTGTCCTTGGCGAGAAGTAATGCCTTAAATTTGATATTCTCAGCACACTCTTGACACTGTGGATCTCGGAATGTTGAATTCAATAACGATTTCGGAAATGGAATGCCCCATGCGTTTAGCTCCAACTTAAATTCAGTGTTCAAAATCTCTTAATTCCCGTCTTGCGGCCATAATCAAGTCGGAAACCTTTTCACATCAGTCAGTTGAGTAAAATGACAGCTCCGCCAAGCCAACGCATTGCCACTTTATAACTTGTGTACACACTACTACAACCATCAGTACATGTGCATGTCGCTATCCCATGACTTTTGTCATCTCACTTTAGAAAGAGACGTATAGCCTCAAAAATAAGTTTCGATCAAAGTACTTGCTCAGACAGACAGCGATTGAGGTGTTCTTGGTGCCCTTACCCTGCCATCAGCGTGTACTAAATCTCCTTCGAATCACCAGTGCAGAATACCTTATTCCTTCTTTGGGCGGCGTAATGGCGTGTGCCTGTCCCTGTACAGATTTCTCTGATCAATGACAGATGGTAATAACCGTTCCACGTGTAGGTAGTAAGTCCTGTATGCCTAAAGAGGTGGATTGTTCTGCATGGTATGGATGTTATTATCCGGCACTGATGTCTTAAGGGATATGCGGAAAGTTGCACAGTCTACATGCTGCTACTATCCGCTTTAGCAGTCAGTTGCCCTTGTCTTTCACACGTCATTGCCAGTTGTAGATTATTGGCTGCTGTGGCTTTTTCCGAATCTTGGTACACATGGTATGCACTTCACAAAGTGACAAGTGAGAGGCTCAGTGCGTGTTCAGCGTTGAAGGAGGTTTGTCTCATATGTCGGGCAGCAACGATCTGGTCGCGTTGTACGAGCTGATGTTGCTTGCCTTGACCACCGACACTCAGGCCGGCTTACAACAAAAAGTTCACAAGGCACAAAGTGACACTTCCAACTGTTCCAATCTCTGTGGCGTCAGGTGTGATTCCAAGCCAACACCATAACTGCCTCTGATTAATTTGGTGATGAGTGTACCAGGAGCAGTAACAGAGTTTCAGTTATCACCTAGAAAATAATCAAGGCGTGATTAAAGAATTTGGTGATGACGTTAGTCCTCCGCTTTTCAGTGCGACATGTTTTGTAATGGCCTGGCAGAGGACTGTACAAGTCTTCATGTTGGCTGTGCAGGAAACGATCGCTTTTCTGGAATTACCTGACACGTAACGGTTTCATCATCCGAGGAAGGAGGAGACAGTCACTGATTGCCATGTCACGAAACGCAGCGACAGCTGAAATTTGATGCTCCAGAAGAGCATCAGTTGTGACGGTTTCTGGCGCGGAATGAGCTGGGACGGCATTGTTTAGCCTTGGACAGTTTTCCGCAACCCTTCACCTTGGCGTCAACCCTTAAAATTGTCAAGAAACGGTCTACCTGCTATGAATATAATCTGTTAATAGTTATTGATGTTGCTGAGCAACATTCATGCAATAATGTTTAAATAAATACACCACCATTTGACTGTGTTGTTTCATTACGACCTAGGTTTGATATTTTATATCATTTTTCAAGTGATTGAGTTAATGTCGTTAACATATATTGCAGGACGACTCAAAATTGGCCGTAAGTTAAGAAAAATATTGGCTCTCCATGAAATGCCACGTGTAAAATCATCATCTTGTACAAAGGTCAGTGCATAATATTGGGAGCACATCATATTTAGTAAAAACAGGTTTAATTGCTATATAAAAGATATGTTCACCTCTCTGAATTCTAGTACCTAGGTAGCAAATAAACTATGACGGAAGGAGCAAGGACGACATAAAAGGAAGACTAGCACTGGCAGAGAGGCATGCCAGGCCAAGAGAAGTCTCCTAGTATCAAACATACGTCTTAACTTGACGAAGAAATTTCTGGGAATGGTCGTTTGGAGCACAAGATTTTACGGTAGCGAGACATAGACTGTGACCAAACGAAAAAAAAAAGGAAACATGTGAGATGTGATGCTCAGAAGGTTGTTGAAAATTAGATGCACTGACAAGGTAAGGACTGAGGAGGTTCTCCGCAGAATTCCCGAGGAAAGGGTCAGGATGATAGGACGTCTGTTAAGACGTCGGGTAATAACTGCCACAATACTAGAGGGAGCTGTAGAGAAAGAGAATTTGCAGGAAGTAGCAGCATTTAGTTAACTAAGAACTCTATGTTAGTTAAATTAGAACAGGATTTTATGCAAACAAAACCTTCCAGCAAATGCTTTGCAAGTCAAACCCTGTTTCACTGAAGTGGATGTATTCAGGCAAGAACAACGAAAGACTCCATAGATTGTATCAAAATCTTTCCTTGATTACAGACGCGAAAATTCCGAGTGTTAATTGCATGGGAAATTGCAATTAACTCAGCTCAGTGGTTTCTGTTGCGAAATTTTCGGGGCCTCTTAGGCTTTCGGTGCCGTCGCGTGTATGAAACGCTCTTGGGTGTTGCCACTATTAAAAAAACTACCATTCCCACGTTTCAGCCTTCTATCTGAGTTCTTGCCATCAGGAACGGGTCTGCAAACAGCTACTGGGAGAGGATCTCACAAGGGAACCTCCCCATCGCACCCCTCTCAGATTTAGTTATAAGTTGGCACAGTGGATAGATCTTGAAAAACTGAACACAGATCAATCGGAAAAACAGGAAGAAGTTGCGTGGAACTATGAAAAAAATAAGAAAAATATACAAACTGAGTGGTCCATGCGCACGATAGGCAAAATCAAGGACAGTGTGAGCTTAGGAGCGCCGTGGTCCCGTGGTTAGTGTGAGCAGCTGCGGCATGTGAGGTCCTTGGTTCAAGTCTTCCCTCGAGTGAAAAGTTTATTTTCGCAAAATTATGAACTGTCCGTTCATTCATTGACGTCTCTATTCACTGTAATAAGTTTAGTGTCTGTGTTTTGCGACCGCACCGCAAAACCGTGCGATTAGTAAACGAAAGGACGTGCCTCTCCAACGGGAACCGAATCGCAAGGTCATAGGTCAACCGATTCCTCCACAGGAAAACACGCCTGATATATTCTATACGACACTGGTGACGGCATGTGCGTCACATGACAGGAATATGTTGTCGACCCACCTAACTTATACACGTGGCGAATGGGTAAAAAGATTCTTCTACCTTGCCCGATTTAGGCTTCCTTGTGAATTATTTTTTATTTTAATTATTTAAATGTCAAGTTCCGTAGGACCAAATTGAGGAGCAAATCTCCAAGGTCATGGAACGTGTCAGTACATGAACTTACAACATAAAAAGTAATAACAGATAAAAATAAATGTTCATGAACCTGAAAGAAAATCAGTCCATAAGTTTAAGCAAACGCTATCAGCAATACAATGAAAATCATCTTAATTTTTCAAGGAACTCCTTGACAGAATAGAAGGAGTGACCCATGAGGAAACTCTTCAGTTTCGATTTGAAAGTGCGTGGATTACTGTTAAGATTTTTTAATTCGAGGGGACGCTTATTGAAAATGGATGCAGCAGTATACTGCACACCTTTTTGCACAAGAGTTAAGGAAGTGCGATCCAAATGGAGGTTTGGTTTCTGCCGAGTATTAACCGAGTGAAAGCTGCTTATTGTTGGAAATAAACTAATATTGGTAACAAGAAACGACAATAAGGAATATACATATTGAGAGGTCAATGTCAAAATACCCAGACTCGTGAACAGAGATCGACAAGAGGTTCGTGAACTCACACCACGTATTGCCCGAACCGCCCGTTTCTGAGCCAAAAATATTCTTCTAGAATGGGAAGAGTTACCCCAAAACATAACACCACACGACATAAGTGAACGAAAATAAGCAAAATAGACTAATTTACGTGTAGAAATATCACTCACTTTCGATACCGTTCGAATAGTGAAAATGGCAGTATTAAGTCTTTGAACAAGATCCTGAACGTGGGCTTTCCATGACAGCTTACTATCTATCTGAACACCTAGGAATTTGAACTGTTCAGTTTTACTAATCATATGCCCGTTCTGTGAGATTAAAGCGTCAGGTTTCGTTGAATTGTGTGTTAGGAACTGTAAAAACTGAGTCTTACTGTGATTTAACGTTAGTTTATTTTCTACAAGCCATGAACTGAGGTCATGTAGTGCTCTACTTGAAACCGAGACAATGTTGCACACAACATCCTTTACTACCAAGCTAGTGTCATCAGCAAACACAAATATTTTAGAGTTACCCATAATACTAGAGGGCATATCATTTATATAAATGAGGAACAGGAGCAGCCCCAACACTGATCCCTGGGGCACCACCCACTTGACAGTACCCGACTCAGATCCCACATCACAGCCGTTATCAACATTGTGAATAATTACCTTTTGCTGCCTGTTGCTGAAGTAAGAGGTGAACCAATTGTGAGCTACTCCCCTTATTCCGTAATGGTCCTACTTCTGGAGCAATATTGTGTGATCAACACAGTCAAATGCCTTTCTTAAATCAAAAAATACGCCAAGCGTTCGCAACCTTTTGTTTAGCCCATCCAGTACCTCACAGAGAAAAGAGAATATAGCATTTCCAGTTGTCAAACGACTTCTAAAGCCGAACTGTACATTTGATAGCAAATCGTGTGATATAAAATGATCAATTAACCTTACACAAACAGCCTTTTCGATAACTTTTGCAAACATTGATGGCATAGAAATAGGTCTAAAATTATCTACATTATCGCTTCCTCCCTTTTTATAAAGCGGCTTTACTACTGAGTACTTTAATCGCTCAGGAAACTGACCATTCCTAAAGGAAAAATTACAAATATGGCTAAATACAGGGCTAACATGTGCAGCACAGTACTTTAATATTCTACTAGACACTCCATCATAACCATGAGAGTCCTTAGTCTTCAGTGATCTGATTATCGTCTCAATCTCCCTCTTGTCTGTATCACAGAGGAGTATTTCAGACATCAATCTCGGAAAGGCATTTGCTAAGAAATTTATATGATTTCATGTAGATACTAAATTTTCATTTAATTCACAAGCAATGCTCAAGAAATGGTTGTTAAATACTGTACATATATCTGATTTATCAGTAACAGAAATATTATTACTGCAAACTGACTTTATATCGTCAACCTTGTGCTGCTGACCAGACACTTCCTTTACAACTGACCATGTGGCTTTAATTTTATCCTGTGAATTAGCTATTCTATTTGCATACCACATACTTTTTGCCTTGGTAATAACATTTTTAAGCACCTTACAATACTGTTTGTAATGGGCTACTGTAGCTTGATTGTGACTACTTCTGACATTTTGATATAATTCCCACTTTGTTCTACATGATATCCTTATCCCACTAGTCAGCCAACCGGGCTGTTCATTACTGCTAGTACCCCGTTTAGAATGTTCTAATGGAAAGCAACTCTCAAAGAGCATGAGAAATGTGTTATGGAAAGCATTGTATTTATCATCTATATTATCGGCGCTATAAACATCTTGCCACTCTTGTTCCTTGACAAGTTTTGAAAAACTCTCTATTGCTGTTTGATTAACTTTCCTACGTAGTTTGTAATTAAATACGACATTGGTTAGAGTACAAAAACCTTTTAGTGTTAAAATTTGTGCATCATGGTCTGAAAGGCCATTCACCATTTTACTAACAGAATGCCCATCTAGTAATGAAGAATGAATAAAAATATTGTCTATGACTGTGCTACTGTTCCCCTGCACCCTAGTTGGAAAAAACACAGTTTGCATCAGATCATATGAATTTAGGAGATCTACCAACATCCTTTTTCTTGCACAATCATGTACAAAATTAATATTGAAGTAACCACATAGAACTACTTTCTGGTACTTCCTACAAAGTGAATCAAGAACCCTCTCTAGCTTAAGCAAAAATGCTCTGAAGTCGGAGTTAGGGGACCTATAAACAACAGCAATTAGAAGTTTAGTTTCACTAAATTCAACTAATGTCGCACAACTTTCAAATATCTGTTCAGTGCAGTGTCGTGATACGTCTATGGACTCAAATGAAATACTGTTTTTTAGGTACAGAGCCACTCCACCACCCTGCAAGGAACTCCTTGAGAAACAGCCAGCTAATCTGTAGCCTGGTAAACGAAGCCTCTGAATTATCAAATTATTTAAGTGGTGCTCTGATATACCAATAATTTCAGAGTTAACATCTATTAGGAGTTCACTAACTTCATCTCTAATACCTCTTACATTTTGATGAAATATGCTAATTCCTTCTCTACTTGGAAACATTACATCCTCTGGAGGTGAGCCCTTAGTTAGAGGCACTTCCTTTACGCAGGAATACCTATCAGCTGACTTCAGTCTAAAAAAGGTGCAGCTCTAACACCAACTACCATAGGAATTTTTCCATGAGTGATACCACTACCACCACCACCACCCACTACACTGTCACCTATAAGCTTAGCCAGCCTCCCCTTCCCATACCTATTGAGGTGCAGGCCATGCCTAGTGAAACCCCATCTACTGATAGACCCAACTGGCACCACTGAGATGTGATCAATGCCCTCCGCCATCAGTGCCCTCCCCAGCCCCACATTAACGCGCCTAACAGCCGCATTAACGTGAGGCCGATCATGACGCTGAAACAGTTGCACGAAAAGCACATTAGTACCACCAGTTTGAGTAGCTATCCTAACCAAGTCACCACTGACATCATATTCCCCGTCCCTATCGAGACTGTTCCCTGCTCCACCCTCTATCACTACTTTATCCTCTTTCGTAAAATTCTTACATAACTCCTCTATGCTTTCGGTCACCTGAGCCAACCCTGCACTAGGCTTCACAATGCTGGTGACCTGGTACTCACTCCCCAACACTTCCTGCAACTGCTGGCCCACACCTCTACCGTGGGAACTACCTAGCAGCAGAACCTTCTTTCTGCTAGACTTTGCAACTAACCTAGGCCTCCTAATTGCTGAGGACTGCTGCAAGTTACCTACATCTACGGCTACACGAGGCTCCTCTCCACTCAATTCTGACAGTTGGTCGTATCTATTGCATGTACGCAAAGTAAAACTGTCTGAGTACCTCCTCTTCCTAGCTACCTTCTAGCCAACTGCCAGTTCCCATTCCCCACCACCCTTCACCCTCCTCAACCTATCTAGTTCCTCCTTTGCGCATTGTAACTGCACCTGAAGGGCACAGATCTTACGCTCCTGCTCCTCTATTAACTTGTTTCTACTACAGATTCTACATTCCCAGGAGAGGATCTCCCTAAAGTAACCACTGGCTTCCCCACTGCATTCCCCCCAATGAAAATACTTTGAACAAATCCCACACCGTAATCCACTACTCACAAACCTACGGCTGATGCCCACACTTTTCACTCATGGTAAATTTTACAGTTACTGAAAAAAAACTATACGTCTCCGTTACCAAAGTTCAGTTACACCAGTAGAACTATTTAAGAACTAAAAATAATGGTCTCGAAATTCTCTGCCTACTAAGAAAGCAGCTACTTGTATTAATACTACTACAACACAGCCGATACCAATACCAGCAAAACTTCACAAAATTATTAGCTACAACCAAAAAATTAAAACTACCACTGTAACACTAAGCGAAGTTAAAACACTATATGAAAATTTTACTGAAATATTTCACTAGAAAGAATAATAAACGTCAGTTGAAAACTAAAGCACGATAATTACTAACGACTTCAACACACTGAAAACTCTCTAAAACAGCGAGCGAGCGATTACAAAAGTTTATTAAGTCGTTATTTCGCCACAAACGGCACGCAACACCGCTGAAATCTATTAAATTTAGTAACTGTATTACAGAGCACAAATAAGTTTGTCAGTACTTAGCTTGTAACCGCTACAGCTGCAGTGCACGCCGCAAAATGGATGTGATAATCACTCCCAAAAAAGTGATGAAAACATAAGAGTTTGTCGCATAAACTGAAAATAAAAAATTAAACTTTTCACTCAAGGGAAGACTTGAACCAAGGACCTCTTGTCCTGCAGCTGCTCACGCTAACCCCGAGACCACGGCGCTCCTCCGTTCTCACTATCCTTGATGTTGCCTATCTTGCACATGGACTAATCAGTTTGTATATTTTGCTTATTTTTTTCATAGTTCCACACAACTTCTTCCCGTTTTCTCGATTGATCTGTGTTCAGTTTTTCAAGGCCTATCCACTGTCCCAACGTATAACTAAATCTGTGGGGGGTGTGATGGGGAGGTTCCCTTGTCAGCAAAAAGGCAAATAATTCCAGTCGTATGATTCTGAAAAAATGACGCGATACAATTATCGATGAATTTTTGTAAATGTTGACAACTATACGCAGTTGTTAAAGTACTTAAGCTTTCAGACTCGTGCAGCGACACCCTTTAATCCTAAATTATGTCGATGTTTTATCACTTGACCATGTGACCCTTCCAATCGATAAATCCAAGCTTCCAGTTTCGTACCAAGATCACCTTAGTGGATATACTTGGCTGACGTTGTTGAACCCTTTAGGTCTTCTCTAGTGTCGATATATTAGTCAGGTTGATGGTATTTCCAGTTCGACAGAAAATGACACAACATACATGAGAGTGAGCATACAGGAAGTAATCATCAGATTACAGCACGCTTGTCAAGAGGTCATACACGTGATAGACCCATAGATACGATCATTTCGTGGCACTGGAGTGTTATCCGACATGTGCGAGAGGTTATAAGCCGACAACGAGTACCGTTAGAGCAACAGATACCAACATGGTGGCACCTATGACATTATGCTTGGAGCTGCTGGCAATTGCGTGCCTACTGGCGACAGCAACTGGTAGAGAGGTCAACCAGTTCCCAGAGGGCTTCCTGCTGGGAGCCGCCACCGCCTCCTACCAGATAGAGGCCGCCTGGAACGAGGATGGTATGCGACACACTTTTCTATTTTATCTAGCGACTTTTATGAATTTTGGGACGAGTAGGAAGATGAGGATCATGGAAAGACAGTACAACAGGGACACTTCGTGATCACTTCCATCATCACCATCACTACCACCATGACGTACATGGTTATCTGTACGCCGCTGGCGTACAAAAGTTAATAAAAAATTTTCGTGGTACTTCAAAGAGTTACACACGCTTCGTTGAACACTGTCCTATAGTCTTAGGAGCTTTAAGTTAAAAATAGTGAATTATGTTTCTGTAGTCCCACTCTCTTCAATGAGTAAAGTCTTGAAGTCCTAATAACCTTAGATTAGAACGGACAGATAAGTCTCCAAGTTTGGGTGTAAAACCCAAAATCCAAATCCAAGCTTCACTCAAGAAGAAAAAACGCTTCCAACTTCTTGCCGTGTGCTTTGCTGAAGAAGTACTAAGAGTCACCAGCAATGAAATAGCTAAGACCGTGAAGCATAGAAACTTCCAGTCTCAAACAATGTTGCAGCAAGAAGAATAACAGTACAATGACACGAAGTCTCAACGAGCACGTAACTGATGACTTTGAGTCCTAGCTGAGGAGGCAGCTTTCTGTCCAGAAGACGATGGCCAAGTCCTTGGCATGGCATAGTGGAGAGCTTATGGTTGCTAGGCGCGACGGAACAATTCTCTGGGGTGTGTGCGCCGTTCTATCCGACTCGCTGACGGACACGTGCTGGTCGATTTTTGGCACGTAATACGGCGGATGCATGAATAGGTGTTGTTTGCCAGCGACCTCTACTGTCGGCGTGTACGCCGCCTTTTGGCCTCGCCGGAGTGCTGTTGACTCAGTCTGTTGGTCTGGTCGTGGAGTTCCGAAATGAGGATTTTGGATTGTTTGGGGGAAGAGACCAAACAGCGAGGTCATCGATCTCATCGGATTAGGGAAGGACAGGGAAGGAAATCGGCCGTGCCCTTTCAAAGGAACCATCCGGGCATTTGCCTGGAGTGATTTAGGGAAATCACGGAAAACCTAAATCAGGATGGCCGGACGCGGGATTGAACCGTCGTCCTCCCGAAATTGTTGAGGTTCCATGTCGTATGCACTACACGATACTGAACTCACTACAACCAGGACGACTAATACATTGCGCATGGGGTGCCATCTGCACTTGATGTCTAGGATTCCACGGTATTTGACATCTAATGCTGGTAAAAGTGTCCTGTACACTTTCTTATATTGATTCAAACTGGTTCAAATGGCTCCGAGCACTATGGGACTTAACATCTGAGGTCATCATTCCCCCAGAACTTAGGACTACTTAAACCTAACTAACCTAAGGACATGACACACATCCATGCCCGAGGCAGGATTCGAACGTGCGACCGTATCAGTCGCGCGGTTCCAGACAGAAGCGTCTAGAACCGCTCGGTCACCGCGGCCGGTGCCTTATATTGGTGCTTGTAGCTACACAAATACATGTTTGTCAACATAATCTGCCTTCATTTCATTCGCTCTACATCTCCATCAGTAACTCATACACACTGCGCAGGCCACCATACGATGGTTAACGGAAGGTGTATTGTGCCACTGGTCGTCATTCCCTTTACTGTTCCACTTGCAAATGAATCGAGATGGAAAAAGGCTGTTTGCTCCAGATCAGGCTCTCATTTCTTTCGTCTTCGACGGTTTTGCTCAAGATGGTTTTAGGTGGCAATAGGATTCCCTTCAAAGTTCATGGAGCATTTCCATAATACTTGCGTGCTGATCGAACCTAGGGTAAAAAATCTAGCAGCCCACCCTTGTCGGTTACTAGCGAATCCAGACACTCAAAAAAATGTTGAAGAAGGGACGCATAGGTGTACTGCACGCGGGTACTGTTATGGATGAGCCATACGTTCCTAGAGTTCAACAAATAAACTGAAGACCATTCGTCTACCCTGAAAATGATGTCACGTAGTCGTTGCACTTCATGTCGCTCTGCATCATTACACACTGCAGAGCCAAAGAATCTGGTACACCTGCGTAATATCGTGTAGGGCCCCCTGGAGCACGCAGAAATGCCGTAACACGACGTGCCATGGACTCCACTAATGTCTGAAGTAGTGCTGGAGGGAATTTACGCCATGAATCCTACAGCGCTGTCCATAAATCCGTAAGAGTACGAGAACAGCATGTTACAAGGCATCCCAGATATCCTCAATGATGTTCATGTCTAGGTAGTTTGGTGGCCAGCGAAAGGGATTAAACTCAGAGGAAGTGTGCTCCTGGAGCCTCTCTGTAGCAATTCTGAGCGTGTGGGGTTTCACGTTGTCCTGCTAAAATCACCCAAGTCCGTCGGAATGCACAATGGACATGGATGTATGCAGGCGATCAGACAGGATGCTTACGTACGCGTTACTTGTCACAGTAGTATCTAGACGTATCAGGGGTCCCATATCACTCAAACTACGTACGCCCCACACCATTACAGAACCTCCACCAGGTTGAACAGTCTCCTGCTGACATGCAGAGTCAATGGAATTATGAGACTCGTCCGACCAGGCAACATATATCCAGTCACCAACAGTCCACTGTTGTTGTTGACGGGTACAAGCGAGGCGTAAAGCTTTGTGTCGTGGAGTCAAGGGTACACTAGTGGGCTTTCGGCTCTTTGGTCCCGTTCTTGCAGAATCTTTTTCACGCCGCAGTGATGTTGGAGATTTGATGTTTTACCGGATTCCTGATATTCATTGTACACTCGTGAAATGGTTGTACGGGAAAATCCCCACTTCATCGTTACCTCGGGGATGCTGTGTCCCAACGCTGTGCGCCGATTATTACACCACGTTCAAACTCACATAATTCTTGATAACCTGCCATTATAGCAGCAGTAACCTATCTAACAACTGCGTCAGACACTTATTTCCTTATACAGGCGATGTCGACCCCAAAGCCGTATTCCGCCTGTTTACGTATTTATGTATTTGAATACACATGCCTATACCAGTTTCTTTGGGGCTTCAGTGCACACAGATATTTTATCAACGTGGATATGTCATGCAACATACTGCTTTGTGTTCGAACATTACTGGACTCTGCTTTTCCTACTCATCTGCGTAAATTAAATTTTTCCACATTTGGATCAAGCTGCCATTCATCACATCAAATATAAATTCTGTCCAAGTGATCCTCTTTCCTTCTTGTGTCACTTCCTGTACACAACGGCGCTATCAGCAAATAGACTGATGCTCACCCCATCCATCAGATCGTTTATTTATATACAGAAAAAGAGCGACCTTATCACATTTCCCTGTGCACTCAAGACGGTACGTTTGCGTCTGATAAACACGCGCGTCTCTGATAAATACAGGCACAACGTACTGAGTCCTTTGAGATGATTCTAATTTATTGTCCCGTCTCAATTGTATATTTTTAATTAGATTACGTGTTTTGAAGACTATGGATCACCTTCGGATTTAAGTAGGTGCCTCAGCAGACCGTCCTGTCTGTACAGAAGCACATACCAGAGTAGAAACATACTTAGATCTGAATACGAGCCAAAGTTATCGAAGCATGTAAGGTAATTAAAACCGTGCAAATGAGACGGAGCAATGAATGAGAATTATCTTAAATGCCTTTCTGTATCTCTCAAGACGATTATGTCGACTATAGTACTGGGTTATGTTGCTCAAAAACCTTTCGAACCATTCACGTATCTGACATTCTTAAGAGTATGAAGAGTGGCACTGTTTTCTGAAATCTAAGAATATCCGATTCCTCCTTTTGTCCTTCGTCCGTGGTTTTCAGGATATCGTGTAAGAAAAGAGCAAGTTGATTTCCGGACGAGCGATAGGTTTTAAATCCATTCTGTTTTGTGGACAAAAGCATATTCTGTATTATTAAACCAACGAAGAACTTCACTGGGCCATTTACCATCCGTTGACCTAAACACACGTCCCACCCACCATTTCATTTTCATTTAAGTACATTTTTGTCTTCCACATCCGTCTGTTGTCTGATACATTTGTGTCTTCACCCGTCTTTTCATTTTATTATGAACTTCTGATAATACTTTTTAGGCTAGCGATAAACACCCGCTTACTCCTAAAAACACCTGCGATTGACTGTAACCAGTTTCACATACTTCGTTACTGTTTTCCTAGTCTTTCATAACTACTAATCACCCAGCATTTCTAGAGTCATTATGAGTGGGGCCTACCCAATACTCCTACCTTAGAAACACGAAAAAATGTTTTTCGTAATGGCACACGCATATACAGGGTGGTTATTTCGAGAATGAGGGAAGGGAGGGGAAGAGAGTGACGAATTGACGTTATTATACCTACATCAACATGAACATGACCACTGTGCCATTTATATTTATCTACTTGGCAGAGGAGTCACCGAACCACTTTCAATTTCTCTACCGTTCCCTCTTGAACACCACGTGGGAAACGCGAACATTTAAATCCTTCCCTGTGAACTCTACATATCTTCTATTTTCCTGCGAAACAGAAAGTTGGTGAGTCCAGTGTCGTGAATAGATCTCGTCCGAACATAAACATCTTTGTTTTAATTATTGTCGCACTAAATCGTGTATCGTATTCGTGACACTCTTTTCCCTTTCTCACAATACAAAACAAGCCGGCCTGACTTGATCTTTCTCGATTGCCTTCGTCAGCCCTATCCGGTAAGGGTCCCACAACGCGCAGCAGTACTCCACAAGAGGACGGACAAGTGTAATGCAAGCAGTCTCATTAGTAGAATTGTTACATCTTGTATGTTTTCTGTCAATAATATGCAGTCTTTCGTTCGCCTTCTCCACAATATTTCCTATGTGATCGCTCTAACCACTATTGTTCGTAATAATAACGCCAATCTATTCAGTTAAACTGGAAACCCTTAAATTTGTGTTATATAATTTGTAACCAAAATTTAGTGGATTTATTCTAGTAATCACTCTTGGCATTGTTTGGAGTCAATCGCTGCTTTTTCACACCATGAAGATGTCTGAGTCATTTTGCAACTTGTTTAGAACTTCTGGTAGTAAGAATTCATTGACGGAGAAATATCGGAACACCAAGAAGCAGTTTGGCGACATAAACGAAAGTTGGTAGGCGTGTTTGTACGTCTGAAAGGCAATTCTATTCATTATTCACGCCAGGCACACAAGAGTGAAGCTAGCAGCACTACTACGCGGATGGAAATTAGGTTAGCTTGAAATACCCGATGTAACGGTCGTGAGCGATTGCTACCTTCGAAACTGGAGGTGGTGAATTGATATTAGTCGACAATGTCTTTAAGGCAACAAAGACATCATTATCAACACCTCTTTGAGTTTGAGTGGGGTTGGGTAATAGGGCAACGAAAAGCTGGATGTTCCTGTCCGATATTGCAGGAAGACTCGGCAATAATGTAGCCACAGTATGTGTATGATTGCTAGCAACGGTGATCACGAGAATGTACTGTAGCAAGAAGACTGGGCTCAGAACACCACGTGACAATACAGAGAGGGGAGACCACTGTATTTGGCGTATGGCTCTGGCTCATCGTACTGCATCGGCAGCAGCAATTTGAGTAGTTGTCAACTCTCTACAGATCGGTTACTTCAAGGATAATTGCGACTTAGTGTCCTGTATCATGCATTCCACTGACCCCAAACCATTGCGATTTGCCAAGCGAGAGCTCATTGGAGGACAGGGTAGAGGTCGTGTTTTCTGATGAACACTGGTTCTACCATGGTGCCGGTGATGGCCGTGTGTCGGTTAGGAGGAGGCCAATTGAGGGTATACAGCCAACCTATCTGCGTGCTTGACGCACTGAACCTACACGTGAAGTTATGGCCTGGGGTGGGATTTCGTATGACAACAGTAGCACTCTCATGGATATCCCACGCACTCTGTCTGCAGATTTGTACGTCAGTCTGGCGATTCGACCTGTTATGCTGCCATTAATCATCAGCATTCCAGGACGTCTTTTTCCAACAGGATAACTGTCGCCCACATACCGCTATGGTAACCCAACGTGCTCTACAGTCGACCTGTTGAATTGGACTCTCCAATCGAGCACATATGGAACATCATTGGAGGACATCTATAATGTCATCCACAACCAGCATTAACCGTACCTATATTGATCAACCAAGTGCAACCAGAGTTTCACATTTGCAGTGGCTAATGTAGACCTTAATTCAACTTGTGACCTTAAATATGTTACCTAGACAAGTGTATTCCCGGAATTTAATTGTTGTTGTTGTTGTGGTCTTCAGTCCTGAGACAGGTTTGATGCAGCTCTCCTTGCTACTCTATCCTGTGCAAGCTTCTTCATCTCCCAGTACCTACTGCAACCTACATCCTTCTGAATCTGCTTAGTGTATTCATCTCTTGGTCTCCCCCTACGATTTTTACCCTCCACGCTGCCCTCCAATACTAAATTGGTGATCCCTTGATGCCTCAGAACATGTCCTACCAACCGATCCCTTCTTCTGGTCAAGTTGTGCCACAAACTTCTCTTCTCCCCAATCCTATTCAATACTTCCTCATTAGTTATGTGATCTAACCATCTAATCTTCAGCATTCTTCTGTAGCACCACATTTCGAAAGCTTCTATTCTCTTCTTGTCCAAACTATTTACCGTCCACGTTTCACTTCCATACATGGCTACACTCCATACAAATACTTTCAGAAATGACTTCCTGACACTTAAATCTATACTCGATGTTAACAAATTTCTCTTCTTCAGAAACGCTTTCCTTGCCATTGCCAGTCTACATTTTATTTCCTCTCTACTTCGACCATCATCAGTTATTTTGCTCCCCAAATAGAAAAACTCCTTTACTACTTTAAGTGTCTCATTTCCTAATCTAATATCCTCAACATCACCCGACTTAATTCGACTACATTCCATTATCCTCGTTTTGCTTTTGTTGATGTTCATCTTATATCCTCCTTTCAAGACACCATCCATTCCGTTCAACTGCTCTTCCAAGTCCTTTGCTGTCTCTGACAGAATTACAATGTCATCGGCGAACCTCAAAGTTTTTATTTCTTCTCCATGGATTTTAATACCTGCTCCGAATTTTTGTTTTGTTTCCTTTACTACTTGCTCAATATACAGATTGAATAACATCGGGGAGAGGCTACAACCCTGTCTTACTCCTTCCCAACCACTGCTTCCCTTTCATGTCCCTCGACTCTTATAACTGCCACCTGGTTTCTGTACAAATTGTAAATAGCCTTTCGCTCCCTGTATTTTACCCCTGCCACCTTTAGAATTTGAAAGAGAGTATTCCAGTCAACATTGTCAAAAGCTTTCTCCAAGTCTACAAATGCTAGAAACGTAGGTTTGTCCTTCCTTAATGTTTCTTCTAAGATAAGTCGTAAGATCAGTATTGCCTCACGTGTTTCAGTATTTCTACGGAATCCAAACTGATCTTCCTCGAGGTCGGCTTCTACTAGTTTTTCCATTCGTCTGTAAAGAATTCGTGTTAGTATTTTGCAGCTGTGGCTTATTAAACTGATTGTTCGGTAATTTTCACATCTGTCAACACCTCCTTCCTTTGGGATTGGAATTATTATATTCTTCTTGAAGTCTGAGGGTATTTCGCCTGTTTCATACATCTTGCTCACCAGATGGTAGAGTTTTGTCAGGACTGGCTCTCCCAAGGCCGTCAATAGTTCCAATGGAATGTTGTCTACTCCGGGGGCCTTGTTTCGACTCAGGTCTTTCAGTGCTTTGTCAAACTCTTCACGCAGTATCGTATCTCCCATTTCATCTTCATCTACATCCTCTTCCATTTCCATAGTATTGCCCTCAAGTACATCGCCCTTGTATAGACCCTCTATATACTCCTTCCACCTTTCTGCTTTCCCTTCTTTGCTTAGAACTGGTTTTCCATCTGAGCTTTTGATATTCATGCAAGTGGTTCTCTTTTCTCCAAAGGTCTCTTTAATTTTCCTGTAGGCAGTATCTATCTTACCCCTAGTGAGAAAAGCCTCTACATCCTTACATTTGTCCTCTAGCCATCCCTGCTTAGCCATTTTGCACTTCCTGTCGATCTCATTTTTGAGACGTTTGTATTCCTTTTTGCCTGCTTCATTTACTGCATTTTTATATTTTCTCCTTTCATCAATTAAATTCAATATTTCTTCTGTTACCCAAGGATTTCTACTAGCCCTCGTCGTTTTACCTACTTGATCCTCTGCTGCCTTCACTACTTCATCCCTCAAAGCTACCCATTCTTCTTCTACTGTATTTCTTTCCCCCATTCCTGTCAATTGTTCCCTTATGCTCTCCCTGAAACTCTGTACAATCTCTGGTTCTTTCAGTTTATCCAGGTCCCATATCCTTAAATTCCCACCTTTTTGCAGTTTCTTCAGTTTTAATCTACAGTTCATAACCAATAGATTGTGGTCAGAGTCCACATCTGCCCCTGGAAATGTTTTACAATTGAAACGTGGTTCCGAAATCTCTGTCTTACCATTATATAATCTATTTGATACCTTTTAGTATCTCCAGGGTTCTTCCATGTATTTCCATGAATTTAACTATTCTGCACTAATTATTT